>NW_027394277.1:8712621-8769708 GCF_049309525.1 Garra rufa
ACACAACAAATGAGCATAGCTAAATATGACAGGATTACTACAGCAATTTCTGTTGTACAGTATCACAAGAATTTACCATTAGATGTTGTTTGTGGTTTTTCTGTTGTTTTTCTGTGGTAATACCAGCACAAACTAATATGACAGGATTACCACAGCAATTTCTGTTGTACAGTATCACAAGAATTTACCATTAGATGTTGTTTGTGGTTTTTCTGTTGTTTTTCTGTTGTCTTTTCTGTGGTAATTTTTTTTTAAAAGGACTGGATCAGAGGTACAGTATTTATGAAAAAAATACCACTTTTGTTGCGTACTATCACAGGAATTTATAATTGGATTGTAAGTTACATGTGTGGTTTTTGTGTTTTTTGTTTGTTTGTTTTTGTGTGTGATAATACCAGAGTATTTGAGCGGAGCTACATATAACATGATTGCCAAATCATATTCTTCATGAAAAACATTTACTGTAAGAAAAATATTTTTTGCTAATTTGTGTTTGTGTGCGCGCTAGTGATGCGCGGGTCGGGGTTTTTTTCAACCCGCGGGTCCCGCAATTATGAAATTATTTGGCCCGCCCCAGCCCGCCCCGCAGTACTGTGTCTATTTTTACAACCCGCCCCGCCCCGCACCCGCGACAATTAAATAGACATACTATGCATTGTAATGCAAATGAAAACCGAAAGTGCTTTTCGCCCTTTAAACTGGCAACAATACTGTACGATTATGAATATGAACCATAAATCAAATCATATTAATAACAAGATAATCAGTGGTGTAACGTTAGTGGTGCCGGAAGAAATGTGGGTATATATGCTTCATTTATGAATATCGTTTTGAACTTTCTGTTTGAACGCATTCGTTTACTGGATCCTTGGACTGAAAGGTTTAAAGGTTCACTGGTTTAAGGAAGTTCTGATCATGAAAATCTGCTTCTTTTTATTTGTAAGATATTGTTTTCGTTATTATGTACTGTTTAAAATGACTAGGGTGCAGGAAACGCAGCGGGCGCAATCACCAAATACATTTCAAAGCAAGCCGGCGCCACAGTCCTGACTACATCATTGCTGTCTTTATTGTGTGTTTTTAGCGAATATTTACATTCATTCACATATGACTGGATGTGGTTGACTGTCATGATTTTGGCTAATGCAGGATAATGCGCATCAGAGGAGATTTAAATACGCATAGCACCAGGCCTGCAGAGCCGAATGAGCGTTCGCTTGATGCGCTTGTGGCTGGCAGCGGGAGCTGCTTGGCGCTTTCGTGACGTGACGTGTTGATAACCTTATTAAAGAACTTAATAAAATATGAAAATAGATATTCCCAAATATGTAATATAGGCTATAGGGAATTGCACGCAACATACATTGATTTTTTTATTTTATTTTGTATTTAATGACCCGCCCCAACCCGCCCCGCAAATAAAGTGACAGTTTCTTTACCCGCCCCAACCCGACCCGCGGGTTACCCGCGGGGCCCGCGGGTTATGAGACGACCCGCGCATCACTAGTGCGCGCATATGAGGTTTTTCCAAAACAAAGACATTGAGAGAAATAATGTGAGAGGCTACAATAAACCTTAATTTATTATACAATAAAAAAAAGTTAAAAATGAATTCATGACATATTTTAAACAATAACAGCAAATTGACCTTTCTTAGAAAACCTTGTGAAACATAGGCCTAGTTAGCATGTATTATATATGGTGTTTTATGAAGACTTATAAAGAAATAAATTATAAATTATTACACACAAGCTTATATTATACATACCACACCTGCACACAAGTATCTATTTTGGACATTTCGGTTCTTTAGTCAGATTCTACTGTGTTCACCATTGGAACAACAAAAAAAACATCTTTGCATGAAATCAAAAAGCACTTTCTTTTCAGGTCTTTTGCAAATTTAGCTCTAATTTCAATTCCAAAGGAAACTCTGTGTGTAAAACCTGCAGAACTGAACCCAATCTGAGCATCTCTGAAAAGCACATGTGAATCAGTGGGCAGGCTTGAATATAAAACCATTAAAGAAGTACTGCAGTCACACTGACAAACCTCTTCACAAGTTACACACTTCGGTGCAAGAATGTGTTTTAAAATGCCAAATGTGCCATCACAAAATTCAGCCACACAATTGCATCTCCGATCTGATGAGGAACTGTTCTCCACTGCAAATAAGTTCTGACCAATCAATACTTTGCTGTGGTAAATGCCTTGGTCAACAACTTTCCCCAGGAGTCGCTTTAAAGCCAGCATATGTTGTACAGGCAACTGTTTCACTACACCTTTACAGAAAAAGGTGAAGATATCCCTTTTAAAAGACTTCTGTGGGAGAACACTGCTGCAGTTCCAGAGATTCTCAATGTAGCTGACCACAATTGGTGATGCGTCGTTCGCTTCTTTTACCATTTTGGGGATTCTTCTCCATAGCAAAAAGGATTTTGCTATTTGAATGGGGACATGCTGAGTTCCATGGAAGAAACTCAGCAGTTTCCTGTTGTTGGCCTCAAAAGAAAAGGCAGATGCAGCGCAAAGGGGTCCCCAGCTATACACACTGCTTGCTAAATGTGTCAGCTGATGCACATTAAATGAGATGTGCTGTTTGCCATAGAGCGTTTCAGCATTTATGACAAATTTTTTCAGCATCAAATCAGCTTTTTCAATCAGATGTTTTGGCACTCTGGGCTGTAACAGAATGTGGAGAGAAAAGCAGAGAAGACACCAGTGTTGATAGAATTTTGTAGGTAGTACACCCATGAGAACAAAAAGGGAATAATACAAGAGGAAAGACTTCCACTCCGTAGCTTTCCACACTGAAAAAAGTTTTTCAAGCAGTTCCTCAATCAATTAATAATTTGTCTTTCAATTCAGTTTATAATTATTTGTTTTATTTTTCAAGTTATATTTTTTTAGTTTAAAACATTGCTCAATCTAAATATTTCTCATTATAAACTCAATTAAGAAATTTTTGTTTTGACGAATGTACAATTTTTAGGTTAGACATGCGCATGCGCTTTAAACACAAAGCTCCACCGTCATCACCAGAATGCACAAGTCAACGGTCAGTGGATTGCCGACGACGCACCAGTCACTCATTTATACGGTTTTGAAGGTTAGTAAAATACTTCCAAATCAAATATTCAGCTGATAATGGATGTAAATGCTTAATGTTTTAACGTTGTCTGTTAGTAAGTGTCAAAACACTACCGTTAGGCTAATATGAAAATGTATTGCCTTTTACTGCAGTAGTAATGGTGCCGGGAGACCACATGTGTAATGGCGGACAATTTACGCATAGTTTAGAAAAAGTTCTCGCTCTGAGTCAGTAAGGAGAACCAATCTAGATGGTTTTATGGCTTTATGTAAAGTGTTAGACCCGCTCTCTAACACACACATAAGTTGCATTATGTGCAGCGTGCCCAACTAGAGTGGTTCTCGTTTGTGAGTCGGTTGCAATAGTTTTCGGTTCGTTCACCAGTAACGTTACACTGAACAGAGAATGGTTTCTTTGGGATACATCTGAGCTTGTTTGCACCTGTATTTGTAGGCATAATTGTTTAATGCAATACATTCCCACAAATCTTTAAATTATTCAATTAAAACTGTTAAAGTCATAATAAATAATTTAAGATTTGGTTAATTTAAATGTTCTTTAATGAAAGTGTTTACTTGACTTTGATAATTAAACGTCAACTTTCTCCATTGTGTAATGTTCATCAGCACCTGCTGTGAGACAGGTAGAGGGTAATATGGGCTGAATGGTGAGACAGGTCTGCTTCGATCTGATCTGATCAAAATGATCAAGATGATGATGATGATAATACACACAGCACTTTATGATATAGTTATATAAATCTTACGCTGTATTGTGAGACTGTTAAAATGGATTAATGTGTGTTTATTTAACCCCTTAAGCTCTGCAGCTTATTTGGGGGATTTCCGCCTGCATTTGGCCTACCTAAATTCAAATGGTTCCCCTATACACATACAATGGAGGAAATAAAAAAAATGGTTTCATTGTATAGAAAACCATTTAAACTACATAATATCAGTGTAATTCTTTATAAATAACATTATATAGTGTAGAAAATACTTTTTCTAAATGCTTTTAAATTTGTATTTTGGATGTTCTGTGCTTATGAGAAGACAGAATGTTCTGTGTTTATGAAAAAGACAAAGAAGACACTGTGTAACAGAATCTGTTTAGTAATATGTGTGTGTGTAGTTGTGAACTCTCTACATTCATGTCATTTCTTAGAAACCTCTGGTTACAGGCACGTAGGAGAAAAGAAGCCCTGCAACAGTAGCTTTTTTGAAGGTCGCTTTTGGACCTTTGGTTACTCTAAGAAGAATGGGGTGGGGGCTGTATTTTCTTTTCTGTGCAGGAGCGGTTGGTGATAACAGGCCCTGATTGGAGGAGAAAGCTGAAAGATGTCAGAAGGAGGGGCCTGCAGAATCAAGAATATAAATACCTGCATATAGTTTTGTGAGACATTCTGGACTGCCCAGGTGTCAGATTTGATATTGGCTGTTCCAGAATCCTGAGCTCAGCACTCTTTGACTTTACAATTAAATTGATTTAAACTTATTACGCGGACTCGAACTGTTTTATTCAAAGGGCGGATAAACGGACTGGGGGGAAGTAGGTATTTTTAGAATACCGGCAACTTCCAACAATTGGAGGGGGCACCCGGATTCGCTCGAGACGAGGAATCAAAAGGCTGAAGGACACTTCAACCTCAACTCCTGCGCAGAAAAGAAATAAACAGGTAAGCAGTTACCTTTTCCATAAAAAACTGCATTTTGGCTACTACTAAATTTTGAGTTGAGGAAGAAGGGGAATATCAGTTTTGTGTGTTTTACTAAAATTGTAAAGTCAAAGAGTAAAAAAAAAAAAAGGTAAAATAGAAAGTGACGGATTGTCATAAAAAGCGATGGCGTCAAAGTGGTGACTCTCCTAAGGACTTTCAGGTTAATAAGGTAAAGGATCCAGGGTCTCAGGTTAATTTAAGAGGTGACGGAATTTCGTAAACAGCCACGGCGATGGCGTCAAAGTGGTGATTTTCCTAAGGACCTCGAGGTGAAGGAATTTCGTAAAAAACCAATGTGGGCGGTCCCAAGTGGTGATTTTCCCAAGGACCTCCAAAATTGATTTTGCTGTAATTTTAATGTGTGTATGTCATATGTGTTTGTGAAGTAGAAAAATACTATAAGGGGTAAATAAAAAATAATAATAATTGTTTTATACTGCAGCTATAATTGTGTGAATATATGAATAGAGAATACATAAAGAGAACTATAATAGTTGAGTTGAGGGGTACTATAAGAATTCAAAGAACGAAAAATATTCCAAGAAATTGGTTGTGTCGATTATTTGGACATTTTCCAGATTGCAGACGGTGTGACCCAAATTGTGAAACTCGACCATTAATAAAGAAAGGGTAGAGAAACACAGTTAGTTAGAATGGCGACTTATAAGGAAAGTTGGCGAAAATTGCGGAAATGGTAATTAGGAAGAAACATAAATAAATATTAGTAAATACTTTACCAGTATCAGGTTTCAATGAATGAATGTTAAAGTAAGTTAAAATAAATATAACAAACAATAAATAAATAAGTCAATAAATAGATAACTAAATAAAATACATATTGAGCAATTTCTGATTTATTTCATTTTGTTGCAAAGGCAACAGTTTAATATTTTTTAATTAAGCCTTGTAAATTATTTTAATAAGCATTAGTTTTAATTAAAAGATAATAACATGGGAAATGTTGTAACCCTTGATTAAAAAAAACAGTCACAAGGGATGGCCCAAACAGCCAAAAGAGATTAAGGGAAGGCAAAAAGAATTATTAGGGTGTTGGTCACTCATGGCTAGCAAAGTGAAGGCATGAGTGACCACCCCTGAGCACAAAGAGCTGAATTGCGGGCGTTGATATGTGCTCTAAAAATGGCAATAGGCCAGAGGGTCAACATTTATTATGACTCAGCATATGCAGTATCAGCAGCACTTACTGAGCTGCCAGGGTGGGCAAGATGTGGTTTAGTAATGTCAACAGGGACACCGATTAAACATGCCCAAGAAGCCACTGAGCTATTGCAGGCCATACATTTTCCGAATGAATTGGCTATCATAAAGTGTGCGGAGCACACGGGGGGTGGGACTTTGTAGCGTTGGGTAACGCTGCAGCTGATGCAGCAGCTAAAGGGGCTGCTGGCTACACTGACATTCAAATGCTTTTAACAACGAGTGATGAGCTGACCTCCTTGGCTCCAGAATTAACGGTCCAATATGTGAAAAAACAGCAATTGGCTGCATTTCCTGAGGAACGTACTTCATGGTTTGGTAAGGGGGCTGTAAAAGATGGGGAGGGAATTTGGAGGGGTCCAAATGGTAAGCTGGTACTACCAGCTTCGACAGCTGTGTCAGTACTGTCAGAAGCTGACAGTCTGAGCCACAGTGGGGAAAAAGACATGACAAAGCGTATGAATTTGACTTTGAAACAAAAATTGGCAAAAATTTGTGCTGATACAGGGATGAATTGGTTGACTGCTCTTCCAATAGCCCTAATGTCCGTATGATGCTCCATAAACCGTACCACTGGTCTAACACCTTTTGAACTGTTAACAGGGCGACAATTTCCTGGGCCTTGGGCCCCTTTCAGTAAGGAGGCTGGCCAGCTGCCACATGGGGACTACTATGACAAAGTAAGGACGGTAATTAACATGTTTTCTCCCCAGAACTTCACCTCTTCACAGGACTGGCAGCAGGTGACTGAAGCCCCCAAGATCAGTGGGTAAGACTGAAATTGATGAAACGAAAATGCTGTCTCCTAGATGGTCAGAGCCCATGAAGGTCACTGCAAGGACCTCACATTGTGTTCGACTGGTGGGTAAGGGAAAAACTTGGTATCATTTGTCATCTTGTGTGAATTGTGATCCTCCTTCCAGGTTGCTGCAGGAGACCAGAGTTGACCTGCGAGCAGGTCAAAGAGAGGGTGAGCAGGAAGAACAGGAAGCAGAAAAGGACACAACAGAAGAACCAGCTCAACCCTCAGAAGCCAACACAGGGACACAAAATTACCAGAAAGACACTTTTACTGTTCTAGAGAGGGTGGGAGACCTGCTAAAAATTAGTGAAGACATTCCAATTGCACATTGCATTAGTGCAGACTATGCAGGGGCAGGTATAGCTAAACAAATAAGACAAATACGGGGTAGAGCAGTTGCAGAAACATATTAGCGCCCCGGGTCAGTGTATTCTGACCAAACACGGTAAGTAACAGATATTTCATTTAGGTACTAAGTGGTGGTGCAGGGACCTGCCCACATATAAACACTTAGGAGATAGCCTAGAAAATCTCAAGGAGCTGTGCAGGAGAAATAAAATACAGGTGTTGGCCATACCAAAACTAGGCTGCGGGTTGGACAGGCTAGATTACACCAAAGTCAAGGAAATAATTGAAAGTGTGTTCACAGACGGGGACATACAAATAATTGTACTGAGCAGAGATGGGTTTTAGGAGACCGCTAATAGTGGGAGTGGGGTGTTTTGTGGGGATACTACTGTGCGTATTTTGGGGAAGAAAGGGAAGGAAGTGCAGCAAATGCCAGTGCAAGAGCGAAACCAGCCAGAGTGCTCCCCCACCACAGTTTCTACTACCTGCAGCACCACAGCCCTATTGGCAGACTGGTGTCAATCAACAATATGATCCCTATGATCCATACACAGATTGGCCTCCCACCAACAGGGGCAGGAGATTAAAAAGGGGTATGAATATGAAAAATAATAAGGGAAGGGGTCTGTCTGCTCCACCATCGGGGGGTTGTTTCATTTGTGGAGACTTGAGTCACTGAAAGGGCAAATGTCCACGGAGGGGACAACCTCCTGCAGGGGGACGGGCTCCCTTCGGAGGAGGGGCTCCAAGGAGAGGGGGAGCTGTCCCAAATACACTCTCATGGCCTGCCAACCAACAGGTGCCCGGTCAATGCCCAGTCTGGGACCAGGCAGGTGATGCAGAGACATGCTGACGGGACCCACAGAGAACCAGCAGGGGGGCAAAGGCTGAGCCCTACCTACAGGTGCTGGTAAATAATAAGCCTATTAAGGCCCTGGTGGACACTGGGGCCACTTTCTCCACTGTTACAGGGGGCATGGTGGAGGAAGAAACACTCTCATCTGACACAGTGAGAGTGCGAGGGTTCTCTGGGGAGTCAGAAAGATCGCCACTAACAAAGCCTCTGTCAATAAAGGTGGCAGGACAAACCCACCTGCATAGATTCTTGTATTCCACAGGTGCATCATCACCCTTATTGGGGAGAGACATTTTAGTGAAATTGGGGGTAAGCACTTTTTTCCTGTCCAGATGGCATATACACAAGATTTCTAGATGGCACAATCATAATTGCTCCACTGGAGGGGGGCTGGTACAAGGGGACACAGGGAAAGGGGTTTGGAAAAGGTGGTGGACCAAGGGGCAGATATTTATTGGCTATTGTTTACTACACATGCCAGACATTACCAAAATTGTACAGAAATGGACATCATGGATGCCCTCAAAATGTTCAAGGTTGATCCGTTGCATTGCACTCTATAATATGACAGGAAGGGAGATCAGGTATACATGGAAGAATTTCAGAAAGAGGCAGGGATAAAAAAAAAAATGCTACGAGTGTCTTAAAATAAACTTTTGAGGCAGAACAGGAATTCATCACACTAAAAACTTATTTGGCCAAAGCTGCAGAACTGCAGACCCCAGATTATTCTGTACCATTCCATTTGGATGTCAGTGAGCAAGGGGCTAGTGTGAGTGGGGTACTGTTCCAAAAACAACACCAATAGTGCAGGGTTCTGTTGTATCTGAGTGCCCCTTTGGACCCAATTGAAAGAAAACAACCCCCTTGCACGAGATTTGATGGGCCAGACAGGGTTGAAACATTCATAACATTGGGAGTAGATGTGTCAGGGAAGAACCCATTAGGACTTATACGAATACTGGTAGAGAGCAAAAATACCACGACTGCAGCCCCGGTGGTCAGGGATCTCACCAAGCCAGGTAAAGTGGTTAGAAGTACTGATTACAGCAATATCACCCCGCATGACATAGTTACAATGGAAACAGGGTATAAAGAGACAAATTTATGGATTGATTGGTTACATGGGAGTGTAGCTGAATTGAAACTGAGGGGATGTCTGGCTTGTGCTGCGGCCAGACCTGAACTTAATACAGAGCCAGCGCCTCTGCATCCTGAAGACAAATGGGGTTATGAGTGTATATTGAGCATGACAAAAATGGCAGAACCAAAGAACTGTTTTGAACTAAGCAAAATCTATCCTGTTACCACTAATATCACTTCTGCAGGGGCTGCACATAAGGTAAGAGAGGGAAATTATACCTGCTTCAATTTCACTTCCTCTGGAAACAATAAGCTGATAGTAGGAAACGTCAGAGTGTCATGGTGCACGGTAATCCATCAAAGGGGGCAGGACATGGTGGGGTTATGGGCTAGAGCAGGTCTGTATTATGCATGTGGTACAGGGGTGATGATAGTTAGGCCCACAGAAATAACAGAAGGATTGTGCGCTATGGTGAGGATGGCTGTCCCTTTAACTTTGATTGGAAACAGGTAAAAGCAGGTTGAGAGCAATCTGGTTAGGAGAAAAGATGCCTTTGCTGGCAGATGAGGGTGCATATGATGATGAAGATGAAGAAGTGTGATCTCTTTCAGAGATCAAGAGAGGGAATTGTAGAAAATACTTTTTCTAAATGCTTTTAAATTTGTATTTTGGATGTTCTGTGCTTATGAGAAGACAGAATGTTCTGTGTTTATGAAAAAGACAAAGAAGACACTATGTAACAGAATCTGTTTAGTAATATGTGTGTGTGTAGTTGTGAACTCTCTACATTCATGTCATTTCTTAGAAACCTCTGGTTACAGGCACGTAGGAGAAAAGAAGCCCTGCAACAGTAGCTTTTTTGAAGGTCGCTTTTGGACCTTTGGTTACTCTAAGAAGAATGGGGTGGGGGCTGTATTTTCTTTTCGGTGCAGGAGCGGTTGGTGATAACAGGCCCTGATTGGAGGAGAAAGCTGAAAGATGTCAGAAGGAGGGGCCTGCAGAATCAAGAATATAAATACCTGCATATAGTTTTGTGAGACATTCTGGACTGCCCAGGTGTCAGATTTGATATTGGCTGTTCCAGAATCCTGAGCTCAGCACTCTTTGACTTTACAATTAAATTGATTTAAACTTATTACGCGGACTCGAAATGTTTTATTCAAAGGGCGGATAAACGGACTGGGGGGAAGTAGGTATTTTTAGAATACCGGCAACTTCCAACAATAGGTTTCAAAAACTACAATAAAAACTAAAAAATCATAGCCGCTTTTTGATTTTTTTTTCAAAAGTTTTTTTTTTGAAAGTCTGTAACTCAGGATTTAGGTGTCTCAGTTCTTTGCAAATTGTTTTGTTTGATTCCACTAGGTCTCAGGATATACCAGAAATTTTTTTTTTCATATAACAGTTTATATGTAACCGAAGGGAGTCACATTGCCCCTTTTACCCCTATTTCCTCACTTTTCCCCCCCTAAAAGTATACTTCTGTTTCTTAGCAAAAACAGGTTTTATAAAGCATAGAATACTATTTTAATATGTACCATAGCACTTTTCATGATTATTGACTGAATTATGTTTCATTTTTATGTTTGCCTGTGTATTTACTGAAACACCTACTGTACTTTACTGTCAATATTCAATATACACTCAATACATAGCTTAGCAGATTGTTTTGGTGTCCTTTACGTTTCAAAGTAATTATAGGAATAAAACAAACCTGAATAGAAGCGCTGTAATACTTATAGACGCGCTTATGAGCCGCGGATCCTCTGCTCTCCATGGAAACGGCCCGTTATTTATTCATTTAGCGTCTATTTTGGATAATGGCGACCGCTATATTCCTCTGAGACATTATATCTACGCTCAAAGAGTCCAAACTACATATCCCACAATTCCCTGCACCGTCGAAGCATCTTGTGTGACCCGGAACCTCTCCATGACACTTCTTCTGCGCGCTGGAGATGCGTCGGTGTCATCGTTCACAGCTCTGTTCAGCACAGCAGGCGGCCGGAGGCTGTAACCTGATCTACTGAGATGCTCTGAGTGCGGCCGCAGACACACACGCACCTGTTTGAGCGGTTCAGAGCGCACATACATAAGCGCGCCAGTGTTTGGAAAAAGCGCGTCTGGCAAAACAACGGATTTCTCAGCAATGGAGCAACGCAGAAACGTGAGAATGGTCTCGTTTGAAAGAAGAGATCCTAATCTAAAAGATAAAATGGAGTTTGTGGCTATTTGCGGCTAACTGAAACAGTAGAATATGGAGGAATGTTATGAATATATAATTTTACTCTTGAGATAATATTCTGACATCGCGATTCGATTGAAGATTATTTGATCTGTGTTTGTCACACAATAAAATGATTTATATGGTCAGATTCTTGAGAATGAGAGCTTTCTGGTGATATAGGACTTGTCTGTTTTGAGAAAAATATAAGAAATACACATTCTTTGTAATAATTCTTCACAATCGCCGGCGGGTCCGCAGAGTTTAAAAGTTTAAATATAATCTTTTTCTCTCTGTCTTGTACTCTCTCACTCTTGCAGGATATTGGAGTTCTCAGGTGGAAACAAAAAAGGTATATAGTTTGAATAATGTACAGTATAACACATATGTGACCCTGGACCACAAAACCAGTCATAAGGTTAAATTTTACAAAACTGAGATGTATACATCATATGGAAGCTCAATAAATAAGCTTTCTATTGATGTATGGTTTGTTAGGATAGTACACTATTTGGCCGAGATACATCTATTTGAAAATCAGGAACCTGAGGGTGCAAAAAAATAAAAAACTGAGAAAATCACCTTTAAAGTTGTCCAAATTAAGTACTTAACAATGCATATTACTCATCAAAAAATACATTTTGATATATTTACATTAGGAATTTTACAAAAACTCTTCATGGAACATGATCTTTACTTAATTTCCTAATGATTTTTGACATAAAAGAAAAATCTAAAATTTTCACCCATGCAATGTATTTTTGGCTATTGCTACAAATATACCCCAGCGACTTAAGACTGGTTTTGTGGTCCAGGGTCACATATGTGTATGACCAAAATTGAGTATTTGGAGTCTCTTTTGCACTGTTATGAAAAAAAAAAATGTGAAGGCCAGTGTTAATTTTTACTATCTTGATGCAGGATACTGGCACCAATACAAAGAGGGAGATTGCACTTAAATGTCTCAACCTTAACATGAGAGAAGCAGTGGAGGACCTCTTGAAGGATTTCCTGGTAAGGCAGGATTACCTTACAGATGTAAAAATGCTAGCTAAGGCTGTCCACTTCAAAATTAGCCATGAGACCATTCTTAGATATACGTCTGAACTAGTGTTGTCAAATGTACAGACATTCTTTATTCTTTATTTGTCACTATGCTGATTTGCACTGCGCCTGGTATACAGGTCCTTTTCCAAAAATTAGCATATTTAAAAGAGAAACTGATATCAAATGCAGCTGAAACAAGTTACACCTTGAAGTAGGGTAAACCACAGAGTGGCATAAAGATAAATAGATTTTTATCTAGTGGTATTTTGGAGCAATCACATGACTGTTATAAAACAGCAAACAAGTTATGGCACCAAAAAAAAAAAATTAAATATAAAGAAATATGTGACCAAGCTAAAAAATTGTGGATGGCTTTGAAAGCAAGACTGAATTCCCAATGTGTGGTGGTGCCCGAGATGGCAAACACATTCATATTGCATCTTAAACATACCACATTGACTACCACATCCTAAAGGTTGGTACAGTGTCCTGCTTCAAACCTTTGTATACCGTAATTACAAGTTCCTTGACTTTGATGAAAGCTTTGTGGCATTTCCCTGGAAATTGGACCCCTCACATCCAGCACACTCGCTTTTTGAACTGTTACCATCCGGTCGGCGCTACAGAGCACTGAGCACTAGAACACCCAGACACCGAAACAGTTTCTTTCCTCAGGCAGTCCATCTCATGAACACTTGATCGTGGAACATACAACACTATCCACTCTTTATTCATTTTTCCATTATTTATTTAAAGCACATACTTACTTCCATTCAAATGTCTTTGATATTTTTGCACATTGTCTGTCTTGTATACTTGTATATTGTTCTTTGTATAATATGTATCGTCTTGTCACTGTCATTCTGTAGGCCTAGCACTGGGGAGCTTCTGTCACTAAAACAAATTCCTAGTATGTGTAAACATACCTGGCAATAAAGCTCATTCTGATTCTGATTCTCTAATGTAGTTAAAAATATGTTTTTGGTTGTAGTTTCTTGTTGACATTGGTGAAAGTGTAAGACTTGTTGTTTGTTACAGATGTTGCTGTCCCAGAGAGTTCATTTGATGGAAGATGTAGAATCTGCAAGATGACGGGTCTATAATTCCCAGTCTGTTCCCTGAATATCAAAGGTGTTGCTCATTGGTAGAACTTTGTAGACAGTTGCTTTTTGCATCTCCATGGATAGCAAGGGTTATACCATGTTTAAGGCCCCAAAATGTACGAAGAACATCAACAAAATTGTCCAATTGTCCACATCAGTGGTTCAACCGTCATTTTATGAAGCTATGAGAATACATTTTGTCATTTAAAAAGAACACCACCAGTGTGATTCGAATGTTCAGTGCGTCACATGATCAGCTGCTGAATTTAAATCTGCTTTCTCGCGTTGGCTTGCACCGATCCAGAGACAGATGTGCTCAGTGCCATGACTGTTCAGTGTTTTCAACCACATACTGTTTATTTTAAGTTTTAGACATTTAAATTTACATAAGTAGTAGCAAAACCATACATTTATAGTTCGTAAAATACACACTGTCAATGGAAACGGCAATAACAATCTATTCAATTACTTTCAATTATAAATTGTTTTATTTATATCAGACACACATTGTGTAGGTAACTATAAAGTTTATTCTATTTTCCTCCCAGTTCACCAGCCTGTTATTTTCATGTATTTCAGGAGAAGTGGATGAATTGAGGCATTGTAAGATTCGATTCTCTGAATTGCAGCTCAAATGCGGCTCTCACCTTGCCTTATAGAACATCTATCATGGGAGAGACATCCAAATTAGCAGAGCAGGTAAGCTCTACCTGGACAGCTACCAGCAACTTTACCCCTCCTGGACCAGTTGTCACCTTTGACAGCTCGAAGTCTGGATTGCAAACCCCTCCTGCTTCTGCCACAGTGCTTCAAGCTGTTTTTTACAGAAGAGCTTGTTGGAGAAATTGTGGAGGAAACAAATTGGTATGCCTCAGAACTCCAGGAGAAGGTGGCACCAGGGGTGTTGGGAAAGATGGCAAGGTGGGTGTCAACTACCATCAAAGAAATGTACTTGTTCCTGGTGGCAGCTCCTCTGATAGGAGTTATCAGAAAACCATCTCTCCAGCATTACTGGAGCACCGACCCGTTACTGCAGACCCCTTTCGTTGGAACACTGTTTTCACAGGACCGCTTCCTCCTGCTCCTCCGTTGTCTGCATTTCTCCAACAATGCAACAGCTAGTCAGCAGGAACCACTGCACAAAATAAGACACATATTTACTGCAGTTACCTCCTCTTGTCATGTTTTTGTCCCATATAAAGATCTCTGCGTGGACAAATCACTGATGAAATGGAAAGGAAGGCTGGCCTTCTGTCAGTACATCTCTACGAAAAGAAACCGATTTGGAGTGAAGTTTTTTGTCTTGTGTGATGTGCTGACCGGATATGTGCAAGACATGGTCATTTATACCGGATCCACTACCGACATCTGCCACTATGAGGGGTTAGGCATTTCTGGTTCGGTTGTAATGACCCTACTTCCACCTTTTCTAGGAAAGGGCCACATCCTCTATGTGGACAACTGGTACATCAGTCCATCACTGTTTCAGCAGCTCCTCTCTCACAGCAAAGGGGCCTGTGGAACTGTGGGAGCCAACAGGGTAGGAATGCAGGTTTTCACTGGAAAAATTACAAAAGGGCAAGTTGAGTGCAGACAGAACAGAACACAGCTGTTGGAAAAATGGCATGATAAGAGAGATGTTCTTACGCTTACCACGGCACACTCCTCCAAGATGTCAGCCACAGGAAAAGTTGACCATGTCACTGGAGAGAGGAAGGTCAAGCCTCATTGTGTCCTAGAATACAACAAAAAGATGGGGGCAGTCGACAGGGCTGGCATGGTAAAAGGCTTTCTTGAGTGTGTCAGGAAAACAAGAAAGTGGTATGAGAAGATCTTCTTTTATCTGCTTGACACTGCTGTGCTTAACAGCCACATTTTCATGCTGAAGTCCCACAGACCACTGCCCTAGGCAACAGGACTAGGCAGCACTGCAATTTCTGCTTCTACAGCTCTCAGAAGAGGCACCTCACAAAGTACATGAGTGTGCCATGCAACACTCCATTGTGTGCCACTCCATGTTTTGAAGAGTACCACACTCTAACAAATTAATATCAGCTCTAATAATACATGTAAATAATTATAATACTTAATTTTTTAATCAATTTAATGGAATTTTTTTAATAATTCTTGTAAAAATATTTGCACTATTTATTTTAGTACATTTGTAAATAATTTGTAATTTATCAATCGTTCTAACTACACTTATATTTTGCATACATCAAATTGAATACTTTTTTGTCCATTCGTTTTTTTTTTAATCCAAATTGGTTTCTGCTCTGTATATTTATAGTTGACATGAATAAACATGGTCACAATTTCATACATTGTGCGTTTCTCTTTTCAGTATTTGTAATACATATTAATACAATATATTATGCTTATTACAGTTTTTTTTCAATTGTTTACACACAATTTTGAAAACCGGGTTCTTTTTTTCAAAATATAATCACAATTATCCAAATACCACACTCAATTTGCAGAATTCCTAGATTGTTTGCAAAATGACACACTTCAGTCAAAACATACACATTTCAGTCAAAACATATACAAATATTTGTGAAAATGCTATTAGTTTTCATTTAACCAACACAGTCCTCAATGATCAGACACTATTGCAGACAGTTTCACACTGCTGTGATAAATAAAAAACACATTTGTAAAAAAAACTAATTTTAGGAAATAGCATGTGCTAGATTTTTGGGCAGACATTGTTATGTAAGGGATCATTTCGATGGCAAAACAAAATAGTGACAAACCCACAACATTCATCATGATTAGTTTGAGATATAGGGAGAATGTACACAAATAGGCCTACTATAAACTTACCAAGCACTGCACAACACTGATGCTGCAGACTGAATATTTCAAGTATTTATTTCAATTCAAGAAATACAGTATTTCTTACCATAATCAGTTACAGTAATCAACAAACAATGAAATCATTGAAACAAATAAAATCTGTAGACAAATAAAAATTACTGCATGAAGTACATACAGTTTGACTCTGAAAAAAAAAGCAACACAAATACTGTAACTATTCCTCATCTTTCCGTCTGGCTGGATCAGGCCATAAGATTTCATCCACATCATTTTTGATGAATACAGGTGAACTCACCTGCTGCCTTTTATAGCACACCTGAGTGCTGCGTTTTCAAATTCTGAAATTTCAAGTTCTTTTACTGTAATTAAGTTGTGTGTGTGTTTGCATGCATGTGTGTAAGGTTCTTTAAAATGAAGCCTGATTTACTTGAAGGAGCTCCAACCTTTGCATACCGACCAACCCCCGTTCCCTGCCGAATCTTTTCAGAAACTCATTAGTCCGTCTATATTCGTCAAATGCCTATAAAACTTTATCTATAGGTTGACGAAGTTTAGCAGTGGGCAATATACTCGTAAATGCGGTGTTAATTCCAAACGTTCTCCCTCCTTTCCGAGCATTGGTGGTTCAGTGGTAGAATTTGTTAATGAAATATGCAATTTTCCTGTTGCAAGTATGTCCTTTTCTTCTATACAACACTTGTATTGTGTTAGCTTCATTAAGAAAGACACCGAACACTTGTATTGTATACGTTTTATTGAAAGTAGTTTATTAAGAAAGACACCGCACACTTGTATTGTATACGTTTTATTGAAAGTAGTTTATTAAGTAAAACACCATACTTGTTGTTTTAAAGCATTTATTAAGAAAAGGTTTGTGGCATGTACTAGCAAGAACATAGCTAGGAAATAAACATGTATTAGAAAGAGCTTTGCTAAAAAGAATGACCAAGAGGAATTCAAATGTTACCGTCGAGTGTTCTGTAGTAGACAGGCGTAGAGTGAAGCAGAGGAGAAGAATCCGGAGAAGATAGAATGCGAAGATGTAGAGAGGTTATATAGGTACTTTCTTAGGGGATTTCCAAAAACTCATGGTATCTCAGGACATTGGAATGCACCTGCTGGGTATAAAAGGCTGAAGTACGAAGAGGACATCAGATGCTGGTTCTGCAACAGCTTCTCCGGTGCCAGACGACCTGCCATGACGACCTGCCATTGAAGCCTTCGAACAACTAAGATAGCAATTTATTTTCTTTTGTATTTCTTTATTTTATATATTAGTATTTGTATGTAAATTATATAACCTATAGACAATAAAATTATACTTTATTATAACCAAGAAGCCTGCCTGCCAAGAGACTCTGATTGATAGACTTGAACTGAACAGACCACGGAGGAGTCTTCTGAAGCCTATGGTGTGAGTATGAAAATTACTTATACGATAGGACAGATTCGACTATCTTTACCTAACCTGAGAATAAACAAAATAAGGTAGAAGGTGTAGGAAATTGAGCACCGCAAAACATGGCGCCCAACGTGTTGGGGGGGCATATTGACCATTGATTTCTGGCCAGGATCAATGATCACTTGCTCAACTCAGCTAATACGATTTAGGCACGAAAATATAGAGTTTAATAGGTAAGGAAAACCTATAGGAAACTCGAAAACTAAAAATAATTCAAAACGAGTTATTTATACGACCCATAAAGGGTTGTGTGCGCGCACAAAACTAAAAATCTCTGAAGGGAAAGCGCTTCCTGAGATTAGCTAAGTTTTTGTGAAACTTAGAAGGGGCTATAAAACTGTCAAGTGGGGGACGCTCCACTAAATGATGGTGAGGCCCCGAAACATACAAGTATGCAGGACTAAAGATTCTTAAATACGCGTATGTTAGAGTAGTGCCGTAAAAGAAGAGAATGTTGGTTTAAAGAAGAAAAAACGATTTGGGATAATTTGGTAACCATCCAGAGACATTAAAAACTGTAAAGTTTAAGAAAAATGAGATAGTGATTCTCAGTTTTAATTATATTGAATTTTTATTCAATAGGAAATAACATAGTAATAATAGAGTATAATACAGTGCTAAGAGAGCAAGTAAAAATGGAGAGTAGTAAAAAAGAAGATAAGGAAATAATTAGCTTAAAAACTGAAGAAGAAAATCGAGAGGAGGAATTGTGGTTATTGAAAAAGAACCCGTACAGATAAGTGCCGTTTCTAGACTGCTAGAAGAACAAGCATTAAGAGAAGTACACAAAAATAGTTAGGTATGCAGAGCCCAGGATCCTTTAGAATTACGACTGGATCGCCTTACTAGGATTTTGTAGTGCATGCCGTAATGACAGACTGCATGGCGAAGTTGCGTAATATAAAACGCTCAAAATTAAAAAATAAAACAACAATGTCGTCCTTGATTGAAACTGCAATCAGTAGAGAAGTTAAAATTATAAATTTAACCTTAATAAGGATAGGACAGTTTAGACATTTTGGAATAGCAATGATAAAGGAATGCTAACTAGAAAAATAAGTAGACTAGAAAGGCAATTGATAAAATAAGACTGTTAATGAACAACAAGAATAGAGAAAACTAAAAACAAACTTACATTGAGAGAAAGGGAGCAATAAAAACCCCTGAACGGCTGTTTCTGCCACAGAGAGACAGAAGGGAGCTCCAAAAAATCAGTAAGAAATAGAAATGAGTAGTAAAGAAGAAAAGAAAAAGACTCTTATTAGTCAACACTAACTAAAGAAAGTAAAAGTAGTGAAATAGAGTTAGGAATATGATAAGATACAAGACTACATTAGAAAAAAGGAGGTGGATTGCAATTAAGAAAATTAATAAATTTAAAGTGAATGACCAGAAATAGAAATTAAAGTAACTAAGTATTAAAATCCCACTAGCAATAAGAAAGGAAGAGATTTAAGAGGAAAATGGGTTAGGAAGATTGTTCCTGAAAATAATTTAACTTACAGGCAAATGCGAACAGCAAGCCAGTCACCTTATGCCACTAATATAAGCGTGGTAAAATGAATGGTCAAAAATAGGAAAACAAATTATATGCCAAAAGGGTTTGAAATTAACAGAAAATAGTTAGAGAGATAAAAAGGTTAAACGCAGAACTAAGGCAAATAAAGAGGGAGTTGAATACTGTGAGGGGTCGGCAGGCTATAGCAAAACTAGAAATCGGAATGTGGGAGACTCCAGCGAAGCGATTAGAATTTACAACTCCACAACAGAGTAGAGAGGAGTAAAATGATATACAGGCAAAGTTATTAGAACTGTAGTTAACGGAGGCAGTTAGAAAGCAAATAGGATCTAAAAAGGCAGGAGAAAATCATAATGCTTATACAGATCGGATTATAAAAGCGGCAGAGAATGCAAATTTAGGTTGCGGAGCTATAGCTCGCTTTAGTCCATACATGTACAGGTCATGCAATTTCAGCAACAGCTATAGAGAGAGGGTGAGGAATTTAACCGGAACAGAGGACAAATATACGCAATGGAAGGAAATGTTAATAAATGCGTCTAAAGATCAAGTTCCATTGTTAAGTGTATGGTTATCGATAGAAGAAGAGATACCTATGACAGATAAAGTAAGGTTATTAAGAGATGTAGGATGAAATATTCCAGGCGGATATAAGTTAATAGCAATTTTAGAATACTGTAGCTAAGAAATAAATAGAAGAGAGACTAGCTAATTTGATCTGAGTTATCACCATGTAAGAATAGTGAAAAGAAGAATCCCAAAATATGCTTAGGCAAAAACAACAAAAAGTTAATCTGTTGAAAAAGCAGAATACAAAAGTGAGTGAAGGGAAAACATATAATACTCATTTTCAAATTAGACAAAGAAAAAAAATAAATAAATAAAGGTGAGAAAAATAATACAAGAATAGGAAAAAATTATATAGGAAGTAATCTTGGAAAAATCAAGTTATATTCCAGAAAATAGATGGAGAAAAATTACTCTAGAAGAAAGAAACCATGTGATTCAAAAAGCGTAAAGCAGAAAAATCAAATTTAATGTGTGTTCAGGTAGTAGATTTCTCATCTTAAACAGAACAACAACAGTAGTCTAGAAAGATAAGCAGTCAAATGTAGGGAATGAAACAGGAGTAATAGAGAAAAAACAAAAAGTACCACAATGAAGGACATTTGGTCTGTTAAAACGGAACATTTATGACCAGAGAGTAATAGCATATGAAGAACATTTATTTGTTGATTTAGAAGGAGAGTATTTTTGGATACAGGAGCAGATGTGACCACTATAACAGAGCCAATACAATTTACAGATAGTATTTTAATTCAAGCTTATAATAGAAATATAAAAAAGAAACAAATAGGAGATAAATTCGGCATTAAGATGTTAAAAGGTATAGAAAACTTATTAGCTGCTAGAAATCTAAAAAAGGTCCTGAGATTAAAAAATGTAGATATCGAACACAGTAAATAGAATATGAAACAAAATGATAGGATCAGAAGAAGCGAAAAATGAACTAATACAATTCATGAGAAAAGCTCCGTATAGAAAATATAAAAATGATTGTGGAAAAATAAGTGATGAATAGGCGCATGAAATAATAGGTGGAATACATAAGCCTTTATTGCAATATCCAATAAATTAAAATGGCCAAAGAAGAATTAAATCAAACAATAGAAGAGCTAGTAGAACAGGGAGTACTTAAAGAAGTTAAGTCTGCGATAAAAAATAGTCCCATACAATTAGTACCAAAACTAGACAAAACGTACTAGTTACAGATCGTAAAGCATTAAACAAAGTAATGAAACCAGATAGACGTTATGTAAGTAATGCTAGAGACACAGTTAAAAGGTTAAAAATTGAAGATTTCTAACTAAAGCTAGATTTAGCGAATGGCTTTTGGTTTATTCCATTAGCAGAAAAGAGTCAGAAAAAAAATTGTTTTTACTTTAAATACACATTATGTATTTAAACAATTGCAACAAACTTAGTAATATGTAAACCGTAATGAAGTTACTAAACTATTCATAAGGAAATACTAAAGCAATTAGAGATTTATGGTGGTGATATATTAATCATTGATAACAATGGAAAAACTTGTAAAAACTGTAAAGAAAGTGGTGAATCGCCAAGCGGAGGCAGGATTGAAACCGAACATTAAGAAAGTAATGACAGATAAGGGTGAATTTTTAGGATTTTGGATATCAGCAGAGAATAGAGAAATTACACAAAGAATAAAAAAGTGAAGTACAAATCTAAAAACTTTAGAAAGGGTTAAAAAAGTACAACAAATGATGGGACTTATGAATTATGTAAGGGATATAATTCTTAAGCTTAGTAAAAAGCTTAACCAATATGCTACAATGAAAGGTAGTAAATTAGGTTGGACTGAAAAAGCAGAGAAAATGCTACAAAACTTAAAAGACGCAATTCTAAGTTTAGGTCAAGGAAGAAAGGATGAAAATATGAGAAGGCTTAAAAAGTAAACTCAGATTGCGATTTAACTGGTTATCATTTAAAAAAATATATATATATAAATAAAGAAGTAATTACAAATACCAATTCGTAAAAGAAATGAAAGCTGGAAAAATCCAAAGAAAAGTTTTTACCTATAAGAAGAAACTAGCAGCAATTAGTAAGAGATATGCAGAATGTTAAGATCTTACATAAGGACAGAAGATAATACTTAATATAGATGAAGCAATAATGGGACATTTAATGAAAAATAAAAGATCCGAAAGCCCAGAATTTGTGATGACAGTGATTGGTTAGGTTCAAACTTAAAGATAAAATAGAGGTAGAGAAAAATGTCAGAAAATGAAAGTAAACGTATTTAAAGGAATAACAGTGTACACAGATGGGTCAAAAACTCTCGTGGACGCTAATATAGCTCATTGGACATTTATCATACAAGTAAAGAAAGGAGAAAAGTTAAGAGACGAGAGCTGTGTCCTCGGAATAACTCAAATTGTAGAGGTAATAGCTTTATTAAAAGCTTGTGTAAGATTAAAATAAGCTAATAAAAGCTTAGATTATTCTTATAAAAGATAGCAAATATGTTAAAACAAGAATAAATGAGAACGTAGACATATAGGGAAAATTTAGTGGAAAACCTGTTGAACATAGTGAAATAGAAGGAAATTTATGATCTAATAAGAGAGTTAGATCCGATAGTTATTCATCAAACTATGCATTCCTCAGATGACACAGAAGTAGCTCAAGGAAACTGAGAGGTAGACAAGTTAGCAAAATTAAGAAGAAGAATTGTAGTCAGAGAAAACAAGAATAACACTGTTTAGAAAATACATATACATGAAAAATACATGAAAAGTCCCAGTGTAAACCTAAATAGGTAAAGTTTTATCTGACAATTATATAACTATTGCCAATTAGAGGAAAAATACTGTATAGACAAATAAGACTAAAATGTAAAAATTGTATGCAAAGAAGATACAATGAAGCTATAAGAAATGACTATGGTAAAATTACACCAGAAAGAGTTAGTCAAGAATGGTCATCAGATATAGCTGGACCTTTAAATCCTAAATCAAGGTCAGGAAATAAATACATGCTGATAGCAGTAGATGAATTTTCAAGTCGGATTTGGGCAAAATCCTTAAAAGAGGCATCTGCAAATGTGATTATAACAGCATTAGAAGAATAGACAACTAGTTGGTTTAGACCTCAACCGTGTAAATGTAATTACGCTACTTAGTTCATTCAAAGGGGGTTAGAAGATCGCAGTATGCAAGTGAAGTATATAATTATACTTATTATAGATCAAATCAAAATTATGTGAGATGGAATGAATATGTGGACGAAGCCTTGTATTACAGTGACTTAGAAAATCAAAGAAAGAAAAACAATAAAGTGTCAAGTTAGAGATAATGTCTAATAATAATAATAAAGTTAGACAATAAGAAGTCAGCTTATCCTTTTTAGAAGTTTAACACTAAAAATGGATAAGATAGTGAGAAGAGTAGGATAGCAATCAAACAATAGAGCCATCTGAAAATGGATTTTGGAGTAAAAAAAATTTAATTTTAACTAAGTAAGTTCTTGGAAAAGAAATCAAAGAGAAAGAAAAATAACCCTGTTTCTAGAGTGCAATGTAAATGCAGTGACATGCATAAAAAGAAACAGAGCAGCTTTACTCTAGTGTACAAATGTGAAAGACAGACATTAGTAAGTTATGGAAGCAATAATAGTATGTCTCTGGATGGACCAAAGTTAAGAGAAACTATGTTTAGTGAAAAATGAAGAATAGAATTCAACGCTAAACTAGAGTCTGAGTAAATGGCAGAGCAAGAAAAAGAGGCAGTGAGCGAACAACGAATATTTACTGGCAGTGGTCTGGTCGTCTGGCACCGTAAGTATACAATTCATCAATTAAATAATGAATTGGAAATAACCCCCAAAGAAGGGGAACAAATAACAGAATGTTTTGAGTGTTGATCAGACTTTTAGAAGGGGAAGAAAGCCCAGTCAAAAGAGAAAAGTCTTCTAACACACAAAACAACTTCAGAGTTGAAGATTCAGATCAAGAAGCAAGTGCTGGAATGTGAGGAAACGAATGATTAATGACTAAGGGAGATTCCAGAGCACTCCATTTTCTGTTGTATGATACAAGATAACGGGAACTGAAACAAAATGGACGAGCAGAGGGAAATATAGCAGAATAGTGTGAAAAGGGAAAAAGGTCTGCTTAAGAAAACCAAACTTTGTAGTAACAATGATAACTATAGCTATACTTATAGTATTTTGGAATTTGGCAAAAAGCAGAACAAATTTGACTGTACTGGATCAAGATACAGGGATAAGGTACCACTTACCCAGACTATGAAATTGACAACCTTAGTGATAAGCAAATAAATTCACTTGAAAAGTCAGAAAAAGAAGGGGTTAACATAGAACATCATAAAATGTTACCCTTAGATGAATAATAGCAAGAAAAGATAAATGAAAAACATTAGAGTGTAAAGAGCTGTTTACAAACGAAAATATATACATTATATGAAAGTTTGCAAAAGTTAAGAAATCCATTTCCCGGTCTAGGAGGGTATGGTGAATCCACTAGAGAAGTTAAAGTAACTCTAGGATATTATAAGTAATTAAGAGAAAAGAACATTTTATCAGATCAGTTATACCAGATTATAACAGATAAATACTGGGAGAAATGCCCTGATGATAATTTAAATGAATGAACCAAGACTAGATATTGATTGGAAATTACATGTGATGTGGCATTTTAAAGTACTAGAAATATTAAATAAGAGATTTAAAAACCAAGCTTGCACGGTCAGAGAGATATATTAGATCAGCTGTATATGGGCAGGGCAGTGCAGAGGTGATGAGAGTTATAGTCACAGAGCAGGAATAAGGGCAAAAGCCAAAGGCAGTTATTGGATAATATTCTCACATAGAGATGGAGTTAAAAGTTAAGGAGTAAAAATTTAAACAACGTTAAAGCAACCACTGTTGTGGAGAAATCTGATAATGAAGAATAACACGATGACTGATCAGATTATAATACAGTTTAGGCTGTTTGATTTGCTGCAAGAAGTAGCAATGAGTGGGTATGGAAAGATAATTCCAATTAAAATTAAGGGTCCAATAAAATGATCCACAGTAGGAAATTATCGAGCTAGAGTACAGTATGACAACAAGAAGTTAGGGAAGGAATATCCAATGCCTATAGTTAGAATAAGAGATAAGAACGATAAACAAATAAATACATATAATTCCTGAAGAGATTCCAGAATACTATAGGAAAGAAGATGAGACAAATATGGCTTATAAACTGATAAGAAGTTTCAGAGGTGATTTGGACATAACAAAGGATTAGTTCATCTGAAACTATTTTGGATGGTGAGATATTGTTATGATATAAAAGAAACTGGAATTGTGTGATGGGCAAACAAAAGATAGTAACAGAAATAAAATGAATCAGAGAATTAGTAGGTTGCTATCCAAGACCATTAACTCTGATATATGCAGATATATGCAGATTGCAAGCCCCCATTTCATATATTTCATAGTGGCTAAAAAACATTATTTTAAAGAAAGTAGTAACCCAGAGAAAACTAAAGGTACAGAAGGGGAATTTAAGAGAGTAAGGTCTCTAAAAATAAAAATAAAAAATACAAATACGAAGTAAAAAGGAACTTTTTATTTCTTGGAGGAATGTCAAAAAGTACCTATAGAAATTTGAAGTGGATCATGAGTAATTTTCATGTGGTATTAATCACAATAATTGGACTGTTGGTTTTAATCATTTGGGAGAAAACTGATAAGAATGATTTGTTTCAGAATCTGTAGTTTAATGAAAAGGTATAAAAAGGGTGTAAAGTAACCCCGACACTAATTTACATTCAACTATTCATGCACCTGATAAAGTGGGTGTTGTCAAACCTAGATCCTATAAGACCTCATACGTCTAGTAACATAAAGACAGAACACTTCAAGACTTAAGGACACACCAAGACTTAATTTGCCAACACGAAGAGAATATATGGCACATAACAGAATGATGACTGCAGAGTCTGTCTTAGAACGACTTGATCATTTCGACCAAATGGTAATTATATATTTATTCTGTCTAAGAAAGAATAATGCTGTTCATTAGCAACAACTGAACATTGTAACTAAGAATAAAAGAAATAAGTAAAGTATGTATAGCGATACTTTGAATTGTAATATATTTTATAGGAGTTTAAAAGAACTGCAAGGTCAACTGTTGTCACGAAATCCGAACTACTGTATTGCTGTTAGAGAAGATGAATGCATGTGTTATCATCAGATGTTATTTATTCAGAAGACTAGATTTGTTATGGGAGATCTGTGTAACAATTGCTTTAAAAGATGTAAAGTGATAGCCTGGTTTAATGATGATGATGTAACAATGGAATACTGGGTAAGATCACACGAGTTGATCACATGCCTGAGTACAGATGTATTTAAACAATGCAAGAGTAAACTGAAGTTGCTCCACCCAGAGGCCAGATACTGGTACAATGACTTAAGTGCTCACAAAAGTTGGCTAAATGATGACTTGCTTTTAGTGCATGAGTTGCATGGCAAGTACACCAATGATGTTAACAGAGTAGTGAAATTTGATGAAGTGTTTATTTCATAAATGAAAACATTGAGGGAGTTGCTAGACACAAACGTCTCGACAGAGCTTCAAAATGACGTAGACGGCCACTGGGACGGTATTTGTACCTAGATCCAGAATTCCATTGGTTGACATTTGTAGAACATGTCTGATTAATGGAAGGAGCCGCACGTTTATTTGTGAAGACTCTAAGGGACAATTGATTGGAGCATGTTATCATGAAATTACTGATGGGAAATTGATGAGACAAAAAATTTGGCCAACTGGTGATATTGTGAGTGGAAAAATTATAGAATGTAAAATTATATGGCCTAAGAACAAATGACCCTGGGTGGATCAATATATGAACATATTCCGAATGAACGTTGTTACGGAGTCGAGACAAGTGTATACTAGACTAAGCAAATGTGTCAAGAATAAGAAATGTTACATGCCATACATGGGTTTCAAGATGCAGGACAAACTTGCAAGACTGGGGTGTTAATGAAATATGCAATTTTCCTGTTGCAAGTATGTCCTTTTCTTCTATACAACACTTGTATTGTGTTAGCTTCATTAAGAAAGACACCGAACACTTGTATTGTATACGTTTTATTGAAAGTAGTTTATTAAGAAAGACACCGCACACTTGTATTGTATACGTTTTATTGAAAGTAGTTTATTAAGTAAAACACCATACTTGTTGTTTTAAAGCATTTATTAAGAAAAGGTTTGTGGCATGTACTAGCAAGAACATAGCTAGGAAATAAACATGTATTAGAAAGAGCTTTGCTAAAAAGAATGACCAAGAGGAATTCAAATGTTACCGTCGAGTGTTCTGTAGTAGACAGGCGTAGAGTGAAGCAGAGGAGAAGAATCCGGAGAAGATAGAATGCGAAGATGTAGAGAGGTTATATAGGTACTTTCTTAGGGGATTTCCAAAAACTCATGGTATCTCAGGACATTGGAATGCACCTGCTGGGTATAAAAGGCTGAAGTACGAAGAGGACATCAGATGCTGGTTCTGCAACAGCTTCTCCGGTGCCAGACGACCTGCCATGACAACCTGCCATTGAAGCCTTCGAACAACTAAGATAGCAATTTATTTTCTTTTGTATTTCTTTATTTTATATATTAGTATTTGTATGTAAATTATATAACCTATAGACAATAAAATTATACTTTATTATAACCAAGAAGCCTGCCTGCCAAGAGACTCTGATTGATAGACTTGAACTGAACAGACCACGGAGGAGTCTTCTGAAGCCTATGGTGTGAGTATGAAAATTACTTATACGATAGGACAGATTCGACTATCTTTACCTAACCTGAGAATAAACAAAATAAGGTAGAAGGTGTAGGAAATTGAGCACCGCAAAACAAATTCTAGCAGTGGGCGATATGATCCACGTAAATGCGATGTTACTGCCACAAGATTTCCCATCCTTTTTTTCATGTTCCCATTATGAAAAGTAAAAAAAAATAGTAATAATAGTAAAGTGGTCCAAATGAGGACCCCCTGTAATGTGTAGCATTCAAGATATTGGGAGACTCAATAAGATCAAGGCAGGTTGATTTGTTTTTTTCATGGAGTAGTGGCTCCTTATGCTGATGTCGGTGAAGTCAAGTCGGCTGGGGGCGAAGCACAGCGGGTACAGCTCCTAGTTAGTATAGTGGACAGTATCTCCGCCTGTCACGCGGAAGACCGGGGTTCGATTCCCCGACGGGGAGACCCAGCTCTTTGCTGCTGCTGAACGACTCATCCAAAAGATTTTGGTGCTGACAGAGGTCACAGAAGGAGTTCTGCTTCAACGTCAGCCAGAGCCAAAACAAATGCATTGGCCGGGAATCGAACCCGGGTCAACTGCTTGGAAGACAGCTATGCTCACCACTATACCACCAACGCAAGTTCCTGACTCCAGCTTTTAGCCATCTGAAAAGAATGCTTGAAATGCACAAGTCACTGATAGGGCAAAAGGAGCTGAAGCCATCTTTGTCTGTATCCCGTCATGTACGAGAGAGTGCTGTCTTTCCATGCGGGCTAAAGAAATCTGGAGCTGCGACGCAGAAAGCGCAAAGGCCGCAAGTACAGAACGTGGTGAGGCGCGCTTCGTTCCACCGCCCATTGGCTGGTGGCCAGTTTTACTCTTGACACTCCAATACAGCTCTGTTGTGAGCAGAAAAGAATGCTGGAAGTACATAAGTCACTGACAGGGCCAAAGTAGCTGAAGCCCAAGGTTTGGATCCCATCATGTCATGAGAGTGCTGTCTTTCCATGCTGGCTGAAAAAAAATGTGAAGTTGCGACACAGGAAGAGCAAAGGCTGCAAACACGGTCCACGAGAAAGCACGCTTTGCTCCAATGCACATTGGTGTGTGGTCAGATTTAGTCTGCTATTGAAACTGCAGTGCAGCTCTGCTGTGAGCAGAGCACCCAAAAATACAGGTCACTCGGAAAGGTTCCCCTCCACGGAAATCTTTAGTAAAAGGCGAAAGATTTATGCGTCTATGAAGAGAAACTCGAGTTGTGTGCCCATGCGCTTGAGCATGTGCGCTCCCTGTGGTAAACCACTATACTCACAAAGGGTAATCTAGGGTGCCGATAAGATTTTCGTCTCCCCCTCACTCCAAATGGGAGGAGTAAAAGTTAAAAAGTCTCTTCCATCATCCATTCTCGCCTGCCACACAGGAGGCCTGGCTCTGATTCCCGGGCAAATGCAGGAACAGAGTTCTTTTAAGTGAGGGGTGTGTGTTTGCATGTGTGTGGGATTCTTTAAAATGAGCCTTGAAGGCCAAGCCTGATTTGCTAGAAGGAGCTCCAAACTTTGCATATTGACCCAACCCCCCTTTACCTGGATTTGACGTGTAACAGTTACGCACCATTACTAAATCCAGGGCAATGTGAAGGCCGAAGTTCTCACAGCCGAGCATTGGTGGTTCAGTGGTAGAATTCTCGCCTGCCACGCGGGAGACCCGGGTTCGATTCCCGGCCAATGCAGAAACGGAGTGCTTTTAATTAAGTTGTGTGTGTGCTTGCATGTGTGTAAGGTTCTTTAAAATGAAGCCTGATTTACTTGAAGGAGCTCCAACCTTTGCATACCGACCAACCCCCGTTCCCTGCCGAATCTTTTCAGAAACTCATTAGTCCGTCTATATTCGTCAAATGCCTATAAAACTTGTTCACTTTATCTATAGGTTGACGAAGTTTAGCAGTGGGCAATATACTCGTAAATGCGGTGTTAATTCCAAACGTTCTCCCTCCTTTCCGAGCATTGGTGGTTCAGTGGTAGAATTCTAGCAGTGGGCGATATGATCCACGTAAATGCGATGTTACTGCCACATGATTTCCCATCCTTTTTTTCATGTTCCCATTATGAAAAGTAAAAAAAAATAGTAATAATAGTAAAGTGGTCCAAATGAGGACCCCCTGTAATGTGTAGAATTCAAGATATTGGGAGACTCAATAAGATCAAGGCAGGTTGATTTGTTTTTTTCATGGAGTAGTGGCTCCTTATGCTGATGTCGGTGAAGTCAAGTCGGCTGGGGGCGAAGCACAGCGGGTACAGCTCCTCGTTAGTATAGTGGACAGTATCTCCGCCTGTCACGCGGAAGACCGGGGTTTGATTCCCCGACGGGGAGACCCAGCTCTTTGCTGCTGCTGAACGACTCATCCAAAAGATTTTGGTGCTGACAGAGGTCACAGAAGGAGTTCTGCTTCAACGTCAGCCAGAGCCAAAACAAATGCGTTGGCCGGGAATCGAACCCGGGTCAACTGCTTGGAAGACAGCTATGCTCACCACTATACCACCAACGCAAGTTACCGACTCCAGCTTTTAGCCATCTGAAAAGAATGCTTGAAATGCACAAGTCACTGATAGGGCAAAAGGAGCTGAAGCCATCTTTGTCTGTATCCCGTCATGTACGAGAGAGTGCTGTCTTTCCATGCGGGCTAAAGAAATCTGGAGCTGCGACGCAGAAAGCGCAAAGGCCGCAAGTACAGAACGTGGTGAGGCGCGCTTCGTTCCACCGCCCATTGGCTGGTGGCCAGTTTTACTCTTGACACTCCAATACAGCTCTGTTGTGAGCAGAAAAGAATGCTGGAAGTACATAAGTCACTGACAGGGCCAAAGTAGCTGAAGCCCAAGGTTTGGATCCCATCATGTCATGAGAGTGCTGTCTTTCCATGCTGGCTGAAAAAAAATGTGAAGTTGCGACACAGGAAGAGCAAAGGCTGCAAACACGGTCCACGAGAAAGCACGCTTTGCTCCAATGCACATTGGTGTGTGGTCAGATTTAGTCTGCTATTGAAACTGCAGTGCAGCTCTGCTGTGAGCAGAGCACCCAAAAATACAGGTCACTCGGAAAGGTTCCCCTCCACGGAAATCTTTAGTAAAAGGCGAAAGATTTATGCGTCTATGAAGAGAAACTCGAGTTGTGTGCCCATGCGCTTGAGCATGTGCGCTCCCTGTGGTAAACCACTATACTCACAAAGGGTAATCTAGGGTGCCGATAAGATTTTCGTCTCCCCCTCACTCCAAATGGGAGGAGTAAAAGTTAAAAAGTCTCTTCCATCATCCATTCTCGCCTGCCACACAGGAGGCCTGGCTCTGATTCCCGGGCAAATGCAGGAACAGAGTTCTTTTAAGTGAGGGGTGTGTGTTTGCATGTGTGTGGGATTCTTTAAAATGAGCCTTGAAGGCCAAGCCTGATTTGCTAGAAGGAGCTCCAAACTTTGCATATTGACCCAACCCCCCTTTACCTGGATTTGACGTGTAACAGTTACGCACCATTACTAAATCCAGGGCAATGTGAAGGCCGAAGTTCTCACAGCCGAGCATTGGTGGTTCAGTGGTAGAATTCTCGCCTGCCACGCGGGAGACCCGGGTTCGATTCCCAGCCAATGCAGAAACGGAGTGCTTTTAATTAAGTTGTGTGTGTGCTTGCATGTGTGTAAGGTTCTTTAAAATGAAGCCTGATTTACTTGAAGGAGCTCCAACCTTTGCATACCGACCAACCCCCGTTCCCTGCCGAATCTTTTCAGAAACTCATTAGTCCGTCTATATTCGTCAAATGCCTATAAAACTTGTTCACTTTATCTATAGGTTGACGAAGTTTAGCAGTGGGCAATATACTCGTAAATGCGGTGTTAATTCCAAACGTTCTCCCTCCTTTCCGAGCATTGGTGGTTCAGTGGTAGAATTCTAGCAGTGGGCGATATGATCCACGTAAATGCGATGTTACTGCCACATGATTTCCCATCCTTTTTTTCATGTTCCCATTATGAAAAGTAAAAAAAAATAGTAATAATAGTAAAGTGGTCCAAATGAGGACCCCCTGTAATGTGTAGAATTCAAGATATTGGGAGACTCAATAAGATCAAGGCAGGTTGATTTGTTTTTTTCATGGAGTAGTGGCTCCTTATGCTGATGTCGGTGAAGTCAAGTCGGCTGGGGGCGAAGCACAGCGGGTACAGCTCCTCGTTAGTATAGTGGACAGTATCTCCGCCTGTCACGCGGAAGACCGGGGTTCGATTCCCCGACGGGGAGACCCAGCTCTTTGCTGCTGCTGAACGACTCATCCAAAAGATTTTGGTGCTGACAGAGGTCACAGAAGGAGTTCTGCTTCAACGTCAGCCAGAGCCAAAACAAATGCGTTGGCCGGGAATCGAACCCGGGTCAACTGCTTGGAAGACAGCTATGCTCACCACTATACCACCAACGCAAGTTCCCGACTCCAGCTTTTAGCCATCTGAAAAGAATGCTTGAAATGCACAAGTCACTGATAGGGCAAAAGGAGCTGAAGCCATCTTTGTCTGTATCCCGTCATGTACGAGAGAGTGCTGTCTTTCCATGCGGGCTAAAGAAATCTGGAGCTGCGACGCAGAAAGCGCAAAGGCCGCAAGTACAGAACGTGGTGAGGCGCGCTTCGTTCCACCGCCCATTGGCTGGTGGCCAGTTTTACTCTTGACACTCCAATACAGCTCTGTTGTGAGCAGAAAAGAATGCTGGAAGTACATAAGTCACTGACAGGGCCAAAGTAGCTGAAGCCCAAGGTTTGGATCCCATCATGTCATGAGAGTGCTGTCTTTCCATGCTGGCTGAAAAAAAATGTGAAGTTGCGACACAGGAAGAGCAAAGGCTGCAAACACGGTCCACGAGAAAGCACGCTTTGCTCCAATGCACATTGGTGTGTGGTCAGATTTAGTCTGCTATTGAAACTGCAGTGCAGCTCTGCTGTGAGCAGAGCACCCAAAAATACAGGTCACTCGGAAAGGTTCCCCTCCACGGAAATCTTTAGTAAAAGGCGAAAGATTTATGCGTCTATGAAGAGAAACTCGAGTTGTGTGCCCATGCGCTTGAGCATGTGCGCTCCCTGTGGTAAACCACTATACTCACAAAGGGTAATCTAGGGTGCCGATAAGATTTTCGTCTCCCCCTCACTCCAAATGGGAGGAGTAAAAGTTAAAAAGTCTCTTCCATCATCCATTCTCGCCTGCCACACAGGAGGCCTGGCTCTGATTCCCGGGCAAATGCAGGAACAGAGTTCTTTTAAGTGAGGGGTGTGTGTTTGCATGTGTGTGGGATTCTTTAAAATGAGCCTTGAAGGCCAAGCCTGATTTGCTAGAAGGAGCTCCAAACTTTGCATATTGACCCAACCCCCCTTTACCTGGATTTGACGTGTAACAGTTACGCACCATTACTAAATCCAGGGCAATGTGAAGGCCGAAGTTCTCACAGCCGAGCATTGGTGGTTCAGTGGTAGAATTCTCGCCTGCCACGCGGGAGACCCGGGTTCGATTCCCGGCCAATGCAGAAACGGAGTGCTTTTAATTAAGTTGTGTGTGTGCTTGCATGTGTGTAAGGTTCTTTAAAATGAAGCCTGATTTACTTGAAGGAGCTCCAACCTTTGCATACCGACCAACCCCCGTTCCCTGCCGAATCTTTTCAGAAACTCATTAGTCCGTCTATATTCGTCAAATGCCTATAAAACTTGTTCACTTTATCTATAGGTTGACGAAGTTTAGCAGTGGGCAATATACTCGTAAATGCGGTGTTAATTCCAAACGTTCTCCCTCCTTTCCGAGCATTGGTGGTTCAGTGGTAGAATTCTAGCAGTGGGCGATATGATCCACGTAAATGCGATGTTACTGCCACATGATTTCCCATCCTTTTTTTCATGTTCCCATTATGAAAAGTAAAAAAAAATAGTAATAATAGTAAAGTGGTCCAAATGAGGACCCCCTGTAATGTGTAGAATTCAAGATATTGGGAGACTCAATAAGATCAAGGCAGGTTGATTTGTTTTTTTCATGGAGTAGTGGCTCCTTATGCTGATGTCGGTGAAGTCAAGTCGGCTGGGGGCGAAGCACAGCGGGTACAGCTCCTCGTTAGTATAGTGGACAGTATCTCCGCCTGTCACGCGGAAGACCGGGGTTCGATTCCCCGACGGGGAGACCCAGCTCTTTGCTGCTGCTGAACGACTCATCCAAAAGATTTTGGTGCTGACAGAGGTCACAGAAGGAGTTCTGCTTCAACGTCAGCCAGAGCCAAAACAAATGCGTTGGCCGGGAATCGAACCCGGGTCAACTGCTTGGAAGACAGCTATGCTCACCACTATACCACCAACGCAAGTTCCCGACTCCAGCTTTTAGCCATCTGAAAAGAATGCTTGAAATGCACAAGTCACTGATAGGGCAAAAGGAGCTGAAGCCATCTTTGTCTGTATCCCGTCATGTACGAGAGAGTGCTGTCTTTCCATGCGGGCTAAAGAAATCTGGAGCTGCGACGCAGAAAGCGCAAAGGCCGCAAGTACAGAACGTGGTGAGGCGCGCTTCGTTCCACCGCCCATTGGCTGGTGGCCAGTTTTACTCTTGACACTCCAATACAGCTCTGTTGTGAGCAGAAAAGAATGCTGGAAGTACATAAGTCACTGACAGGGCCAAAGTAGCTGAAGCCCAAGGTTTGGATCCCATCATGTCATGAGAGTGCTGTCTTTCCATGCTGGCTGAAAAAAAATGTGAAGTTGCGACACAGGAAGAGCAAAGGCTGCAAACACGGTCCACGAGAAAGCACGCTTTGCTCCAATGCACATTGGTGTGTGGTCAGATTTAGTCTGCTATTGAAACTGCAGTGCAGCTCTGCTGTGAGCAGAGCACCCAAAAATACAGGTCACTCGGAAAGGTTCCCCTCCACGGAAATCTTTAGTAAAAGGCGAAAGATTTATGCGTCTATGAAGAGAAACTCGAGTTGTGTGCCCATGCGCTTGAGCATGTGCGCTCCCTGTGGTAAACCACTATACTCACAAAGGGTAATCTAGGGTGCCGATAAGATTTTCGTCTCCCCCTCACTCCAAATGGGAGGAGTAAAAGTTAAAAAGTCTCTTCCATCATCCATTCTCGCCTGCCACACAGGAGGCCTGGCTCTGATTCCCGGGCAAATGCAGGAACAGAGTTCTTTTAAGTGAGGGGTGTGTGTTTGCATGTGTGTGGGATTCTTTAAAATGAGCCTTGAAGGCCAAGCCTGATTTGCTAGAAGGAGCTCCAAACTTTGCATATTGACCCAACCCCCCTTTACCTGGATTTGACGTGTAACAGTTACGCACCATTACTAAATCCAGGGCAATGTGAAGGCCGAAGTTCTCACAGCCGAGCATTGGTGGTTCAGTGGTAGAATTCTCGCCTGCCACGCGGGAGACCCGGGTTCGATTCCCGGCCAATGCAGAAACGGAGTGCTTTTAATTAAGTTGTGTGTGTGCTTGCATGTGTGTAAGGTTCTTTAAAATGAAGCCTGATTTACTTGAAGGAGCTCCAACCTTTGCATACCGACCAACCCCCGTTCCCTGCCGAATCTTTTCAGAAACTCATTAGTCCGTCTATATTCGTCAAATGCCTATAAAACTTGTTCACTTTATCTATAGGTTGACGAAGTTTAGCAGTGGGCAATATACTCGTAAATGCGGTGTTAATTCCAAACGTTCTCCCTCCTTTCCGAGCATTGGTGGTTCAGTGGTAGAATTCTAGCAGTGGGCGATATGATCCACGTAAATGCGATGTTACTGCCACATGATTTCCCATCCTTTTTTTCATGTTCCCATTATGAAAAGTAAAAAAAAATAGTAATAATAGTAAAGTGGTCCAAATGAGGACCCCCTGTAATGTGTAGAATTCAAGATATTGGGAGACTCAATAAGATCAAGGCAGGTTGATTTGTTTTTTTCATGGAGTAGTGGCTCCTTATGCTGATGTCGGTGAAGTCAAGTCGGCTGGGGGCGAAGCACAGCGGGTACAGCTCCTCGTTAGTATAGTGGACAGTATCTCCGCCTGTCACGCGGAAGACCGGGGTTCGATTCCCCGACGGGGAGACCCAGCTCTTTGCTGCTGCTGAACGACTCATCCAAAAGATTTTGGTGCTGACAGAGGTCACAGAAGGAGTTCTGCTTCAACGTCAGCCAGAGCCAAAACAAATGCGTTGGCCGGGAATCGAACCCGGGTCAACTGCTTGGAAGACAGCTATGCTCACCACTATACCACCAACGCAAGTTCCCGACTCCAGCTTTTAGCCATCTGAAAAGAATGCTTGAAATGCACAAGTCACTGATAGGGCAAAAGGAGCTGAAGCCATCTTTGTCTGTATCCCGTCATGTACGAGAGAGTGCTGTCTTTCCATGCGGGCTAAAGAAATCTGGAGCTGCGACGCAGAAAGCGCAAAGGCCGCAAGTACAGAACGTGGTGAGGCGCGCTTCGTTCCACCGCCCATTGGCTGGTGGCCAGTTTTACTCTTGACACTCCAATACAGCTCTGTTGTGAGCAGAAAAGAATGCTGGAAGTACATAAGTCACTGACAGGGCCAAAGTAGCTGAAGCCCAAGGTTTGGATCCCATCATGTCATGAGAGTGCTGTCTTTCCATGCTGGCTGAAAAAAAATGTGAAGTTGCGACACAGGAAGAGCAAAGGCTGCAAACACGGTCCACGAGAAAGCACGCTTTGCTCCAATGCACATTGGTGTGTGGTCAGATTTAGTCTGCTATTGAAACTGCAGTGCAGCTCTGCTGTGAGCAGAGCACCCAAAAATACAGGTCACTCGGAAAGGTTCCCCTCCACGGAAATCTTTAGTAAAAGGCGAAAGATTTATGCGTCTATGAAGAGAAACTCGAGTTGTGTGCCCATGCGCTTGAGCATGTGCGCTCCCTGTGGTAAACCACTATACTCACAAAGGGTAATCTAGGGTGCCGATAAGATTTTCGTCTCCCCCTCACTCCAAATGGGAGGAGTAAAAGTTAAAAAGTCTCTTCCATCATCCATTCTCGCCTGCCACACAGGAGGCCTGGCTCTGATTCCCGGGCAAATGCAGGAACAGAGTTCTTTTAAGTAAGGGGTGTGTGTTTGCATGTGTGTGGGATTCTTTAAAATGAGCCTTGAAGGCCAAGCCTGATTTGCTAGAAGGAGCTCCAAACTTTGCATATTGACCCAACCCCCCTTTACCTGGATTTGACGTGTAACAGTTACGCACCATTACTAAATCCAGGGCAATGTGAAGGCCGAAGTTCTCACAGCCGAGCATTGGTGGTTCAGTGGTAGAATTCTCGCCTGCCACGCGGGAGACCCGGGTTCAATTCCCGGCCAATGCAGAAACGGAGTGCTTTTAATTAAGTTGTGTGTGTGCTTGCATGTGTGTAAGGTTCTTTAAAATGAAGCCTGATTTACTTGAAGGAGCTCCAACCTTTGCATACCGACCAACCCCCGTTCCCTGCCGAATCTTTTCAGAAACTCATTAGTCCGTCTATATTCGTCAAATGCCTATAAAACTTGTTCACTTTATCTATAGGTTGACGAAGTTTAGCAGTGGGCAATATACTCGTAAATGCGGTGTTAATTCCAAACGTTCTCCCTCCTTTCCGAGCATTGGTGGTTCAGTGGTAGAATTCTAGCAGTGGGCGATATGATCCACGTAAATGCGATGTTACTGCCACATGATTTCCCATCCTTTTTTTCATATTCCCATTATGAAAAGTAAAAAAAAATAGTAATAATAGTAAAGTGGTCCAAATGAGGACCCCCTGTAATGTGTAGAATTCAAGATATTGGGAGACTCAATAAGATCAAGGCAGGTTGATTTGTTTTTTTCATGGAGTAGTGGCTCCTTATGCTGATGTCGAAGTCAAGTCGGCTGGGGGCGAAGCACAGCGGGTACAGCTCCTCGTTAGTATAGTGGACAGTATCTCCGCCTGTCACGCGGAAGACCGGGGTTTGATTCCCCGACGGGGAGACCCAGCTCTTTGCTGCTGCTGAACGACTCATCCAAAAGATTTTGGTGCTGACAGAGGTCACAGAAGGAGTTCTGCTTCAACGTCAGCCAGAGCCAAAACAAATGCGTTGGCCGGGAATCGAACCCGGGTCAACTGCTTGGAAGGCAGCTATGCTCACCACTATACCACCAACGCAAGTTCCCGACTCCAGCTTTTAGCCATCTGAAAAGAATGCTTGAAATGCACAAGTCACTGATAGGGCAAAAGGAGCTGAAGCCATCTTTGTTTGTATCCCGTCATGTACGAGAGAGTGCTGTCTTTCCATGCGGGCTAAAGAAATCTGGAGCTGCGACGCAGAAAGCGCAAAGGCCGCAAGTACAGAACGTGGTGAGGCGCGCTTCGTTCCACCGCCCATTGGCTGGTGGCCAGTTTTACTCTTGACACTCCAATACAGCTCTGTTGTGAGCAGAAAAGAATGCTGGAAGTACATAAGTCACTGACAGGGCCAAAGTAGCTGAAGCCCAAGGTTTGGATCCCATCATGTCATGAGAGTGCTGTCTTTCCATGCTGGCTGAAAAAAAATGTGAAGTTGCGACACAGGAAGCGCAAAGGCTGCAAACACGGTCCACGAGAAAGCACGCTTTGCTCCAATGCACATTGGTGTGTGGTCAGATTTAGTCTGCTATTAAAACTGCAGTGCAGCTCTGCTGTGAGCAGAGCACCCAAAAATACAGGTCACTCGGAAAGGTTCCCCTCCACGGAAATCTTTAGTAAAAGGCGAAAGATTTATGCGTCTATGAACAGAAACTCGAGTTGTGTGCCCATGCGCTTGAGCATGTGCGCTCCCTGTGGTAAACCACTATACTCACAAAGGGTAATCTAGGGTGCCGATAAGATTTTCATCTCCCCCTCACTCCAAATGGGAGGAGTAAAAGTTAAAAAGTCTCTTCCATCATCCATTCTCGCCTGCCACACAGGAGGCCTGGCTCTGATTCCCGGGCAAATGCAGGAACAGAGTTCTTTTAAGTAAGGGGTGTGTGTTTGCATGTGTGTGGGATTCTTTAAAATGAGCCTTGAAGGCCAAGCCTGATTTGCTAGAAGGAGCTCCAAACTTTGCATATTGACCCAACCCCCCTTTACCTGGATTTGACGTGTAACAGTTACGCACCATTACTAAATCCAGGGCAATGTGAAGGCCGAAAGCCTCCCAGCCGAGCATTGGTGGTTCAGTGGTAGAATTCTCGCCTGCCACGCGGGAGACCCGGGTTCGATTCCCGGCCAATGCAGAAACGGAGTGCTTTTAATTAAGTTGTGTGTGTGCTTGCATGTGTGTAAGGTTCTTTAAAATGAAGCCTGATTTACTTGAAGGAGCTCCAACCTTTGCATACCGACCAACCCCCGTTCCCTGCCGAATCTTTTCAGAAACTCATTAGTCCGTCTATATTCGTCAAATGCCTATAAAACTTGTTCACTTTATCTATAGGTTGACGAAGTTTAGCAGTGGGCAATATACTCGTAAATGCGGTGTTAATTCCAAACGTTCTCCCTCCTTTCCGAGCATTGGTGGTTCAGTGGTAGAATTCTAGCAGTGGGCGATATGATCCACGTAAATGCGATGTTACTGCCACATGATTTCCCATCCTTTTTTTCATGTTCCCATTATGAAAAGTAAAAAAAAATAGTAATAATAGTAAAGTGGTCCAAATGAGGACCCCCTGTAATGTGTAGAATTCAAGATATTGGGAGACTCAATAAGATCAAGGCAGGTTGATTTGTTTTTTTCATGGAGTAGTGGCTCCTTATGCTGATGTCGGTGAAGTCAAGTCGGCTGGGGGCGAAGCACAGCGGGTACAGCTCCTCGTTAGTATAGTGGACAGTATCTCCGCCTGTCACGCGGAAGACCGGGGTTCGATTCCCCGACGGGGAGACCCAGCTCTTTGCTGCTGCTGAACGACTCATCCAAAAGATTTTGGTGCTGACAGAGGTCACAGAAGGAGTTCTGCTTCAACGTCAGCCAGAGCCAAAACAAATGCGTTGGCCGGGAATCGAACCCGGGTCAACTGCTTGGAAGACAGCTATGCTCACCACTATACCACCAACGCAAGTTCCCGACTCCAGCTTTTAGCCATCTGAAAAGAATGCTTGAAATGCACAAGTCACTGATAGGGCAAAAGGAGCTGAAGCCATCTTTGTCTGTATCCCGTCATGTACGAGAGAGTGCTGTCTTTCCATGCGGGCTAAAGAAATCTGGAGCTGCGACGCAGAAAGCGCAAAGGCCGCAAGTACAGAACGTGGTGAGGCGCGCTTCGTTCCACCGCCCATTGGCTGGTGGCCAGTTTTACTCTTGACACTCCAATACAGCTCTGTTGTGAGCAGAAAAGAATGCTGGAAGTACATAAGTCACTGACAGGGCCAAAGTAGCTGAAGCCCAAGGTTTGGATCCCATCATGTCATGAGAGTGCTGTCTTTCCATGCTGGCTGAAAAAAAATGTGAAGTTGCGACACAGGAAGAGCAAAGGCTGCAAACACGGTCCACGAGAAAGCACGCTTTGCTCCAATGCACATTGGTGTGTGGTCAGATTTAGTCTGCTATTGAAACTGCAGTGCAGCTCTGCTGTGAGCAGAGCACCCAAAAATACAGGTCACTCGGAAAGGTTCCCCTCCACGGAAATCTTTAGTAAAAGGCGAAAGATTTATGCGTCTATGAAGAGAAACTCGAGTTGTGTGCCCATGCGCTTGAGCATGTGCGCTCCCTGTGGTAAACCACTATACTCACAAAGGGTAATCTAGGGTGCCGATAAGATTTTCGTCTCCCCCTCACTCCAAATGGGAGGAGTAAAAGTTAAAAAGTCTCTTCCATCATCCATTCTCGCCTGCCACACAGGAGGCCTGGCTCTGATTCCCGGGCAAATGCAGGAACAGAGTTCTTTTAAGTAAGGGGTGTGTGTTTGCATGTGTGTGGGATTCTTTAAAATGAGCCTTGAAGGCCAAGCCTGATTTGCTAGAAGGAGCTCCAAACTTTGCATATTGACCCAACCCCCCTTTACCTGGATTTGACGTGTAACAGTTACGCACCATTACTAAATCCAGGGCAATGTGAAGGCCGAAGTTCTCACAGCCGAGCATTGGTGGTTCAGTGGTAGAATTCTCGCCTGCCACGCGGGAGACCCGGGTTCAATTCCCGGCCAATGCAGAAACGGAGTGCTTTTAATTAAGTTGTGTGTGTGCTTGCATGTGTGTAAGGTTCTTTAAAATGAAGCCTGATTTACTTGAAGGAGCTCCAACCTTTGCATACCGACCAACCCCCGTTCCCTGCCGAATCTTTTCAGAAACTCATTAGTCCGTCTATATTCGTCAAATGCCTATAAAACTTGTTCACTTTATCTATAGGTTGACGAAGTTTAGCAGTGGGCAATATACTCGTAAATGCGGTGTTAATTCCAAACGTTCTCCCTCCTTTCCGAGCATTGGTGGTTCAGTGGTAGAATTCTAGCAGTGGGCGATATGATCCACGTAAATGCGATGTTACTGCCACATGATTTCCCATCCTTTTTTTCATGTTCCCATTATGAAAAGTAAAAAAAAATAGTAATAATAGTAAAGTGGTCCAAATGAGGACCCCCTGTAATGTGTAGAATTCAAGATATTGGGAGACTCAATAAGATCAAGGCAGGTTGATTTGTTTTTTTCATGGAGTAGTGGCTCCTTATGCTGATGTCGAAGTCAAGTCGGCTGGGGGCGAAGCACAGCGGGTACAGCTCCTCGTTAGTATAGTGGACAGTATCTCCGCCTGTCACGCGGAAGACCGGGGTTTGATTCCCCGACGGGGAGACCCAGCTCTTTGCTGCTGCTGAACGACTCATCCAAAAGATTTTGGTGCTGACAGAGGTCACAGAAGGAGTTCTGCTTCAACGTCAGCCAGAGCCAAAACAAATGCGTTGGCCGGGAATCGAACCCGGGTCAACTGCTTGGAAGACAGCTATGCTCACCACTATACCACCAACGCAAGTTACCGACTCCAGCTTTTAGCCATCTGAAAAGAATGCTTGAAATGCACAAGTCACTGATAGGGCAAAAGGAGCTGAAGCCATCTTTGTCTGTATCCCGTCATGTACGAGAGAGTGCTGTCTTTCCATGCGGGCTAAAGAAATCTGGAGCTGCGACGCAGAAAGCGCAAAGGCCGCAAGTACAGAACGTGGTGAGGCGCGCTTCGTTCCACCGCCCATTGGCTGGTGGCCAGTTTTACTCTTGACACTCCAATACAGCTCTGTTGTGAGCAGAAAAGAATGCTGGAAGTACATAAGTCACTGACAGGGCCAAAGTAGCTGAAGCCCAAGGTTTGGATCCCATCATGTCATGAGAGTGCTGTCTTTCCATGCTGGCTGAAAAAAAATGTGAAGTTGCGACACAGGAAGAGCAAAGGCTGCAAACACGGTCCACGAGAAAGCACGCTTTGCTCCAATGCACATTGGTGTGTGGTCAGATTTAGTCTGCTATTGAAACTGCAGTGCAGCTCTGCTGTGAGCAGAGCACCCAAAAATACAGGTCACTCGGAAAGGTTCCCCTCCACGGAAATCTTTAGTAAAAGGCGAAAGATTTATGCGTCTATGAAGAGAAACTCGAGTTGTGTGCCCATGCGCTTGAGCATGTGCGCTCCCTGTGGTAAACCACTATACTCACAAAGGGTAATCTAGGGTGCCGATAAGATTTTCGTCTCCCCCTCACTCCAAATGGGAGGAGTAAAAGTTAAAAAGTCTCTTCCATCATCCATTCTCGCCTGCCACACAGGAGGCCTGGCTCTGATTCCCGGGCAAATGCAGGAACAGAGTTCTTTTAAGTGAGGGGTGTGTGTTTGCATGTGTGTGGGATTCTTTAAAATGAGCCTTGAAGGCCAAGCCTGATTTGCTAGAAGGAGCTCCAAACTTTGCATATTGACCCAACCCCCCTTTACCTGGATTTGACGTGTAACAGTTACGCACCATTACTAAATCCAGGGCAATGTGAAGGCCGAAGTTCTCACAGCCGAGCATTGGTGGTTCAGTGGTAGAATTCTCGCCTGCCACGCGGGAGACCCGGGTTCGATTCCCGGCCAATGCAGAAACGGAGTGCTTTTAATTAAGTTGTGTGTGTGCTTGCATGTGTGTAAGGTTCTTTAAAATGAAGCCTGATTTACTTGAAGGAGCTCCAACCTTTGCATACCGACCAACCCCCGTTCCCTGCCGAATCTTTTCAGAAACTCATTAGTCCGTCTATATTCGTCAAATGCCTATAAAACTTGTTCACTTTATCTATAGGTTGACGAAGTTTAGCAGTGGGCAATATACTCGTAAATGCGGTGTTAATTCCAAACGTTCTCCCTCCTTTCCGAGCATTGGTGGTTCAGTGGTAGAATTCTAGCAGTGGGCGATATGATCCACGTAAATGCGATGTTACTGCCACATGATTTCCCATCCTTTTTTTCATGTTCCCATTATGAAAAGTAAAAAAAAATAGTAATAATAGTAAAGTGGTCCAAATGAGGACCCCCTGTAATGTGTAGAATTCAAGATATTGGGAGACTCAATAAGATCAAGGCAGGTTGATTTGTTTTTTTCATGGAGTAGTGGCTCCTTATGCTGATGTCGGTGAAGTCAAGTCGGCTGGGGGCGAAGCACAGCGGGTACAGCTCCTCGTTAGTATAGTGGACAGTATCTCCGCCTGTCACGCGGAAGACCGGGGTTCGATTCCCCGACGGGGAGACCCAGCTCTTTGCTGCTGCTGAACGACTCATCCAAAAGATTTTGGTGCTGACAGAGGTCACAGAAGGAGTTCTGCTTCAACGTCAGCCAGAGCCAAAACAAATGCGTTGGCCGGGAATCGAACCCGGGTCAACTGCTTGGAAGACAGCTATGCTCACCACTATACCACCAACGCAAGTTCCCGACTCCAGCTTTTAGCCATCTGAAAAGAATGCTTGAAATGCACAAGTCACTGATAGGGCAAAAGGAGCTGAAGCCATCTTTGTCTGTATCCCGTCATGTACGAGAGAGTGCTGTCTTTCCATGCGGGCTAAAGAAATCTGGAGCTGCGACGCAGAAAGCGCAAAGGCCGCAAGTACAGAACGTGGTGAGGCGCGCTTCGTTCCACCGCCCATTGGCTGGTGGCCAGTTTTACTCTTGACACTCCAATACAGCTCTGTTGTGAGCAGAAAAGAATGCTGGAAGTACATAAGTCACTGACAGGGCCAAAGTAGCTGAAGCCCAAGGTTTGGATCCCATCATGTCATGAGAGTGCTGTCTTTCCATGCTGGCTGAAAAAAAATGTGAAGTTGCGACACAGGAAGAGCAAAGGCTGCAAACACGGTCCACGAGAAAGCACGCTTTGCTCCAATGCACATTGGTGTGTGGTCAGATTTAGTCTGCTATTGAAACTGCAGTGCAGCTCTGCTGTGAGCAGAGCACCCAAAAATACAGGTCACTCGGAAAGGTTCCCCTCCACGGAAATCTTTAGTAAAAGGCGAAAGATTTATGCGTCTATGAAGAGAAACTCGAGTTGTGTGCCCATGCGCTTGAGCATGTGCGCTCCCTGTGGTAAACCACTATACTCACAAAGGGTAATCTAGGGTGCCGATAAGATTTTCGTCTCCCCCTCACTCCAAATGGGAGGAGTAAAAGTTAAAAAGTCTCTTCCATCATCCATTCTCGCCTGCCACACAGGAGGCCTGGCTCTGATTCCCGGGCAAATGCAGGAACAGAGTTCTTTTAAGTGAGGGGTGTGTGTTTGCATGTGTGTGGGATTCTTTAAAATGAGCCTTGAAGGCCAAGCCTGATTTGCTAGAAGGAGCTCCAAACTTTGCATATTGACCCAACCCCCCTTTACCTGGATTTGACGTGTAACAGTTACGCACCATTACTAAATCCAGGGCAATGTGAAGGCCGAAGTTCTCACAGCCGAGCATTGGTGGTTCAGTGGTAGAATTCTCGCCTGCCACGCGGGAGACCCGGGTTCGATTCCCGGCCAATGCAGAAACGGAGTGCTTTTAATTAAGTTGTGTGTGTGCTTGCATGTGTGTAAGGTTCTTTAAAATGAAGCCTGATTTACTTGAAGGAGCTCCAACCTTTGCATACCGACCAACCCCCGTTCCCTGCCGAATCTTTTCAGAAACTCATTAGTCCGTCTATATTCGTCAAATGCCTATAAAACTTGTTCACTTTATCTATAGGTTGACGAAGTTTAGCAGTGGGCAATATACTCGTAAATGCGGTGTTAATTCCAAACGTTCTCCCTCCTTTCCGAGCATTGGTGGTTCAGTGGTAGAATTCTAGCAGTGGGCGATATGATCCACGTAAATGCGATGTTACTGCCACATGATTTCCCATCCTTTTTTTCATGTTCCCATTATGAAAAGTAAAAAAAAATAGTAATAATAGTAAAGTGGTCCAAATGAGGACCCCCTGTAATGTGTAGAATTCAAGATATTGGGAGACTCAATAAGATCAAGGCAGGTTGATTTGTTTTTTTCATGGAGTAGTGGCTCCTTATGCTGATGTCGGTGAAGTCAAGTCGGCTGGGGGCGAAGCACAGCGGGTACAGCTCCTCGTTAGTATAGTGGACAGTATCTCCGCCTGTCACGCGGAAGACCGGGGTTCGATTCCCCGACGGGGAGACCCAGCTCTTTGCTGCTGCTGAACGACTCATCCAAAAGATTTTGGTGCTGACAGAGGTCACAGAAGGAGTTCTGCTTCAACGTCAGCCAGAGCCAAAACAAATGCGTTGGCCGGGAATCGAACCCGGGTCAACTGCTTGGAAGACAGCTATGCTCACCACTATACCACCAACGCAAGTTCCCGACTCCAGCTTTTAGCCATCTGAAAAGAATGCTTGAAATGCACAAGTCACTGATAGGGCAAAAGGAGCTGAAGCCATCTTTGTCTGTATCCCGTCATGTACGAGAGAGTGCTGTCTTTCCATGCGGGCTAAAGAAATCTGGAGCTGCGACGCAGAAAGCGCAAAGGCCGCAAGTACAGAACGTGGTGAGGCGCGCTTCGTTCCACCGCCCATTGGCTGGTGGCCAGTTTTACTCTTGACACTCCAATACAGCTCTGTTGTGAGCAGAAAAGAATGCTGGAAGTACATAAGTCACTGACAGGGCCAAAGTAGCTGAAGCCCAAGGTTTGGATCCCATCATGTCATGAGAGTGCTGTCTTTCCATGCTGGCTGAAAAAAAATGTGAAGTTGCGACACAGGAAGAGCAAAGGCTGCAAACACGGTCCACGAGAAAGCACGCTTTGCTCCAATGCACATTGGTGTGTGGTCAGATTTAGTCTGCTATTGAAACTGCAGTGCAGCTCTGCTGTGAGCAGAGCACCCAAAAATACAGGTCACTCGGAAAGGTTCCCCTCCACGGAAATCTTTAGTAAAAGGCGAAAGATTTATGCGTCTATGAAGAGAAACTCGAGTTGTGTGCCCATGCGCTTGAGCATGTGCGCTCCCTGTGGTAAACCACTATACTCACAAAGGGTAATCTAGGGTGCCGATAAGATTTTCGTCTCCCCCTCACTCCAAATGGGAGGAGTAAAAGTTAAAAAGTCTCTTCCATCATCCATTCTCGCCTGCCACACAGGAGGCCTGGCTCTGATTCCCGGGCAAATGCAGGAACAGAGTTCTTTTAAGTGAGGGGTGTGTGTTTGCATGTGTGTGGGATTCTTTAAAATGAGCCTTGAAGGCCAAGCCTGATTTGCTAGAAGGAGCTCCAAACTTTGCATATTGACCCAACCCCCCTTTACCTGGATTTGACGTGTAACAGTTACGCACCATTACTAAATCCAGGGCAATGTGAAGGCCGAAGTTCTCACAGCCGAGCATTGGTGGTTCAGTGGTAGAATTCTCGCCTGCCACGCGGGAGACCCGGGTTCGATTCCCGGCCAATGCAGAAACGGAGTGCTTTTAATTAAGTTGTGTGTGTGCTTGCATGTGTGTAAGGTTCTTTAAAATGAAGCCTGATTTACTTGAAGGAGCTCCAACCTTTGCATACCGACCAACCCCCGTTCCCTGCCGAATCTTTTCAGAAACTCATTAGTCCGTCTATATTCGTCAAATGCCTATAAAACTTGTTCACTTTATCTATAGGTTGACGAAGTTTAGCAGTGGGCAATATACTCGTAAATGCGGTGTTAATTCCAAACGTTCTCCCTCCTTTCCGAGCATTGGTGGTTCAGTGGTAGAATTCTAGCAGTGGGCGATATGATCCACGTAAATGCGATGTTACTGCCACATGATTTCCCATCCTTTTTTTCATGTTCCCATTATGAAAAGTAAAAAAAAATAGTAATAATAGTAAAGTGGTCCAAATGAGGACCCCCTGTAATGTGTAGAATTCAAGATATTGGGAGACTCAATAAGATCAAGGCAGGTTGATTTGTTTTTTTCATGGAGTAGTGGCTCCTTATGCTGATGTCGGTGAAGTCAAGTCGGCTGGGGGCGAAGCACAGCGGGTACAGCTCCTCGTTAGTATAGTGGACAGTATCTCCGCCTGTCACGCGGAAGACCGGGGTTCGATTCCCCGACGGGGAGACCCAGCTCTTTGCTGCTGCTGAACGACTCATCCAAAAGATTTTGGTGCTGACAGAGGTCACAGAAGGAGTTCTGCTTCAACGTCAGCCAGAGCCAAAACAAATGCGTTGGCCGGGAATCGAACCCGGGTCAACTGCTTGGAAGACAGCTATGCTCACCACTATACCACCAACGCAAGTTCCCGACTCCAGCTTTTAGCCATCTGAAAAGAATGCTTGAAATGCACAAGTCACTGATAGGGCAAAAGGAGCTGAAGCCATCTTTGTCTGTATCCCGTCATGTACGAGAGAGTGCTGTCTTTCCATGCGGGCTAAAGAAATCTGGAGCTGCGACGCAGAAAGCGCAAAGGCCGCAAGTACAGAACGTGGTGAGGCGCGCTTCGTTCCACCGCCCATTGGCTGGTGGCCAGTTTTACTCTTGACACTCCAATACAGCTCTGTTGTGAGCAGAAAAGAATGCTGGAAGTACATAAGTCACTGACAGGGCCAAAGTAGCTGAAGCCCAAGGTTTGGATCCCATCATGTCATGAGAGTGCTGTCTTTCCATGCTGGCTGAAAAAAAATGTGAAGTTGCGACACAGGAAGAGCAAAGGCTGCAAACACGGTCCACGAGAAAGCACGCTTTGCTCCAATGCACATTGGTGTGTGGTCAGATTTAGTCTGCTATTGAAACTGCAGTGCAGCTCTGCTGTGAGCAGAGCACCCAAAAATACAGGTCACTCGGAAAGGTTCCCCTCCACGGAAATCTTTAGTAAAAGGCGAAAGATTTATGCGTCTATGAAGAGAAACTCGAGTTGTGTGCCCATGCGCTTGAGCATGTGCGCTCCCTGTGGTAAACCACTATACTCACAAAGGGTAATCTAGGGTGCCGATAAGATTTTCGTCTCCCCCTCACTCCAAATGGGAGGAGTAAAAGTTAAAAAGTCTCTTCCATCATCCATTCTCGCCTGCCACACAGGAGGCCTGGCTCTGATTCCCGGGCAAATGCAGGAACAGAGTTCTTTTAAGTGAGGGGTGTGTGTTTGCATGTGTGTGGGATTCTTTAAAATGAGCCTTGAAGGCCAAGCCTGATTTGCTAGAAGGAGCTCCAAACTTTGCATATTGACCCAACCCCCCTTTACCTGGATTTGACGTGTAACAGTTACGCACCATTACTAAATCCAGGGCAATGTGAAGGCCGAAGTTCTCACAGCCGAGCATTGGTGGTTCAGTGGTAGAATTCTCGCCTGCCACGCGGGAGACCCGGGTTCGATTCCCGGCCAATGCAGAAACGGAGTGCTTTTAATTAAGTTGTGTGTGTGCTTGCATGTGTGTAAGGTTCTTTAAAATGAAGCCTGATTTACTTGAAGGAGCTCCAACCTTTGCATACCGACCAACCCCCGTTCCCTGCCGAATCTTTTCAGAAACTCATTAGTCCGTCTATATTCGTCAAATGCCTATAAAACTTGTTCACTTTATCTATAGGTTGACGAAGTTTAGCAGTGGGCAATATACTCGTAAATGCGGTGTTAATTCCAAACGTTCTCCCTCCTTTCCGAGCATTGGTGGTTCAGTGGTAGAATTCTAGCAGTGGGCGATATGATCCACGTAAATGCGATGTTACTGCCACATGATTTCCCATCCTTTTTTTCATGTTCCCATTATGAAAAGTAAAAAAAAATAGTAATAATAGTAAAGTGGTCCAAATGAGGACCCCCTGTAATGTGTAGAATTCAAGATATTGGGAGACTCAATAAGATCAAGGCAGGTTGATTTGTTTTTTTCATGGAGTAGTGGCTCCTTATGCTGATGTCGGTGAAGTCAAGTCGGCTGGGGGCGAAGCACAGCGGGTACAGCTCCTCGTTAGTATAGTGGACAGTATCTCCGCCTGTCACGCGGAAGACCGGGGTTCGATTCCCCGACGGGGAGACCCAGCTCTTTGCTGCTGCTGAACGACTCATCCAAAAGATTTTGGTGCTGACAGAGGTCACAGAAGGAGTTCTGCTTCAACGTCAGCCAGAGCCAAAACAAATGCGTTGGCCGGGAATCGAACCCGGGTCAACTGCTTGGAAGACAGCTATGCTCACCACTATACCACCAACGCAAGTTCCCGACTCCAGCTTTTAGCCATCTGAAAAGAATGCTTGAAATGCACAAGTCACTGATAGGGCAAAAGGAGCTGAAGCCATCTTTGTCTGTATCCCGTCATGTACGAGAGAGTGCTGTCTTTCCATGCGGGCTAAAGAAATCTGGAGCTGCGACGCAGAAAGCGCAAAGGCCGCAAGTACAGAACGTGGTGAGGCGCGCTTCGTTCCACCGCCCATTGGCTGGTGGCCAGTTTTACTCTTGACACTCCAATACAGCTCTGTTGTGAGCAGAAAAGAATGCTGGAAGTACATAAGTCACTGACAGGGCCAAAGTAGCTGAAGCCCAAGGTTTGGATCCCATCATGTCATGAGAGTGCTGTCTTTCCATGCTGGCTGAAAAAAAATGTGAAGTTGCGACACAGGAAGAGCAAAGGCTGCAAACACGGTCCACGAGAAAGCACGCTTTGCTCCAATGCACATTGGTGTGTGGTCAGATTTAGTCTGCTATTGAAACTGCAGTGCAGCTCTGCTGTGAGCAGAGCACCCAAAAATACAGGTCACTCGGAAAGGTTCCCCTCCACGGAAATCTTTAGTAAAAGGCGAAAGATTTATGCGTCTATGAAGAGAAACTCGAGTTGTGTGCCCATGCGCTTGAGCATGTGCGCTCCCTGTGGTAAACCACTATACTCACAAAGGGTAATCTAGGGTGCCGATAAGATTTTCGTCTCCCCCTCACTCCAAATGGGAGGAGTAAAAGTTAAAAAGTCTCTTCCATCATCCATTCTCGCCTGCCACACAGGAGGCCTGGCTCTGATTCCCGGGCAAATGCAGGAACAGAGTTCTTTTAAGTAAGGGGTGTGTGTTTGCATGTGTGTGGGATTCTTTAAAATGAGCCTTGAAGGCCAAGCCTGATTTGCTAGAAGGAGCTCCAAACTTTGCATATTGACCCAACCCCCCTTTACCTGGATTTGACGTGTAACAGTTACGCACCATTACTAAATCCAGGGCAATGTGAAGGCCGAAGTTCTCACAGCCGAGCATTGGTGGTTCAGTGGTAGAATTCTCGCCTGCCACGCGGGAGACCCGGGTTCAATTCCCGGCCAATGCAGAAACGGAGTGCTTTTAATTAAGTTGTGTGTGTGCTTGCATGTGTGTAAGGTTCTTTAAAATGAAGCCTGATTTACTTGAAGGAGCTCCAACCTTTGCATACCGACCAACCCCCGTTCCCTGCCGAATCTTTTCAGAAACTCATTAGTCCGTCTATATTCGTCAAATGCCTATAAAACTTGTTCACTTTATCTATAGGTTGACGAAGTTTAGCAGTGGGCAATATACTCGTAAATGCGGTGTTAATTCCAAACGTTCTCCCTCCTTTCCGAGCATTGGTGGTTCAGTGGTAGAATTCTAGCAGTGGGCGATATGATCCACGTAAATGCGATGTTACTGCCACATGATTTCCCATCCTTTTTTTCATATTCCCATTATGAAAAGTAAAAAAAAATAGTAATAATAGTAAAGTGGTCCAAATGAGGACCCCCTGTAATGTGTAGAATTCAAGATATTGGGAGACTCAATAAGATCAAGGCAGGTTGATTTGTTTTTTTCATGGAGTAGTGGCTCCTTATGCTGATGTCGAAGTCAAGTCGGCTGGGGGCGAAGCACAGCGGGTACAGCTCCTCGTTAGTATAGTGGACAGTATCTCCGCCTGTCACGCGGAAGACCGGGGTTTGATTCCCCGACGGGGAGACCCAGCTCTTTGCTGCTGCTGAACGACTCATCCAAAAGATTTTGGTGCTGACAGAGGTCACAGAAGGAGTTCTGCTTCAACGTCAGCCAGAGCCAAAACAAATGCGTTGGCCGGGAATCGAACCCGGGTCAACTGCTTGGAAGGCAGCTATGCTCACCACTATACCACCAACGCAAGTTCCCGACTCCAGCTTTTAGCCATCTGAAAAGAATGCTTGAAATGCACAAGTCACTGATAGGGCAAAAGGAGCTGAAGCCATCTTTGTTTGTATCCCGTCATGTACGAGAGAGTGCTGTCTTTCCATGCGGGCTAAAGAAATCTGGAGCTGCGACGCAGAAAGCGCAAAGGCCGCAAGTACAGAACGTGGTGAGGCGCGCTTCGTTCCACCGCCCATTGGCTGGTGGCCAGTTTTACTCTTGACACTCCAATACAGCTCTGTTGTGAGCAGAAAAGAATGCTGGAAGTACATAAGTCACTGACAGGGCCAAAGTAGCTGAAGCCCAAGGTTTGGATCCCATCATGTCATGAGAGTGCTGTCTTTCCATGCTGGCTGAAAAAAAATGTGAAGTTGCGACACAGGAAGCGCAAAGGCTGCAAACACGGTCCACGAGAAAGCACGCTTTGCTCCAATGCACATTGGTGTGTGGTCAGATTTAGTCTGCTATTAAAACTGCAGTGCAGCTCTGCTGTGAGCAGAGCACCCAAAAATACAGGTCACTCGGAAAGGTTCCCCTCCACGGAAATCTTTAGTAAAAGGCGAAAGATTTATGCGTCTATGAACAGAAACTCGAGTTGTGTGCCCATGCGCTTGAGCATGTGCGCTCCCTGTGGTAAACCACTATACTCACAAAGGGTAATCTAGGGTGCCGATAAGATTTTCATCTCCCCCTCACTCCAAATGGGAGGAGTAAAAGTTAAAAAGTCTCTTCCATCATCCATTCTCGCCTGCCACACAGGAGGCCTGGCTCTGATTCCCGGGCAAATGCAGGAACAGAGTTCTTTTAAGTAAGGGGTGTGTGTTTGCATGTGTGTGGGATTCTTTAAAATGAGCCTTGAAGGCCAAGCCTGATTTGCTAGAAGGAGCTCCAAACTTTGCATATTGACCCAACCCCCCTTTACCTGGATTTGACGTGTAACAGTTACGCACCATTACTAAATCCAGGGCAATGTGAAGGCCGAAAGCCTCCCAGCCGAGCATTGGTGGTTCAGTGGTAGAATTCTCGCCTGCCACGCGGGAGACCCGGGTTCGATTCCCGGCCAATGCAGAAACGGAGTGCTTTTAATTAAGTTGTGTGTGTGCTTGCATGTGTGTAAGGTTCTTTAAAATGAAGCCTGATTTACTTGAAGGAGCTCCAACCTTTGCATACCGACCAACCCCCGTTCCCTGCCGAATCTTTTCAGAAACTCATTAGTCCGTCTATATTCGTCAAATGCCTATAAAACTTGTTCACTTTATCTATAGGTTGACGAAGTTTAGCAGTGGGCAATATACTCGTAAATGCGGTGTTAATTCCAAACGTTCTCCCTCCTTTCCGAGCATTGGTGGTTCAGTGGTAGAATTCTAGCAGTGGGCGATATGATCCACGTAAATGCGATGTTACTGCCACATGATTTCCCATCCTTTTTTTCATGTTCCCATTATGAAAAGTAAAAAAAAATAGTAATAATAGTAAAGTGGTCCAAATGAGGACCCCCTGTAATGTGTAGAATTCAAGATATTGGGAGACTCAATAAGATCAAGGCAGGTTGATTTGTTTTTTTCATGGAGTAGTGGCTCCTTATGCTGATGTCGGTGAAGTCAAGTCGGCTGGGGGCGAAGCACAGCGGGTACAGCTCCTCGTTAGTATAGTGGACAGTATCTCCGCCTGTCACGCGGAAGACCGGGGTTCGATTCCCCGACGGGGAGACCCAGCTCTTTGCTGCTGCTGAACGACTCATCCAAAAGATTTTGGTGCTGACAGAGGTCACAGAAGGAGTTCTGCTTCAACGTCAGCCAGAGCCAAAACAAATGCGTTGGCCGGGAATCGAACCCGGGTCAACTGCTTGGAAGACAGCTATGCTCACCACTATACCACCAACGCAAGTTCCCGACTCCAGCTTTTAGCCATCTGAAAAGAATGCTTGAAATGCACAAGTCACTGATAGGGCAAAAGGAGCTGAAGCCATCTTTGTCTGTATCCCGTCATGTACGAGAGAGTGCTGTCTTTCCATGCGGGCTAAAGAAATCTGGAGCTGCGACGCAGAAAGCGCAAAGGCCGCAAGTACAGAACGTGGTGAGGCGCGCTTCGTTCCACCGCCCATTGGCTGGTGGCCAGTTTTACTCTTGACACTCCAATACAGCTCTGTTGTGAGCAGAAAAGAATGCTGGAAGTACATAAGTCACTGACAGGGCCAAAGTAGCTGAAGCCCAAGGTTTGGATCCCATCATGTCATGAGAGTGCTGTCTTTCCATGCTGGCTGAAAAAAAATGTGAAGTTGCGACACAGGAAGAGCAAAGGCTGCAAACACGGTCCACGAGAAAGCACGCTTTGCTCCAATGCACATTGGTGTGTGGTCAGATTTAGTCTGCTATTGAAACTGCAGTGCAGCTCTGCTGTGAGCAGAGCACCCAAAAATACAGGTCACTCGGAAAGGTTCCCCTCCACGGAAATCTTTAGTAAAAGGCGAAAGATTTATGCGTCTATGAAGAGAAACTCGAGTTGTGTGCCCATGCGCTTGAGCATGTGCGCTCCCTGTGGTAAACCACTATACTCACAAAGGGTAATCTAGGGTGCCGATAAGATTTTCGTCTCCCCCTCACTCCAAATGGGAGGAGTAAAAGTTAAAAAGTCTCTTCCATCATCCATTCTCGCCTGCCACACAGGAGGCCTGGCTCTGATTCCCGGGCAAATGCAGGAACAGAGTTCTTTTAAGTAAGGGGTGTGTGTTTGCATGTGTGTGGGATTCTTTAAAATGAGCCTTGAAGGCCAAGCCTGATTTGCTAGAAGGAGCTCCAAACTTTGCATATTGACCCAACCCCCCTTTACCTGGATTTGACGTGTAACAGTTACGCACCATTACTAAATCCAGGGCAATGTGAAGGCCGAAGTTCTCACAGCCGAGCATTGGTGGTTCAGTGGTAGAATTCTCGCCTGCCACGCGGGAGACCCGGGTTCAATTCCCGGCCAATGCAGAAACGGAGTGCTTTTAATTAAGTTGTGTGTGTGCTTGCATGTGTGTAAGGTTCTTTAAAATGAAGCCTGATTTACTTGAAGGAGCTCCAACCTTTGCATACCGACCAACCCCCGTTCCCTGCCGAATCTTTTCAGAAACTCATTAGTCCGTCTATATTCGTCAAATGCCTATAAAACTTGTTCACTTTATCTATAGGTTGACGAAGTTTAGCAGTGGGCAATATACTCGTAAATGCGGTGTTAATTCCAAACGTTCTCCCTCCTTTCCGAGCATTGGTGGTTCAGTGGTAGAATTCTAGCAGTGGGCGATATGATCCACGTAAATGCGATGTTACTGCCACATGATTTCCCATCCTTTTTTTCATATTCCCATTATGAAAAGTAAAAAAAAATAGTAATAATAGTAAAGTGGTCCAAATGAGGACCCCCTGTAATGTGTAGAATTCAAGATATTGGGAGACTCAATAAGATCAAGGCAGGTTGATTTGTTTTTTTCATGGAGTAGTGGCTCCTTATGCTGATGTCGAAGTCAAGTCGGCTGGGGGCGAAGCACAGCGGGTACAGCTCCTCGTTAGTATAGTGGACAGTATCTCCGCCTGTCACGCGGAAGACCGGGGTTTGATTCCCCGACGGGGAGACCCAGCTCTTTGCTGCTGCTGAACGACTCATCCAAAAGATTTTGGTGCTGACAGAGGTCACAGAAGGAGTTCTGCTTCAACGTCAGCCAGAGCCAAAACAAATGCGTTGGCCGGGAATCGAACCCGGGTCAACTGCTTGGAAGGCAGCTATGCTCACCACTATACCACCAACGCAAGTTCCCGACTCCAGCTTTTAGCCATCTGAAAAGAATGCTTGAAATGCACAAGTCACTGATAGGGCAAAAGGAGCTGAAGCCATCTTTGTTTGTATCCCGTCATGTACGAGAGAGTGCTGTCTTTCCATGCGGGCTAAAGAAATCTGGAGCTGCGACGCAGAAAGCGCAAAGGCCGCAAGTACAGAACGTGGTGAGGCGCGCTTCGTTCCACCGCCCATTGGCTGGTGGCCAGTTTTACTCTTGACACTCCAATACAGCTCTGTTGTGAGCAGAAAAGAATGCTGGAAGTACATAAGTCACTGACAGGGCCAAAGTAGCTGAAGCCCAAGGTTTGGATCCCATCATGTCATGAGAGTGCTGTCTTTCCATGCTGGCTGAAAAAAAATGTGAAGTTGCGACACAGGAAGCGCAAAGGCTGCAAACACGGTCCACGAGAAAGCACGCTTTGCTCCAATGCACATTGGTGTGTGGTCAGATTTAGTCTGCTATTAAAACTGCAGTGCAGCTCTGCTGTGAGCAGAGCACCCAAAAATACAGGTCACTCGGAAAGGTTCCCCTCCACGGAAATCTTTAGTAAAAGGCGAAAGATTTATGCGTCTATGAACAGAAACTCGAGTTGTGTGCCCATGCGCTTGAGCATGTGCGCTCCCTGTGGTAAACCACTATACTCACAAAGGGTAATCTAGGGTGCCGATAAGATTTTCATCTCCCCCTCACTCCAAATGGGAGGAGTAAAAGTTAAAAAGTCTCTTCCATCATCCATTCTCGCCTGCCACACAGGAGGCCTGGCTCTGATTCCCGGGCAAATGCAGGAACAGAGTTCTTTTAAGTAAGGGGTGTGTGTTTGCATGTGTGTGGGATTCTTTAAAATGAGCCTTGAAGGCCAAGCCTGATTTGCTAGAAGGAGCTCCAAACTTTGCATATTGACCCAACCCCCCTTTACCTGGATTTGACGTGTAACAGTTACGCACCATTACTAAATCCAGGGCAATGTGAAGGCCGAAAGCCTCCCAGCCGAGCATTGGTGGTTCAGTGGTAGAATTCTCGCCTGCCACGCGGGAGACCCGGGTTCGATTCCCGGCCAATGCAGAAACGGAGTGCTTTTAATTAAGTTGTGTGTGTGCTTGCATGTGTGTAAGGTTCTTTAAAATGAAGCCTGATTTACTTGAAGGAGCTCCAACCTTTGCATACCGACCAACCCCCGTTCCCTGCCGAATCTTTTCAGAAACTCATTAGTCCGTCTATATTCGTCAAATGCCTATAAAACTTGTTCACTTTATCTATAGGTTGACGAAGTTTAGCAGTGGGCAATATACTCGTAAATGCGGTGTTAATTCCAAACGTTCTCCCTCCTTTCCGAGCATTGGTGGTTCAGTGGTAGAATTCTAGCAGTGGGCGATATGATCCACGTAAATGCGATGTTACTGCCACATGATTTCCCATCCTTTTTTTCATGTTCCCATTATGAAAAGTAAAAAAAAATAGTAATAATAGTAAAGTGGTCCAAATGAGGACCCCCTGTAATGTGTAGAATTCAAGATATTGGGAGACTCAATAAGATCAAGGCAGGTTGATTTGTTTTTTTCATGGAGTAGTGGCTCCTTATGCTGATGTCGGTGAAGTCAAGTCGGCTGGGGGCGAAGCACAGCGGGTACAGCTCCTCGTTAGTATAGTGGACAGTATCTCCGCCTGTCACGCGGAAGACCGGGGTTCGATTCCCCGACGGGGAGACCCAGCTCTTTGCTGCTGCTGAACGACTCATCCAAAAGATTTTGGTGCTGACAGAGGTCACAGAAGGAGTTCTGCTTCAACGTCAGCCAGAGCCAAAACAAATGCGTTGGCCGGGAATCGAACCCGGGTCAACTGCTTGGAAGACAGCTATGCTCACCACTATACCACCAACGCAAGTTCCCGACTCCAGCTTTTAGCCATCTGAAAAGAATGCTTGAAATGCACAAGTCACTGATAGGGCAAAAGGAGCTGAAGCCATCTTTGTCTGTATCCCGTCATGTACGAGAGAGTGCTGTCTTTCCATGCGGGCTAAAGAAATCTGGAGCTGCGACGCAGAAAGCGCAAAGGCCGCAAGTACAGAACGTGGTGAGGCGCGCTTCGTTC
>NW_027394277.1:8770208-8792803 GCF_049309525.1 Garra rufa
CATGAGCAAGGTACAGTATGCTCTCATGAGAGCCCTCATTTTGCTGTTCATGTGTGTCTGCAGCCAGTTACAAATAATCTAATTTGTGGTTTTCTGTTTTTTTGCCAGCTTGCATTTTGCCGACTGTGAAGGTGCCAGACTGCTCCTGTGAAGGCACCAACTTCACCATTTTACCAGGCAAACCAGTGATATTAATTACCATCAATGGTAAAAACCATTCACTATTTAGATTTCTGTTGTAGATTCGTTGTTTTTCATACTAGTTTGCTGTGACATTGTGCTTACAATTGTAGTCAAGTCAAAACCTATGGTATAGTCAGTGTTGGGAAGGTTACTTTGGAAATGTAATAGGTTACAGATTACAAGTTACTTGATTTAAAATGTAATTAGTAGTGTAACTTTTCGATTACTTTATAAAAGTAATGTAACTTATTACTTTTAATTACTTTTCGATTACTTTTCTAAATTTCGAATATTTTCAACTGTTATTCATTTTGAAACATTTAAAGGAGGCAGAGTTAATCTTACAGTAGCACTCAACATTGATTATTGTCAGACTTTCAAAATCCTTCATCACTTGTATACAGTAAGGGATAATATACATCTTTATTTTGCGGTAACAACTGGCTACATTCTCAACAAAATTATCCCACTTATTAAACAACTGCTTCATAGCTTATTTAGATGTTTAGGTCAAAATTATTAGACACGAAATACTGATCTGAGTGAAATATTTGAACGCAAGGCTTTCATGAAGAAATCAGTTGCTAGCAAACGGCAAGTTCATTAGACATTTTAAGTATACAGTGCAGTCTTACCAGTTTTATTACACAACATTTCACCACATAAATAATTAAGGAAGTAGTATTAGTTTGTTAGTTATCTTATAATCCATTACAGTGTACAAAAAAAAAAAAAAAAAAAAAAAATGGCAGCAGCTGTGTTTGTATGAAACAAATTGACAGAATTAAGAAGTGGTCCACATAATATTGAATTAAGCTTTAATATCTTAAAAAAATAAAGTTTATTTATAAACCCAAATAGGAAAGTTTAGAGTTATCGAATAAGCATGTGTCCTATTCTCTGTCCTAAACTCCTGAAACATTGTTATGTCATTTTAGAGCAGTCAATGCAATTTATTGAAGAAGTCAATTAAATCTGTAAGTCGGGGTGAGTGTGTGAAAAAATTCAGATGTAATCCCCTTTGTAATCGCTGGCATTTTTCAGAAGTAACTGTAATTTAATTACTTTTTTTTTTAGTAACTGTAACTAATTACAGTTACATTTATTTTGTAATTAAATTACGTAATTCCGTTACATGTAACTAGTTACTTCCCAACACTGGGTATAGTATAGTATAGCAGATGGTATTGTCATTAGCCATGACAAAGACAGACATCTTTTATTTTTCTCTTCCGCAAACCAAAAAAGTTAGCAGGAAAGGACACTAGCCGCCATTTTTTTAAATTGATGTCAATGGTGGAGAGGCTTCAATAGGCTGAATGAACAGCTTTTTAGAGGAAATAGCTTATGATTTATTGAAACGACAGCCTATCAGCTAATCTTCAACATGTCTTAAACTAAACAATAGTTTCGGATTGAACTATTTTTAGAGTTTCTACTGAAATTTTTTTTTAAAAAAAGAGAAGTCACTGATTTTTGGATTCAGCTTTCAACACATCCCATTCATTCCTATGGTGTCCGCAAATTGCAATAAAGTGTCACACAACTCAGAAACAGAAATTCAATGACATTAATGCTGTAATGTTATGCTTTACCATTACGTTTTATTCAGTAGTAGGTAACACAAATCCTCTCATCTCCCAATAGTAAGACTTTGGTGTCTTTGGTGATCTTACTATTTAAGAAGTTTGGTGTGTGTGCTGGGATTATATGAAGTTGTGCAGTGTTCCTAATATAAAGATGGGAGAGCGGGTTGTCCCATGATCGGGAGGTCATAAAAATAAAATCACCATAAAAATCTTACTCATCATGAATGTACTGTAATGTAACAACACACACAGGATACAGACAGTGTACCTTGATCTTTGAAAGTCTGTCATTACCCTCCTCCTGCTTCTCACCCTCCTGGTGCTTATATTTGGAAGCCCATCCCTTTTTATTGTTTTATTGTACTGACTTTTAGCCCAACTCTTATTAACATAAGTTACACCACCTTGCACATACATCTTGTCAAAAAAGCACATAAAATCATCATAGATGTCACAATTACAAACCTACACACATGCCTTCACATTAAGAAACAAGAGAGAGTGGGAGATAACTAAGTAAAGCACCAGTTGGTGCAGTCAGTTACCTTTTTCTTTGAAGCCTTCCCAGTCTGCCCCGACTGCTCACTGTACTTTGAGTTTGGGATGTGAGGACGTTTTGTTTGCCCTTGTGTGTCCTTTTTCTCCATCTCGATCGCACGCAGTTTAATTTGGAGAGTTTTTTCAAATTCTGGTGCAATAAAATTGAAATGTTATCATGAACTGCAAACGTCTGTCTAATCATGTTTAAAGTTACCAAATCTAACATTAGTCCCAATTGAACTTCGCTAACATTAGCAAATTAGGTAGCTAACATGAACCAGAAAGCTTAGCTATTGCTAGTACCTAGTAAAATCCATTTACACTTCTTTAAGTGCAAGCAAAACCATTTAATATGTTGTGTAACTACATAATGTTAGCTAAATTCGGTGTGTAACATACTTGCTACGTCAATAATTCTGGCTCGGTGCACCGGCCAGGGTTTGCGGCCTTTTCGCCATTCCACCAGCTTCTCGGGTTTATCGGTCCTTTCAATAAAATCTTTATATGAAAAATTCCGGACACAGTCGAGGGCCAAAATACTATGGGCCCCTCTATCCTCACCCTCAGTCCATTCAAGTAGGACATAGCGGATCTCCAATGCTGATATCTCCATTTTTATTCCCAGCCGTTATCTTTCGGCGCGAAATTACGTGAATGCCGCACATGCGGATGACGTCATTAACTATGCGACGTAACTACGCCACGCTGCAGAGGCCGATCGGAGTAAACGCTTGCCAGTATAAATAATAACGTTAAGGAAATAAGACGCAATTAAAGAAAAGCAATAGATATGGATCCAGTACGTTACAAAAGGTACCTCATTGACGACGAAGCATCCGTTCCAGAATGAACAAAGAGAAGACGTAAACGAACGTAAGTATTGTAAAAAAACGTGCTAGAAGCTAGCTTGCTTTGTTAGCCAGCTATCAAAGCTATACCATGTAAACGTATGTGGCATAATTTCCCTTAATGTATGTTAAAGGGATGGTTCAGAGTATATTTGACTTCATTGCTATGCACTCCGAAGCCCATACCCCATACGTAGTTTTTTTTTTTACCTTAGTAGAACATTGAGGGAGAAAGCAGAGCTTTTCGAGTGGCTTGTTACAGCTGTACATGGAACATATGATGTATCTCGTAAATTGCACAAATAAACGTGCACGTAACATCGGAACATTTGTAAGTCCACCATGAGTGTTTTAAAAACACGTTTAACTAGAGAACTACTAGTCTCAAAAACTACAAGTCGACGTCACTTCCCTGGTTTGGGAAAAGCACGTAAAAGTCCTCCTACAAGTTGACATGCACACAGATGTAGTAGGAGGACTTTTACATGCTTTTCCCAAACCAGGGAAGTGACGTCGACTTGTAGTTTTTGAGACTAGTAGGGATCGGGTATGTTGTTTTTAAAACACTCATGGTGGACTTACAAATGTTCTGATGCAGCGTTTTGTGAGTACGTAACCTATTTACACTACTGTAGACGTTTGGTAAGATTACTTGTACGTTAAGTGGTGCAATTTACGAGATACATCAGATGTTCCATGTAGCAAGCCATTCGAAAAACCCTGATATCTCCCTCAATGTTCAACTAAGGTAAACAAAAAAACTCTGGATGGGGTATTTACATGGGCTTCGGAGTGCATAGCAATTAAATAAAATGTCCACTGTATACCCCAGAAAAAAAAGAAATGGTTTATGTTACTGTATTTATTCAAAACTAAAGAAAACAGTTAAAGTTGGAATTTTAGCCAGGAAAATATTGCTAATCCAATGTTTTAAATTCACAGATGAACCAACCCATACCTGGCCCTAGCTCTTCACCTGGGGAGCCAGTAGAGGAACATCTAGAAGACCCCACAAGTCCAACTTTAGACCAGAAACCAACAAAAGAACAGGTGGAACTCCTGCTGCTTGCATTAAAACTCAAACACAGATTAACAAATAGTGCCTTGGAGGACATCATGCGTCTTATCAACTTTAGTGCTGGTCCTGGTGGGGAATTGGTTAGTGGCTCAAAGTATCTTTTCTACAAAGCATTTGATTCCGTGAAAGACATATTAGAAGTACATTATGTGTGCAAGAGTTGCAATGTAAGCATGCATGAAGGTCCCTTTAATGTCAAGTGCCCAGTCTGTGACCAGGACACATCAAAAGCGCATGCACAGAAAGACCAGTGTTTTTTGTACTTGCCACTAAAATACCAAATTAAAAAACTGCTTGAGGACCACCAATTAGGGAAACACCTGAAACACCGTTTTGAGAAGAAGGATGCCTCCATCAAGGATATATACGATGGACATTTATACAAAAACCTATCACCCCTAGCATCACCAGAAAACATATCACTGACTTTCAACTGTGATGGAGTGCCAGTGCACAAATCAAACACAAAAAGTTTGTGGCCTATTTTATGTACTGTTAATGAACTGCCAATACAACTACGTGCAAAACATGTTATGCTTTGTGGCCTGTGGTTCGGTCAAAACAAACCAAATATGAACACTTACATGAAACCATTTGTTGATGAATGCATAGAGTTGTACTCTTATGGTCTTATATGGCAAAGTGAAAGTGGGGAAGTTGTCACAAGTAAAGTACTGCTTACTACCATGGTGGCAGATTCAGTTGCTCGGCCAATGATTCAGAACTTTAAACAGTTTAATGGAGAGTTTGGGTGTTCTTTTTGTATGCAGAAAGGAACATGTGTGTTAAAACGCAGGGGGCATGTAAGGGCTTATCCCTGTGAAAAAGCAGAGTTGAGGAATCCCTCCCAGACTGATGATCTGGTAGAAGAGGCTCTTGCTGGAAACCCCACTAAGGGAGTGAAAGGGCCTAGTATTTTGTCTTGTCTACCTGATTTTAATATCATTGATGGCTGTGTTCCAGATTATATGCACTATCAAATATGTGCATATATACTGAATATAGGTTTCATATATGCGCATATATCCTCATATAGGTTCTTTCCATGTGGGTATATACAAACAGCCCAAAATGTACCTATTGAAAAAGGTCCATATAAGAAATAAATAAATAAATAAAAACATAAAAAGGGACCTTACAGTTCCATCAAACTGTGTGTATATTATGCTTTTCTTTTTTCTTTTTCTTACAGTGTAAAGCAAAGAGTTTAAGATCGCCAAGTGTCTAAAATAAAATGTTAGCAGTATCTTGCCAGAGCAAAACAATCTTGAAAATAAACAATACTGCAGCCGCAGTAGGAGAGATCAAAATAGGGTCTTGTGAACTGGACCAACGTTTTCTCCTTATAGTTAAAATTAGTGGTTATTCAGTTCGTCAGGAGATAAACGTGAAAACAAAGATCACTTATACCAAATAGATTGAGTCACTTCGTCCAGTTATCAAAGCTACTCAAGTGGCAGCGGCTCCAAAGTGCTGCTCCGCGAACTCATTTGCTCTCTTTGGGTCCGTGAAAAAGTGTTCCATGCCGTTGAACGTGACCCGCAGCTTCGCGGGGTATTGCATGCCAAACCTCACTCCCGGTTTATCCTTCAGCAGCTCTCTGGCTCTTTTGAACAGGGCACGCTGTTTCACGACTGCAGGGGGATAATCCGGAAATATCAGGACCCTTTGACCGCAGTAATTGATCCGCTGCATCTCGGCCGCCTTTCGTAGTATTTCTTCCACATCACGAGTGTAGTGCATTTTAAGAATGAAGGGACGAGGCCGCTTGTCGTCACCAGGCCGGGGCCCATGCACTCTGTGGCATCTGTCGATAAGCGGAGGCGCCGCAAGCGATAGTGCGTCTTGAAGTTGTTCTACAAAATCTCTGGGTTTCTTACCCGCTTCAGCCCCCTCGTTTACATACAGGATCCGCAGGTTTTCTCTCCTACAACGCCCTTCCAGGTCGGTGCATTTGTCGGGGAGTTTGTCCACAACTTTATTTAGACGTCCAACGTCCCGCTCCAGCTTAGTGATCGTGTCAGCGGCACTGGACGCGTTGCGCTCCAGATCCGATAGCTTAGTAGCGTGCTCACTTGAAGTAGCTTTAACAGCTAAAATTGCGGTGTTGGTTTCGTTTTTGAGAGCTGTTAATTTGCCCCTGATGGTGGTTGAGAGTTGATCAATTCTTGTGTCAATTATGTCCACAATCTCCGTTTTTAGCGAGCGTAGTTTGGCATGGAGGGAAGCAATAGCCTGCAGCACTGTGGAGTTTGGAGCGTCTCCACCCGAGGACTCCACTTCAGGCGTTAACGAGGCTGCAAGGCCTGGTTCAGTATGGCGGGCACCCCTTGGCATGGTCGTAGTTAACGGTCTAATCAAATGTAACGGCAAGAAATGGTCGTGTAGTAATTTATTACAGTTTTTATATCGTTTGTAGGCTGGCTTATTCCATCTCAGACAGGTTTTTTTAAAGTTCGACTGCGGGAGCGCTGTAACTCGCGTCTTACTCAGGCATGGGTGAACAGGAAGTCCCTGCTGTTATCACTTAGGGTGTACTCACTTTTGTTGCCAGCTATTTCGATAAAAATGGCTCTATGCAGTTATTGTCGGACGACAGTAAATCTTTACTACTATACTGCACATTGACTACTGCATATTTTGCATGTCTCTCTTTGTTAACACGCTTGATTCAGATCATCAGCTCGTTAGAAGTGAGCTCTGCGCATGAACTGTGTTCCAACTGACATGGTCCATTGCTCCCTACTCCCTGAGCAGGGGAAATCCGTTTAAGTTTGCTTCCCTTCGAAACATTCATTCATGAATTTGCACTGAGCCATTGCCTGCAGCGTTTTCACACACAGACATAACTTTCTACAGAAGTTACAACCTAACAAATTTGTCTTCATCTGCATATGTTTAACCATTTTTAATTTTTAGGAGAAGTATATCTAAGTCCTTAATATTAATTTATATAATAAATAGCCTATAATAAATCAGTACACTCAAAGAGGTCATGTGTATGAGTCGACATTGTACTTATTAGTGCATATTGGTGAAAGTGCAGTACTTTTAATGAAATGTAGAATAAATTTCTTAAATTACATTGCTGTTATAATTTTGAGCAAAATAATCTTTTTTATCACTTTCAACATTAAACAGCATGTAGTTTGTACTGTTCTGTTGCGTTAACGGGAGCTGATTGCTGGCACCTGCTACCCATTTGCTGATAGCCAACTAGCACTTTACTCATTGGCTCCTCCAGGGAAGAAATCAGCTATAAAAGCCATCAAAAGGCACAAATGTGAGAAGGAAATGACAGAGATATAGAGTGTGTAATAGTTGAGATATTCAGTACAGGGAAAGAGGGAAATATTAAGTTGATTAATTTTTACAATCCATGCAAAAATATAGATATTAATCAGTTAAATAAAATAGCTGGGACTGCCTACAGGAAAGAAATATGGTGTGGGGATTTCAATGCCCATAACAGCCTGTGGGGTAGCAATCATACAGACACAAATGGGAACATAGTTGAAGAACTGATGGAAGAAAGATCATTGGTATGCATCAATAATGGACAGGGTACTAGAATTGATGTAAATAGGGGTAAAACATCATGTTTGGACCTTACATTGGTATCAAACAACTTAATAAATGTATGTGACTGGTATATTAAGAGTAATTCTACCCTAGGAAGTGATCACTATCCAATTCTTACTATAGTTAATACAAACATAAGCATTCAAGAAGGAAGTATAATCAATAGATGGTGTTTTGAGAAAGCGGAGTGGGAATATTTTAGGACATGCTGTGAAGATACCATAAACATAGTTTCACTACAAGGAGACATAGAGGAATGTACAAAGGAAATTACAGAACATATTTTTAATGCAGCAGTGTTAAGTATTCCAAAAAGAACAACAAAGGTTAAGAAGAAAGTGGTTCCTTGGTGGAATGAGGATTGTTGTAGAGTGGTAAGAGAACGAAACAAAGCATTTAGAACCCTGAAGAAGAATCTGACTCAAGAGAATGTTTTGGAATATCAAAGGAAAAGGGCAGAGGCACGCAGGACAATTAAATACACCAAAAAGAACAGTTGGAGAGAGTTCTGTTCCACCATAGGTAGAGGAGTAGAGTTAGGAGATATATGGTCTATGTTTAAAAGGATGAGTGGGAAGAGGAAAACTGTTAAAATTCCAGCTTTGAATGATGGGGAAAATGTGATAGTGACCGATAAAGAAAAGGCAGATCTGTTGGGCAGGACATTTATGTTAGTGCATAGGGGTGACCATCTTACAGACATTCATAAACAGTTGAAAGATCTTGCACTCAATGAGAATAAGGACATTAAGCTGAAGAGGGAGGATAACAATTCAACATTAGATGTGGACTTCACAATGTCGGAACTGAACATAGCTTTGCTAGGCACTGGATATACAAGTCCAGGACAAGATCAGTTATGTTATGCCATGTTTCGACAATTACCAATAGAATCTACTAAGTTAGTGTTAAGACTCTTCAATAAAATATGGAAGGATGGAATAATTCCAAATAGTTGGAAAAGTGCAGTTATTCTACCATTTAACAAACCTGGTAAAGATCCAACAAATCCTAGTAACTATAGGCCCATAGCACTGACATCTCACTTATGTAAATGGATGGAGAGGATAATAGTTCATAGGATATCACATGCTCTAGAGCAGAGAGGATTATTGACTAACATACAAAGTGGATTTCGAAAAGGATGTTCCACCACCGATGCTTTAGTAAGAGTAAGTAATGAGGTGGAGAAGGCATTGAAAATGAAAGAGTTGTTGACAATAGTATATTTTGACATAGAGAAAGCTTACGATACAATGTGGAGAGAAGGTCTGCTCATTAAACTAAGTAGAATGGGTTTTGGAGGAAGGATGTATAATTGGATAATGGACTTTTTAACAAATAGAAGAATTAGAGTTAAAGTGGGATCAGAGGTTTCTATGGAGTTTTATGTAAACAATGGTATTCCTCAGGGGAGTGCAATTAGCCCTGTTCTATTTAACATTATGATAAATGATATGTTCTCAAATTTAGGTGATCGTATCAAAACAGCATTATATGCAGATGATGGGGCCATATGGATGAGAGGAAGGAATGTGTCACATGTGTCAGAGAATATAAGAAAAGCAATAGGGAAAGTAGAAAAATGGTCATGTGATTGGGGGTTTAAGATATCAACAAGCAAATCTTGTTATATGATGTTTACAAATAAGCGTAATTGTCACATTGACAAGCTAACCTTATATCAGCAACCAATAGAGAAAGTTAATGAGTTTAAGTATCTGGGTTTATGGTTTGATAGTAAATATACATGGAAAACACATATAAAGCATCTTGAAACCAAATGCAAAAAAGTTATTAATTTACTCAGAGCTGTGGCTGGATGTGATTGGGGTGCAGATAGGCAATCACTAATTGACATATATAGAGCTTGCATGAGGTCATCAATAGACTATGGTTGCATAGTTTACAGTGCAGCAGCAAAAACAATATTAGAAAAAATCAATAGACTTCAGTATAGAGCATTACGTGTATGTATTGGAGCCATTAAGACCACACCTATTGATGCAATACTCATAGAAGCAGGAGAACTGCCATTAAAGTTAAGAAGAGAAAAACTTACTCTAGCATACTGGATACGACTAAAAGGAAGTGGGAAAGAAAATCTTGCAAAGGAGACAATACAAGACTGTTGGGAGTATTCCAAGTTTCAGAGACAGGGTTTTGGATGGAATGGACAAAAGAGAGCAATGGAATATGGAATGGAGTCCTTAGATTTCACTAAGTTCACCCCAGTTAGTAATATTCCACCATGGTTTTTTCCGGAGGTAAAGATAGATTTTAGTATCATAGAGAAAAAGAAAGAATGGAGAATGGAGGAAATAGGAATTAAAACAAATATTTATCTAAGAAACAGTTATTATAATTACCTCAAAATTTATACAGATGGATCTAAGAACAAACAAGAATGTGTGGGAATCGGAATACATATCCCAGAATTTAAAGTGAACATTTCCAAAAGATTATCTAATCAGCTCTCAGTGTATACAGCAGAAATTGTAGCAGTCATCATTGCGCTACAGTGGGTTGAAGAGGTCAGACCTGACAGAGTGATATTATGCACAGATGCCTTATCTGTTATAAAAAGCATACAGTCCATGACATCTGCAAGAGAAGATTTACTATTAGAACTCTATTATAGTCTATTAAGATTGCATAGGGGTGGTATAGATGTTCAATTTTGTTGGATACCAGCACATGAGGGAGTGAAAGGAAACGAATATGCAGACAAACTAGCAAAAGAGGCATTACAAAAGGAAATATCAGTTCCAATATTATTGGGAAAAGGTGAGGGAAAAGCAATAATCAAGAAGAAAGGTATTGAATTATGGCAGAAATGGTGGGAAGAAAACAAGAAGGGAAGAGGATACTATAAAGTACAAAAGTCTGTCAGTATTAAAAATTATAAAGAAAAGAACAGGAGGGAAGAAATTTTAATAACAAGACTAAGAGTGGATCACACAGGACTGAATAGCACCTTGTTTTTAATGGGGAAAAGGAATAATAATAATTGTGAAAAATGTGGGGTTACAGAAAACACAGAACATGTTATTTTGCACTGTGCATTGCACAAATTAGAAAGACGGGTACTTCAGGATAAGGTTCAAGAGGCAGGAAGAGAGTGGAATTTGATGGGCATACTGGGAACAGAAGGTGAGAGAGAAGGGATAAGGAGCACTAGAGAGGCATTATTTACATTTCTTAAAAATACCGGTTTAATAAGTAGAATTTAAGGCACAAAGACATGATGTTACACACTCCTGTACAGTAGGTGGCGGTATGCACCTTTAAGCTGGTTGCAATCCACCATAACCAAAAGAAAGAAAGAAAGAAAGACACCTTTCTCCCCACATAGACCTGCTCTGCAACCCTAAACTACTGTTTTTAGTTTTGGTGTTAACTAACTGATACACAGTGTTAAATGGAAAATCTCTGATAGTGTTTTAGTTAGTGTTGTTGTGCTCCTGCCTTAAGTTAAGCCATAGTTTTTTATTTCTTCCTGTTGAATTTAATGCTTTAGCTGTAATTTGTAGGAAGAAGGGTGCCATTTTCTTTTGTTAATCTTTTGGAAATTATGTCAGCAACTAATTTGTCTTTTGGAAAATGCACATGTCAGCAACTAATTTGTCAGATTCCTCTAATTCTGTAAAAACAAGTAGCTAACAGACGGAGCACAACAGACTAGGAATGCAAAAAAAAATATACATTTTGTTAAAATATTTGTAGTTGAAAATTTAAATGTTGCACATGCAAAATTTTAAACCCACATATAATTGTATTTTTATGATAGAAGTTACTGAAAATTAAATGTAAGCTAGCTAGTACAGCTTTAAATACTAGCTCAAATGTGTTCATGTGTAATCCTCTTATTAGTTAATCGGTAAATCATTTATACATCATATACATCAAACTCATGTATATTGTTGTTTTTTCTTTAGTAACTTTTGCCCCTGTTTCTTTACAATATCTCTCCAAAACTTCCATTGCTTTATCTATACGTTTAATACCTTTTACAATCAATGTTGCGTCGTCTGCATATTGAAATACTTTGTTTTGATTTTACTCCTTTTATCCAAGTTCTTTTTCTGGTCTATTTCCAGTTCTAAAGCTTCAGACACTACCTTGTATAATAATGCTGACACAGGGTACCCGTGTCTAATCAATCTTGTTATTTTAAAAAATCTTCAGTTAAAAACCCATTTACACAACTAGTTATATAAGAATCAGAATGGTTCACAAAAGATTTTTTTTTTTTTTTTTTTTTTAAGGTGCTCCTGGTACATACATGAACATATTTATGCATTATTTACTCTATATACGGCTGTATAAATAAAGAGAGATGCATATATTTTCATAATACTTGAGAAAGAGGCAATAATTAGAGATGTTCTAGTGCTTCTAGAGTGGTATCAGTTTGTTCTGAAGGATATCTGGAATGATGGTGTTGAAAGTGAAGACACAAAAAGGATCCTTGCATAAGTGGCATAATTATGTTTTGTCCAGACGTTGGATGTTGTAATGCAATGCCATATTGACTGCATGGGGGTCCAGCAAAGGTCGAGGGCAGGATTCCTCAAATCAAAAAGGGCCAATGCGCTGCAGAGTTTAGCTCCAACCCTGATCATACTCACCCACCTGTGAGTTTTTAATGATCCTGAAGACATTGATTAGCAGGCTCATGTGTGTTTGATCAGAGTTAAACTCTGCAGGAAAGTGGATCTTGTGGACCAGAATTGAAGATCCCTGGTCTAGGGTCTAATTTAAAGGTGCCATAGAATGGAAAACTGAATTTACCTTGGCATAGTTAAATAATAACAGTTCAGTACATAGACATGACATACCATGAGTCTCAAACACCATCGTTTCCTCCTTCTTATATAAATCTAGTGTTTGAAAAAGACCACTGAAAAATAATCAATTCCAACATAACACCGACTGTTACGAAACATTCCCGAGATCGTTAATAGTTACGCCTCCAACATTTGCTTCGCCCAATCATCACTAACGTCAGTACATCAGTAAAACAACGTGAGTCACAGAAGGGACACAGTTAGCTTAATGCTAACGGTAGTCTGTTACATAGCATTTCACTTACCACATAAACGGAGAGATGACTGTGCTGATGATGGTGAATGATTTACAGATCTGGAGAATCAATGTCAAGCAGCTGAACGTGTGTGGTAAGGGAGCACTCTCTCTGCATTATAACTTTACACAGAGCGATCACAGTAATGAAACTAAAATATCCGCGATTCAAAATGGCAGATTCAACAAACCGCATATCAAAAGCGGCTAGAGCTCCTAATTAAATATATATTTTTCTCCATGTGCGAGCTATAGACGAGCGGCTCTGTGAAACATACAATCAGAGCAGAGCTCATTAATATTCATGAAGCTTCCAAATAAGGCAAAAACATACTGTTTCATTCTAGGGACAAATTCTAGGGTTGTAAATGGACCTGTAAAACCATTTCTGGAGATTTTTTGCCCTTTCCTATGCCATATACCTTCGATGTAGATATCAGAGAACAATTTAAAATATTCTCTCAATGCATTCTATGGCACCTTTAACTCAAGTAGGCCAACACCAGTCTCTCAAATGCCTTCATGACCACATATGTTAAAGCAACAGGTCTGTAATCATTAAGTCCTGTGATTTTTATTATTATTTTGTTTCTTGGGTACAGGGATGGGGGACTGTACATAACTCCAGGGATCTGTTGAAGAGGGGGAGAGTGTTAATGGCTGTGTTGAGATATGGTCGGTATGGGTGTAGGGTGTCAGACCAGGCTTTTGTTTTGTCAAACCTGCAGTAAATATTGTTCAGGTCTTTAGCCAGTTGTTGATTGGCCTCAGTTCTGGGGGATGGGCTCTTGTAGCTGGTGATGGCTTACAGACCATTCCACACTGATGTCAAGTCGTTGCTTGAAAGCTGTTTGTTTAGCTTTTCAGAGTAGTTTAACTTTTCCACTCTTATGTCCCTATTCATTGTGTATTTGGCCTGTTTGTACAAGTCTTTGTCCTCACTCCTGTAGGTGTCCTATTTGGCCTGGCGAAGCTGTTTTGGTTTTGCATTGAACCAAAGCGTGTCATTGTCATTTTCCTCATACTCCACCTTACATCTGCATCTTAACCCTTTAGAACGTACGATCACACCGGTGTGATTTGTCTTGGCTGGTCCCTTATGCGTATGATCACACCGGTGTGATTCGAACGTTCGCCGCATCACGTGATCAGCTGCTGAATTCAAATCTGTTTTGGCGCTTTTGCTAGCTCTGAGCCAGATCGGAGGCGCTGAGTGCTTGTCATATTATCACAACTATTCAGTGTTTTCAACCATATAATGCTTATTTTAGGTTTCAGACATTTAAATAGACATAAGTACTAGCAAAACCATACATTTTTTAGTTTGTAAAATACACACTGATGTCTATGGAAGCGGCAATAATGATCCTACAAATATATTCTGACAGCATAATTTATTGATATCATATACAGATTATGCAGGTAACTATAAAGTTCACTCTCTTTTTCTCCCAGCTCACCAGAGACTTACTTTAATGTCTTTCGGGAGGAGAGGATGCATTTGCGTGTGTTAAATCCCACAGCTCGGATTCAGCGCGAACAAACATGGCGGCGCCCATCACCCGGTATAGATTAACTAACGCGGTCATTATAAAAGTATTTGGACTTTTAAATACATTTACTTACACATATTTCGAAATCGGAATATCAGATATTTCAAAATATAGCGAGCTTGCTTGTGAATATTAATAATAAAAAAGGGAAAACGAAATAAAAGCGATCCAAGTGTCTTACAGTGCTGTTGTGGCTGCGGTGTGTCACATGACGCGTCGCCATGGAAACAGTAATGCCAAACATTCCAAAATAACGGTCGCCTAAAAAAACTCACTCTTTGGGGTTAGATAGAATATTTTAAACTCACGTGTGAAAAGGTTAACATTGCTTTGTAGCAGCCTTGGTGCTACAGGACTTTACAGTCTTGCACATAATGCCCCTGTTCAAGACAGTCTCTGCATGTGGATTGAGGACAATCCTTTTTCTCATGTTCCACACTTGCACAAATCCTGAATGTATTTACTTGAAGTATTTCACTCATTCAGTCTTGAACTTTGTATTATATAGTAAAGATGTCACTTCTTGTGGAAACTTTGTCTTTTAAAAAAACATGTTCTGTCTGCCACTGTTGTCCCCAGGTGATATAATCTTCTTAGAGGCAAAATGGGAGTTACACCCCAATTGATCAGTTTTCAGATGATTTCTTCATCTTCTATATAGCTGGGCAGGGTAGGGTTCAACACAGCTGTCTGAAATTACCAAGTGCTACCTAAGAGGTTAATTAGCTAGTTTAGGTGTGTTTGATTAGGGTTGGAGCTGAACTTTGTAGAATGGTAGATCTCCAGGTACAGGTTTGGGCACCCCTGTCCTAGACGGTTTGTCTGATTTTCACCAAAATTGGCTCAGATCATCTTTGGACCATGTAGGCAAAAAGTTATGGAATTCAAGTTGATTAGTCAGACTGTTCTTGATTAACACACAAATGTATACCTGGTATTCATCACGTTGTGGGGACCAAATGTCCCCACAAGGATAGGAATACCAGTAGATTTTGACCTTGTGGGGACATTTCTCAGGTCCCCATGAGGAAACAGGCTTATAAATCATGCACAATGAGTTTTTTTGATGAAGTAAAAGTGTGCACAATCTCCTGTGAGGGCTAGGTTTAGGTGTAGGGTAGGTGTAGGGCGATAGAAAGTACGGTTTGTACAGTATAAAAACCATTACGCCTATGGAATGTCCCCATAAAACATGTAAACCCAACGTGTGTGTGTGTGTGTGTGTGTGTGTGTGTGTGTGTGTGTGTGTGTGAAATTGTAGGGTGGTTTTCGGGGGGTTTTTTTTTTTAGTTTATTTTCTGCATGTCTTCATTTGCCTTTTTCTTCCTTAAACCTTGTGTACACTTATTTTTTATTTATATATATATATTTATTTATTTTTGCCTTTTTTCAATTAAAAATACTCAATTACAAGTTCACTACAATGCATTGTAAGCTTATAGACCAGCTGTTCTTGAGAAGATTTGTTTTTTTGTTGAGGGATAAAAGGAGGGGATATAATATAAAGGGGTTATAAAATGCGTAATGTCAGTCCTACATATAATTTTTTATGTTGATTTATAAATGTCATTTACTTTTCTTTAGGCTCTTCACTAATGCTTTAATGGCGCAGTTCAATATGAAGGGGAAGGGGAAATGGGCAAGAAATCTTTGGAGAACACCGTTTATAGAGCAATAAAAGGTAAGCCCATATTTCATGTTGACCAAGTAAAGATGATTAGCTCCTGCCAGCCTGTGAATAATGATCTGATTGGACAAAACATTTCCTTTCCAGTTGACTTAAAATTCACCGCTAACTGTAACACAAAACCATTAAAATTGCCATGGTATAGTCCAGTATTGGCAGTTGATGCATAGTGTTGTTTTTGCTTACAAATATGGGGACTTGTGTACAGGGGCGGATCTAGAAAATTATTCATGGGGTGGCAAGGGGGTGGCATGAAACTTATGAGGGGTGGCAACACTGAAGCAAGCATCCTTGCATGTTTTTTTGTGGATTCAAGGAACGCTATTCTTTTTCGGTGTATACACCAGGGTGCACATTTTTACATTGTCCTATAAAAATTAAATAAAATCTGATGTGTGATTGACTTGAACCTGATATCTGGATTGGAAAGTCAGATTTAATTAGATGGTATGGTATATTTAACTTCTCTTTACTGAGTTCTATGCAAACCTGTAGCAAGTTTAAGTCTATGCCAAGTTTAATTTACAAAGCATGACAAACAATGCAGACTGCATATGGATACAAAGTCTCAGTGGATCAAGTTTCCTTAAGTAAAAAACACATAATAAATATACAGAAACCACATTTAAATCACCAACAATTATCTTCAAAATGAATAAAATAAAACACAGTATTCAGTGCAACAAGAGCAACAAAATGACCTTTTAAAGTATTCAAATATCTTGGAGGAGACATGAAAACAAATTCAATAATTTTAGTGCAAGTAAAGCAACAAAAGTCCCTTTAAATCCAAGTATCTCTTCTTTTTTAACAAACCAACAAATTAGCATGGACTGAAAACTAAATAACAAGGTTATGACCAACAGTTTATTTAACCATTCACACGTCAAATTCAAGCACTTTCAAGGTGCATTTTCAAGATTTTCCAGCACTGTGGTAAATGACATGTTCACATACATGAGTTCTTCATTTTAAAACTGATGTTATTGTGCTATTAAAAAACAACTGTCTGGATTGCATATAACATTGCCTAATATAAATAGCCAACATACAGTATACAAATTATATAATTTAAAATATTTAATTAATATAATTTACAGAGTATCTCCAGTATTTTTATTTTTGTATTTTTTAAGACCTGCACAAATAAAAGTAATACTGAATGAGTGGGGTAGGGCAATGTCTATGGGAACATATTAATGACTGGTATAAAATGACTGTAAAAAAAAACGATACTAAACTAAAATTCTAAAACTTGCAGTTCAAAAACAAGTTTTTCACAAATACATTGCACATTTTAGCCTAAAAGTACTAAAAGGTAGTCAAAAAGAATCTATAAAATTAATTATAACATTAATTTAACTAGCCCAAATAAAAAAAGACAATATTTTTAAATATAGAAAATCAGATAGGAGTCTAAATGGCAATCAAAAATATTTTTAATACACAAACAAACAAATATGAAGAATTTTTCTTTTTTTTTTTCACTATTTACAGTGCATCTGCAGAATTTTAAAATATCAATTTAGGGCAATGTATGACCCTTTTTAAGAGCTGCACAAGTAAAATGAACACAGTATGAGTGGGGTTGGACAATGTAACATACTGTATTAAGCCATAAAATGACATGACTTAGGCTGTAATTCAGATTTTCTCAAAAACAAAACGTCTTATACAATGGCATTTCAGCCTTTATACCTTTAAAAGGGATAAATCAAGTAAATATTTGATTATATTTATTTAAAACATAAATATTACTGTCTTAATTGTTTCGATTTTTAGAAAGCACATTAATTTGTTTCACATTTACAACTCTATGTGTTTGTTGCATAAAAACGTGGGTCGATATTTGCAATAATCTGACTATAAACATCTGAAAATTTGCAAATTGACATCCGTGCTGCGTTTTGACTTTTTTGAAACTTGCAGCGCGCATATTTATTCAATGACATCATTGCCTTTTGAAGTTTTATCCAGCCCTATCGCGATTCTCGTCTTTCCGTCCCCAACTGAGACCTCTTAAAATTATATTTAAGCATTTTCTTATTCTATTTAACGTATTTAAAGCTTTTTATGGCCTTAAATTTGATACAACTAAATTGAGGAGTTTAGAACCCGCAGGAGCCCTCTACTTTACGATAGTCCGTCGGGGAGGCTGGTGAAACATTTTGGTAGCCCGACAGGAAAACACAATAGCCGAGCTCCGACTACTAATTTTAAACATAATTCGTATTTGTCGTTTTCAAGCCATCGCGGACTGATGCGACAACCTCCCGGCATGTTTTCGCTTGATCGCTTGGCTTTTGACTAGCTCTTCCAGCTGTCCGTCCTTGGTTTCCAGGGCGACGCTGATAGATGATTGGGACTCACGCTATTTTTATCTCATCAAAATACAGAGTCGCTGCTGTAAATCGGTCAGGGAAACCCTTTTATTTTTAGAACACTAAGACAGTGCTGGGGTGGCAAATGGGGTAGATCCGCCCCTGCTTGTGTATGACTGCAGATTGCCTTTGCATATTTCTAATCATTTGTCTTTTTGTACTTGTGCAGATGCAGTCATGAAATTTTGTGCCACAGCCACAGAGGATTTTATACGGATAACCGCTTCAGAGCATCTAAAGCATGCACTACAACGAAGTGGAGGTGGAGGACACACAGCAGTCACTCAGAACTGATAATCATTTTTGGAGAATATTTTGTCTTTGCTGTTTTTAGTATAGTTGCTTGTTTCAATTTTACCACTATATACATTAAAATTTTATTGTTCAACCAAATATATATATATATTTTTTTTGTACAGACCCACGCAAGGTGGCCTGTGTAACTTTTTTTTTTTTTTTTACCACCAATGCTGATTTACAAAAGTTTTGATTGACATGTTTAATTTACAAAAGTGCGTAGTTTTATAATGCACAATATTGTTCTTTGATATTAATGGTAGCTGGCAGAAATTAAACTAATCGCTTATTGATGTTTGTGCCAGTTAAAAACAATAAAGCTGGAAATGAGTGATTGAGTTGTGATGTGACTACAGTTTTTTAAGCAGTATAAAATGTCAAATGTTTGATGTAGAAAATGCGTCCACAACGACTTCATTTGACCTAGAGTTAGCCCTTATACAGAGGTCCTGTCAATACTGGACGTTCGGTAGACGTTGAAAAAAGACGTCATCTGGCGTCACAGTCTGCACCTTAAGACAACCAAATTTAGACGTTAAAAAATGACGTACAAAAGCCATTTGAACACGTCTTTGCATAGTTTAAGTGATGTTTTCTGAACAAATTTAGGGAGGAGCTCGCGCAGATAATTAACACGGCTGGTTCACCATCAGCAATCATTCCCGTTATCCAATCAACCCAGGAAATCCCTATAAATATCACAACATTCCTACCTTCACTATCTCTTGTTTCATCAACACTTTGGCACATCCAACCACCGAGAACATGTCCGAGATCACCTTTTATCCAGAGGATAACGCTTTTGAAGCGGCACGAGATCCCGTAGCAACCCTAGCCGCAACTCAAGCCACCACCGCCCCGCAGGATCCTACAACCGAGCCCGCGGCTGCACCACGGGGCCGCAGGCCTTCTCGCCACGCCATCACCGGCACCTTCCCCGGCGTCTTCCGACGCCTCAGCCTTCTCATCCGCTCCAGCAACAGCGAAATGGACCGTGGCAGGTCTGCGGGAAGCACTCGCCAGCCCCAGCGCAAACATCCCGCGCCGATCTACCAAAGCGAACGCCAGCCCGCCGCTCACGGCTTCGATCACAACCAGCAGCTTCTTAAAGCCGCCGCGGTAGCGTGAGTTACCGCCGCGGTAGCGTGAGTTTACCGCCGCAGTCTGCAAAAGTCCCATTCACAGCCCATGCCTCAGCACACTCCCCTTTCCTTCCCATGGCCGGCAGCGCCGCCATCCAAAACCAACGCGAACAAACATCCCTCCACTTATTGCGCAAGACCCAGCGCCCGCCACCCTAAACGACTTTCTGATCATCTTGCCCCCCGACTCCTCCCCAGCCGCACATTTTTGACTACCCAAAAGCCTTTCAGCAGACCCAAAGAGAGAATCGATAGAACGATTCTGGGGACTTCCTCACTCTTAACTAATCCAACCGTTCCAAGCGCAAGCTTTTAGGCCATTTAAATTTCACAATGCACATCATCCCTCAAGGCCGCCCCCCTTCATCTTCCATCTACCCTTTCTCACATCCTCCGCCCACGCCCTAGAGAACCAAATATCTCTAACCGACCCATGCCGCAACTAACCCAGTCTGTGGATATCCTTCCTTAAACAATGGAACGGATAATCCTTATATAAAAACCTGATTTCTTCCCCAACTGTTATCCAACCGCTTACAGATGTCACCCCCTCCATCGGTTTCGGAGGTGTTTTCCAAGACCGCTGGTTCGCATCCACATAACCGCCCCCCCCCCCCCCCCCCAGCTGCCAGATTTCCGCATCAGCTATCATCCTCAGCGCTATTTTGAGCTATACCCTTCAGTCATTGCAGCTTCCCTACAGGGTAAAGAATGGCCCGTCACTAGCATCCTTGTCTATTGCGACAACGAAACTACCGTGCACCGCGTCAACAAAGGCCGCTCCCATTCCCCCACTCTAATGCCTTTTGGATTTCGGCTTGCGACCATTCATTATGAGTCTAGAAATCAATAGTTAACTCTCTTCTGCTTTTTCCTTCCAGAAATTCAGATCCTTGGCGCCGGAGGCGGACCCACTCCCGACCCCAGTACCTCCCTATTCAGAGCTGATATTCCCATAAACCACCCCCTGAGACCCCTCCTCGAAGCTTCCCTCAATTCCATTCTCCAAGCCGTTTCCCCCAGAACCCTTCAGTCCTACCTTACAGCTTGGAAATGTTTCAAAACATTTCACGCGGCTTACAAGCTATCGTTCCCCGACTTCTCCTTGCTAGCCATCACCTCCTTCATCTTCTATCTTAACGCCATCAAAAACCTCCAAGTCAGCTCCATTAAAGGATACCTTAGCGGCATCCAATTCTTCCACAAACTTCTATATGGCTCACCTTCCACCCAAATTTCCAATTCCCAGACAGCCCTACTCATTAAAGGCATACAAAAAACCCACCCCACCCGCCCAGACACCCGCCAACCGATAACACTCAAGTGCTATCAAAGTGCATTTCCACCCTCCGAAAAGGCTATCAATCCATCCACACCGCCCGCACGCTAGACGCCATGTTTATCCTGGCTTTTTCGGCTTCCTCAGGTGCTCTGAGCTCGCCATCACATCTAGCTTCAACCCAGCCATCCACCCAACCATTTCTGACCTAGCAGTACTAGGCAGTGAAGCTATTTCCTATTTTATCAAACAAAGCAAAACAGACCAATCCAAGAGAGGCCACTTCATTTACATTTTCAACCTCCAGTCGCCCATCCAACCCTTCCAAACCCTCCTAGCCTTTTTGCAGATCATGAAATCTAAATCAAAAAACCCATCTGACCCCCTCTTTACAGACGACTCCAACCGTCCCGTCACCCGTTTCTGGTTTCAGAAACACCTTAAGTCTGTATTACTCTTATCCGGCATCCCAGCCGACAACTTCTCCAGCCATTCCTTTCGAATCGGCGCAGCAACAACAGCAGCCCAAAAGGCCTCTCCCAGCAGCAAATCCAAACACTCGGTCGCTGGTCGTCAGAAGCTTTTAAGAGCTACATCCGATCAGACCGCTCCCACATCAAAGAAGCCCACCAAACACTGCTAAGCTAAAGCAATCATCCCAGTCCAGTCCATCCCCTACTCAGCCCCATTATTTCGTACCCCGCAACACAAGCCCGCTTCCGCAGAAGCCTCTAGCCCCCCCCCTGTCCCAGCTCCTAGCCCCCCTTTCCCCCCACCTCGCCCACCCCTTTCCGCCCATCCCAGCTCCTAGCCCCCTTTTTCTCCTTTCTACTGCCGCAGCAGAGCCCGCTTCCGCAGAAGCATCTTCCCCGCACCGCAGTGCCAGCTCCCGCAGGAGCCGCCCCCCCCCCCCCCCAGCCCCCCTTTTCTCCCTTCTACTGCCGCAGCAGTGTTCACTCCCGCTAGAGCCCATATTCACAACCCTTCCTTGCCGAAAGAGAACCAGCTTCCGCAGAAGCTCCTAAACCCCTTTCTCTGCCGCAGCAGAGCCCGCTTCCGCAGAAGCATCTTCCCCGCACCGCAGTGCCAGCTCCCGCAGGAGCCACCCCCCCCCCATCCCCCCCCTTCCTCTGCCGCAGCAGAGCCCGCTTCCGCAGAAGCATTTTCCCCGCACCGCAGTAACAGCTTCCGCAGAAGCTCCTAACCCCCTTCTCTGCCGCAGCAGAGCCCGCTTCCGCAGAAGCATCTCCCCTGCACCGCAGTGCCAGCTCCCGCAGGAGCCCCACCCCCCACACCCCCCCCCCCCACACCCCCCCCCCATTCTCTGCCGCAGCAGAGCCCGCTTCCGCAG
>NW_027394277.1:8793303-8833877 GCF_049309525.1 Garra rufa
CTCAGTCGTGGTATTGAGGGTGGAGAGAGTGCTGGTTATTCACCTTCCCCACCGACAATCCCTGCCGGACCTGAGACTCGAACCCGCAACCTTTGGGTTACAAGTCCGACTCTCTAACCATTAGGCCACGGCTGCCCCACAATTAGGTTCACATTTTGTAACCTTGGCTCTGGACGAAAATGTACCTCTGGGAACTTTTTCGCAAGGCGTGAAATACATACGAATAAGTACATATCATTGCAGTTTTCAACATAAATTAACACTAAATGTGGTAAAAAAGTGAACATGTGTAAATGTTTTCATACATGGTTATGATTACAGCTCCATATGCTTCCCCTTCTGGATGTAACACGCTTGCTTGGTACCTCAGCTGGCACAGAATTCGACTTAGGATGCTGAATTCTTCGGTAGGAATCCAGTCAAAAACATGACTCAGGATTGTAGAGCTGAAAGATGATAGAAAAACAAGCTAAAACGGCATGCTTGCGATTGCATTTTTACATCACATTCGCTTTTGGTCAATACTATCGGGTAGGTTTAGGTGTAGTGCAGATATTGTTTTTTTAAACGTCACGGAGCATTGGACTTAGTGCCACTCAATGGATATTTCACCTACAAAATCAAGGTCACATAAAACTAACCATATGTAGGTTCATGTGTTCCAGGAAAAAAAAAACACTCTTTTAGCGCCACCCAGTAGACATTTCACATTGAATATGTCATGAAACATACATATACATATTTCCTGTTGAAAAAAACAGCATATGCTGGTTACAGTAGGTAGGTTTTGATGCAGTGATGCTAGATAGGTAGGTTTTGTCGCTGGTTTAAGCTGGTCCTTTGCTGGTTTATGACCAGCATAAACCAGCAAAGACTAGCATGGCGCGTTTTGCGAAAAAGTTCCAAGAGGAACATTTTTGTCATGAGATCAGGTTGAGGTTTTATGTTGCAAGTTACATGTACAGTATGCCAACAAAAGGTCTATAGACCATTTGTGGTGTTTGCAAACAGTGATGCTGTTTTTGTGGGCGGAGCCTATCTTGTGGCAAAAAAGCAGTAGTCTATGGAACCCTTGGAATAAAAGAATAATAAAAAGGCAAATTTGAGTTTATATTTCAAAATTCCAACTTCATTCTCACAATTCTGAGATTATGTGTCACAAATCTGAGAAAAATCAACTCGTCATTCTTTTCCCTCGGCTCAGAAACAGTTCTGGCTTTTTTTATCTCAGAACTGATAAGCTCGCTATTGCTGAGTTAAATTGAGTCATAAAGTCTAAACTAGGAGATATAAACTTGCATTTGCGAGAAAAAAAGTGAGATAAAATGGGTAAATGTTATGTAACATGTAACTGTAGTACTAATACAATGTTCCATATAAACTGCGTGTGAATATTATGTAGACCTATTGTTTAAATCAAATTTCTGCTTTAATTGTAGAGTAATCATATCAGTTTTATCCATAGACTGTCCATTTTAGTCTTGTGTAGTGCAGGCTAAAGGGTTGCTTTGAATGGCCAAGGCCCACCCAAGAGGACATATTTTGTTTTGTGCCGCGTCATGTTTAGGAGCATGGAAATGCCCACACAATAACAGACAGAAGTGTAAAACTCTTAAATGTATTTTAAAGATTTTGTGTGTGAACTTTAAATATTTCACATACTTTTGAAATCCAGGGTTTAGACATCTTTCTTCTTCCATTAGGCAGTTTGGCATCACGGCATCTTTGATTCTAGGTGGAACGTTAAAGAACATGACACATGTGTCTCCCAGAAATCGGGTATAATTCAACCAATCCGATAACGACTTTGAAACGTATGCATCAGATGTTCAGTCAACTGTCCATGGCCATGACATCTGAGGCTGAGACTAGTCCATTTAAACATCTGCGTTTAGCTTAAAATTGCGTCTTTGAAAACAGTATTCTATAAAAATAATTTGCATTCCGATTCTGACATGCAAAGCCACAATATATATTTTTCTTATTTCATGGATTTTACCCGTTTCAAGTGTTTTTCCGCCACCACAATGCTTGTGCAGCTGCTATGGACGAAATTGTGACACCTACTCCAAATTGGTCTATTTATTTAATCAGTAACAAGAACAGTCAAATTTTGTGCATTTCTTCATTACATTACAGACTCACTTCTGCTTTAAATATCTGACATGCTGCCAATAGAGTCCAATAGATTTTGATCTTGGACCATAATGTTAATTGATGCACCTTGTCTTTGTCTATAACCCCATTAATGAGCATATGATAAGCCGAGTTTTTTTAGGCTGTCACTGTTCAGTGATCATTTGGAAGATATCACTTCAGACTTCAATTAAAGCCTAATTAGATTTGGTTCACCTTTAAAGTGTCTGCAAGGTCTTGAGTGCCCGTCTGCTTCAGAGACCACTAACTTTATTTCAGTGACTCATTACATATTTACTGCTGCATCTCCATTACATGTTATGCTTCACTGGCTGAATCCTCCCAGTAAATGAAACCTCAAGCTCTAATCATATTAGCCACAAAATGTGAAAATATAACGCTCTTTAATTTCTCAAAGAAACAAATGACCCGTGAATACTTTGTGTTTCCAACAGAAATAATCACTTTTGTTCACAGTTCACTTTGTAGCCACATCTGAGCATATTTTGGGCATGTGTTGTTTTTTTATGTGTTTACTTATAGATGTTGACTGTAAACATTATTATAGCAGCAAAGTTGAAACCCAAGTCAGACACTGGATTGAACACATACAAGGATAAAGAGCAGTTTGTGCTGTTATTGTGTTTTTCTTCCCACTTCTGCTGTTTGTTCTTGGCACACTGGGGAAAAACAGAATGCTCACAGAGATAAGACACTTGCTTAAGAAATAGGAGTGTAAAATATTCATATTCAGGAAGCGTGCTGCCACAAACATCGGGAAACAATTAAGCAGGCAACTAGCTGGCAACAAGGTTAACAAATGTTTGAAACCATAGAAAATTTGGGATTAAAAATCTTTAAACCTGGAAATAAACAGGTCTTTTAGGATTTTGAAAACAGAAAAACTAATTGCCAAAATAATCAAGACTATTTCTTGGTCAGGGGACAACTAAGTAAGTTTGTGCTGGAGAACATGATCAACACGTTTGTTTCTTTTGAAGTTCACGCAGTACAAGATTAATAATATGCAATTTATGTTTGTTAGACAAAATAATGATATAATAATTATAATGAATTGCATTTGGAGTTTTTGCAACTCAAATTAATGTTTGATCTTTTGCTTTAACAATAAGTAATTCAATGTTCAAGAAGAGGCAATAAATCTTCATTACTGACATATTACAGCCTCTAAAGATTTAATGACACACCTGAAGAGATGCGGTATAAATTGAAAATTCTCACTCCCGCAAAGTACGGATATTGCTCTCCATTCAACCAAAACAGCAAAAGCTAATTGCTCTTTCATATATCAATCAATAATCCAAGAAGAGTTGGAAAAATGTCTTCAGCTTTAATCCTTGAAAATCATCCGCTAGAAGCCTCACCGAGATGGAATAGCAATCCGCTTTAATTGCTTTATGAAACCAATGGCTATTCCCTAGTGCTCAGTCACCTTTTTGCCTGCGGTAGCTTCATATCTAAAGGCCAAACTTCTGTATTTAGAAATCTGAAGTCTGAAATAGTCCATCTGCAATCTTCATTATATAATGAGGTGTATGTGAAAAGACTGAAGCCAGGTTTTCTCCAGAGATGTGCAAATGGTATGAAAACTGAGCATCAGTCTTATTAAAACATGATTTTGAAGATGGCAGATGGAAAAATTCAGCATGTGATGCAGGCAGAGACCAGTTTAAGCGAGGACTATTTCAAAAATGAGTATTGATTTGTCAAATGAATTAAAGAAATTGTAGGGTAGGCCGATGCTGCCTATGATGTGCCCATATTTATTGCATTGTTTCTATAAAGGGACTTTAAACTCTATGTTGTAGTCATTTTTTAAATGTAAAGTGAACATGGTACAGACAAGGTATGTCTTTGGATCAGATTTTGGATTTTAACCCTTCTACATGAAAGCGTGATAATGCCTGAAAAGCAATTGCCATAAAATAAATTATCACAAAAGATGTCATAAACTTGCGCATATTGTTATGCTAATAGTCAAAGCTTGCAGCAAGATGTCAATTTGTCAACAATTCAACTCCATAACTTAACAAGATGTGGATGACAACTGTGTCTCATCATTCTAGAAGTATGTTGCTGAAGATAAAACATCGAGACATCGAATTTTTTTTCGACAAGCTTCCTTCCACTAATGTACACAACACTGAATCATAATGCATATCACAGAATGACAAAAACACACATCAGAGTTAACACAGCGACGCTGGTGAGCAAAAGCATTGCACGGTGTCAGAGAAACAGGGAAGGATTATTCAAGTAATCATGTCAGAGAGAACACATGAAAGTGTTCAGCACTTGAAACGATCCTTACTGTTGACAAAAATAACGATTGGAACAACTTGTCAAGCCTACTTCAAAAGCTATGATTTTGTCAGTTGCCGTATTTTACGATTTCTTGCAGGGGAGAAAAAATACTGGCTGATGTCATTTCATAGTTACAACTTTGTCTTTATGTCACAAAGGAGAGAAGGTATAGAAGACAGAAAAAAGCAAAGACTGAAAAGAGGCATCTGGTTTCTATGGCATGTCTGAATGGTTTTATTGACAGACATCACATCCAAATGTGACTGCATCAGTGTGTTTGTGAATACAAATGGAATTATTTTATCTACTCTGCTGTTTTGTGTGTGTGTACACATTGTGTATGAGGCAAAAGCATGGAGCACTTCACAAAATGGCTTCTACTTTGAAAAGCCACAGTGGCAGAAAAGCTTCCGACCTCAGAAATGGCAGAATGAATAAAAGATAAATGCCTGTCTACATTGCCCAGGGGAGATGAAGGTCAGTGTTGTCAAAACTGTGTGTGTGCACATCTGCAATGAACTGTTATCCCTACTTTAGTAATGGTTGAAAACTGAAGTCAAATATTTTCAGCAAAACATCAATTGTACAATTTGTAAAAAAGCCATTCCGACAGTTTGGTGGACAGTGTTAGGTTTGGTGCTGGTTCAACGAGACTGGAAACTGAACTCAAATAACAAATAGTTTTAATAAAGATCTTCAGCGTGAATAACAGGAAACATCCACACACTTGTACCACATGAAATGACCGACAAAGAACTCAGGAAACAAACAGACTTATAAAGGGGAACTAATCATAAAACACAGGTGACGGGGATAACACAAATGAGGACTAAACCAAATGATCACAAAATGACAGGGGGAGACAAAGGGAGAAACCAAATGAAAAACAGTGCAAAACAAAGGAGAACAAGACTACATTACATTAACATTACGGCCCTGGAGGCCGTTACAGGACAGGACCTTACTGGTTTGGGAAGGCCTCCAGGGCGTATCAGGGAGCCATGGCGGGTCAGGGGAATCAGGAGTCCATGGCCTGGCCAATAGTTCACGTGGCCATGGCGGGTCAGGAGGCCATGGCCGAGCCGATAGTTCATAAGGCCATGGTGGGTCAGGAGGCCATGGCCGGTTCAACAGTTCATAAGGCCATGGCGGGTCAGGGGGCCATGGCCGAGCAGACAGTTCATAAGGCCATGGCGGGTCAGGAAGCCATGGCCGAGCAGACAGTTCATAAGGCCATGGCGGGTCAGGGGGCCATGGCCGGACAGACAGTTCAAGGAGCCATGGCTGGGCAGCCCCCGTGGCCTTGGCCTCAACCTTCGGCCAGGCCACGTCGGTTAGGGGCCTGTAGCCCCCCCCCCCCCCCCAAAATTTTCTTGGGGATATTTAGGGGTACATATGGCGGTTCTGGTAGAGTGGGTTCTGGAAGGTTGGATGTAACCAGCGGAGGCTCAGGAAGGCTGGGCGTAACCAGCGGAGGCTCTGGAAGGCTGGGCGTAACCAGCGGAGGCTCTGGAAGGCTGGGCGTAACCAGCGGAGGCTCTGGAAGGCTGGACTGGACCAGCGGAGGCTCTGGACGGCTGAACGGGACCAGCTGAGACTCTGGACGACAGGACAGGACCAGTGGAGATTCTGGCGAGAGGGTTGGGGCCGTGAACTCCATGGGCAGTGCCATGTCCATCAGGTCCAAGGCATCCTTTTCGGCCGGGAACTCAGAAACGAAGGCCCACTTGGCCGGGAAATCAGGAACGTCGATCATCTTGGCCCGGGAAATCAGAAACGACGGCCATCTCGGCCGGGAACTCAGGAATGGAGGCCATCTTGGCCGGGAAATCAGGAACAGGGGCCATTTCGGCCAGGAACTCAGGAACAGCGGCCATCTTGGCCGGGAAATCAGGAACTGTGGCCATCTCGGCCGGGAAATCAGGAACTGCGGCCATCTCGGCCGGGAAATCAGGAACTGTGGCCATCTTGACCGGGAAATCAGGAACTGTGGCCATCTTGACAGGGAAAACAGGAACTGCGTTCATCTCGCGTGCAGACTTGGGCTTTGTCGCCGTCTTGCGTGCGGATTTGGGTGTTGCAGGCATCGGTACTGGGCTGAGGAGGGCTATGGAGCTTCGGAGGATCTCAGGATGTTCAGGGCGAGGCAGGCGGTCTGAACTGTTGGATCGGTATGCGGAGGTTCTTGGCGTTGGGTGAGCTGGTGCGATGTGACGCGTTTCTGAGGGGGTTGGACGTTGCATCGGACTGTCATTCTCTATTTGTTCTCTCAAAATTAGAGCAGTTTAAATAGAGAATGATATTGACCAATTCGACAAACGGGAAATCATAAACAGAGAGATCGCAACGAATAGTTTCTTCGTCCAACCCCAACAGAAACACAAAGCCGAAAGAGGCGTCGGGCCAGCTCACCTGATGGTAAAGCTCAATGAAATCCTCTACATACCGCTCTAACTCCCGACCGCTCTGCCTCAAGCTCCACAGCCGTTCCTCAGCACTACGGTTTCGGTCGGTCATTCTGTTAGGTTTGGTGTTGGTTCAACGAGACTGGAGACTGAACTCAAATAACAAATAGTTTTAATAAAGATCTTCAGCGTGAATAACAGGAAACATCCACACACTTGTACCACATGAAATGACCGACAAAGAACAAACAGACTTATAAAGGGGAACTAATCATAAAACACAGGTGATGGGGATAACACAAATGAGGACTAAACCAAATGATCACAAAATGACAGGGGGAGACAAAGGGAGAAACCAAATGAAAAACAGTGCAAAACAAAGGAGAACAAGACTACAGAATGTAACAGACAGAACAGAATTATTGAACAAAAAAAATATTTACTTCAATAATAGCTTTTAATAATAATAGAAATGAATAATAACTTAGGATAGTATATATGGAAGCTCATTTTCTCCACTGAATAAAAAATGAATAAAAAAAAAATTATTGCGACTTTTTATCTCACAATTCTGACTTTTCTCAGCCTTTTTTTTTTAGAATTGTGTGATACAAACTTGCAATTCTGCCATTTTTTTCTCATAATTGTAAAATATAAACTGGTAATTGTAAGTTATAAAATCAGAATTATGAGATATAAACTGCAATTCTGATTAATAAGGTCAATATCGGGTGATACATACTTGCAGTTGCGAGACAAAAAAGTCAGAATTGTAAGATATAAACTCGCAATTATGTGAACATATCACTCTTTTTTTTAAATATCAAATGATCAAAATCGTGAGTTTATATCTCGCAATTCTGACTTTATTTCTTGCAATTGTGAGATCATATCCCGCAATTCTGACTTTATATCTCACAATTCTAACTTTATAACTCACAATTGCGAGTTTACATCTCACAATTCTAAGAAAAGAAGTCAGAATTGCAAGATGCAAACTCGCAATTCTGAGTAATAAAGTCAGTATTGGGTGATATAAACTTGCAATTGCGAGAAAAAAAGTCAATTGTGAGATAAAAAGTCAGAATTGCGAGATGTAAATTCACAATTGCGAGAAAAAAATATCAAAATTGCAAGTTTATATCTCGCAATTCTGAATTCATTTCTCGCAATTGTGAGATTATATCCCATAATTCTGACTTTATTTCTCGCAATTGTGAGATTATATCCTGTAATTCTGACTTTATATCTCACAATTCTGACTTTATACCTCTCAATTGCGAGTTTATGTCTCACAATTCTAAGAAAAAGTCAGAATTGCAAGATGCAAACTTGCAATTCTGAGTAATAAAGTCAGTATTGTGAGATACAAACTCGCAATTGTGAGAAAAAAGTCAGAATTGCGAGATGTAAACTCACAATTGCGACAAAAATATCAGAATTACAAGTTTATATCTCACAAGTCTGACTTAATTTCTCGCAATTGTGAGATTATATCCCGTAATTCTGACTTTATATCCCGCAAATCTGACTTTATTTCTTGCAATTGTGAGATTATATCTTGTAATTCTGATTTTACATCTCGCAATTCTGACTTTATTTCTCGCAATTGTGAGATTATATCCTGCAATTCTGACTTTATATCTCGCAATTCTGACTTTATACCTCTCAATTGCGAGTTTGTCTCACAATTCTAAGAAAAAGTCAGAATTGCAAGATGCAAACTTGCAATTCTGAGTAATAAAGTCAGTATTGTGATATACAAACTCGCAATTGTGAGAAAAAAGTCAGAATTGCGAGATGTAAACTCACAATTGCGAGAAAAAAAATCAGAATTGCAAGTTTACCTCTCACAATTCTGAATTAATTTCTTGCAATTGTGAGATTATATCCCGTAATTCTGACTTTATATCCCGCAAATCTGACTTTATTTCTTGCAATTGTGAGATTATATCTTGCAATTGTGAGATTATATCTTGTAATTCCGACTTTATTTCTCGCAATTGTGAGATTATATACCGCAATTCTGACTTTATATCTCGCAATTCTGACTTTATAACTCACAATTGCGAGTTTATATCTCACAATCCTAAAAAAATGCAATTCTGTGTAATAAAGTCAGTGTTGGGTGATATAAACTTGCAATTGCGAGAAAAAAAGTCAGAATTGTGAGATAAAAAGTCAGAATTGTGAGATGTAAACTCACAATTGCGAGAAAAAATATCAGAATTGCTAGTTTATATCTCGCAATTCTGACTTCATTTCTCGCAATTGTGAGATTACATCCCGTAATTCTGATTTTACCTCTCGCAATTCTGACTTTATTTCTCACAATTGTGACATTATATCCCGCATTTCTGACTTTATATCTCGCAATTCTGACTTTATAACTCGCAATTGCGAGTTTATATCTCACAATTCTAAGAAGAAATTGTGAGAAAAAAGTCAGAATTGTGAGATGTAAACTCGCATTTACAAGGAAAAAAAAGTCAGAATTGTGAGATAAAAAGTCGCAATTACCACTTTTATTTTTTTTATTCAGTGGCAGAAATGGGCTTCAATAAGTATAACCTAATAATCCTGACCAAATAATTCACATTCTAGGAAATTTGTCCTAGAATGGTGGACATGTTATGTTGTTTACGCTATCAGATAAGTCTTCCAAAACTGAAGAAAAGAGAGAAACATTTGTGATGCATCCTAATGTGCCTACTTATACTACACCCTTAAAGTACTTTTGAAGGTGTAGTAGAATTGTAGGCAAGCTCTGGGACATACTATCACGTCATACAATTGCCTCTTTAACAGACTGCTCTGTTGCATACTAACACACACTGTAAACTGACATTTCAATCATCTTGGCACAGTTTCAAGCATATTTCCTACCAGCCGTGGGTCTTTATATGGAGAACTCTGCTCACATTTTAAGCATAATGATGCATTTAAAAGTTAATGACCAAACTGATATTTATAAAAGTTCACATTGTTGTTGCAGGTGCAATATTATAACACGGATAACTTAAATGAGAAGTTCACTTCCAGAACAAAAATGTACAGATAATTTACTCGCCCCCTTGTCATCCAAGATGTTCATGTCTTTCTTTCTTCAGTCATAAAGAAATTATATTTTTTGAGGCAAACATTTCAGGATTTTTCTTCATAGTGGACTTCAATGGTGCCCGCGAGTTTAAACTTCTAAAATGCAGTTTAAATACAGCTTTAAAGGGCTGTATAAACGATCCCAGCTGAGGAAGAGGTGTCTTATCTAGCGAAATGAATGAAAATATATATATACTTTTATTTAACCTCAAATTCTAATCTAGCTTGTCTCTGCGTGAACTCTGTGCATTCTGGGTCAATACAGTTAGTGTATGTCGAAGAACTCCCATCTCATTTTCTTCTCCAACTTCTAAATCATCCAGAAGTACCAACGCAGTGTTTACAAAGTGAACGTGCAAGGAGAGTCAAACACCCTTTACAAGAAAAGATTAAAACGATTGGAGGATGATTTTGAAGTTGGAGGAGAGAAATTTTCAACATACCCTAACTGTGATAAACCGGAATACACAGAGTTCACACTGAGCTAGACAAGCCGAACGTTTGAGGTTAAAAAGTACACTGTAAAAAATTTACTGTAAAATTTACAGCAAGTTACTGGCAACTTTGGTTGCCAGCAATACTGTAAATTTTTACAAGTGCACTGTAAATGATTAACTACAGTTTTACTGTTAAAATACAGCAATTTTCTGTATATACACAAGCAACGATATATACATTATTTAAAGCTGCTACTGTGAAATTGCAGCAATAGTTTGCAATTTTACAAGTGTACTGGAAATCGTTAAATAACGTTTCACTGTAAAAATATTGTACTACTTTAATTTGTATATTCTTTATTTGCAGTATTTATTTTCCAGATTCCTGAATAATAATGACTAGCAATTTAAACAATTTATTAACTGCATAAGCTTTAAACAATATTTAACTGCATAAAGTGTTGTATAGTATGAAACTCAGTGCACCTTTTATTTAATAAAAACAAAAATAATAATAATTTGACACATCTTAATCTTGATAAACAGATACAATTTTATTTAAAAAATCTCTTATTTAATAACTCTCAAATTTGCATGAAAGAAATGTCATAGAACAGTGTATTCAGTATGATTCTGAATTCCAAAATAAATTGGGCATGAAAATATTTACTTGAAACATATTAAATTGTAATATGCTAAATTTTAAGGTTAACCAATATTTAGCTAAAGTTGAAACCAACATCAAGTTAACCAACATGGTCATAATTAAAGGGTTCGAAATACCACAAAGACAGTGATGAATTTTCACAACTTCACGAACAGTCCAACATGGCCAAACAACAAGGCCTCAAGTGAGTCCAACAAAACTTCTGATCAAAAAAGGAGAGCAGTTCAGCTCCAGATGCTGTTCCATCCCAGGATGCAAAGAGTGGCTTAAAAATATAGAAAAGAACAAAAAGGGCAATACATTAGATATTTTACAAAACAATGATACAGTCAGACCCAGACAGAGGGATGACAGATACAGTCAAAGGCACAGAAACTGATGATTGTTACAGTTAGATCAGGATGATATTAAACAGCAAAACACTAAAATTGTGAAAAATTATTAAAATTTTTACAAGTTATTACAAGTTTTATATTTTACTATACTTTCAAATATAATTTATTTCTGAGATGCAAAGCTGAATGTTCAGCATCATTACGCCAGTGTTACATGATCTTTCAAAAATCATTCTCATTTATTATCAATATCCTGCTTTATTGTCAATGTTATTGTCAATGTTGTCAGTGTATGTTTTGGAGCCTGTGATACTTTTTCAGGATTCTTTGATGAATAAGTTTCAAAGAACAGCAGTTATTTAAAAGATACATTTTATCTAAAAATATAAATCTTTACAATTTCAATGTAACATACTATATATAAGTATAATATATAAGATATGAGTAAAAAAATCCATGAAAGAATCCTGAAAAAAGTAACACAGGTTATTAAAAATATTAAACAGCACAATTGCTTCTAACATTGATAATAAATCAGCATATACAATCATTTCTAAAGGATCATGTGACACTGGAGTAATTAGAAGACTAGAGTATTGATGCTGAAAATTCAGAAATAAATTACATTTTTAAGTATATTAAAATTGATAAACATTTTAATAATATTTCACAACATTATAGTTTTTTCTGTATTTTTTATCAATTAAATGCAGCCTTTATGAGCAGAAGATACTTATTTCAAAACATAAAACCTCCTGATCACAAACTTTTGAACGCTAGTGTAGAAAAAGGATAAAAGAACATAATAAAAGGAAAAAGATCTTGGTGTATGTGTACTTACATGTCAGTAATTCCACTGAAAATCCTTCACATTGCAAAGAAGACTGGTAACTTGGGGTCACTCTGGTTCCCCTTCAGTCGAATCACTTCGACGTTACATGGGAATTCGCTTAGAATCCAATCATATCTGAGCCTTATACAAAAGGCCAATGAAAATTGGCGAGTGGCATTTGCATGATGCGCCACGCCCCGTACATACGGGTATAAAAGGCGACGTCATGCGCCAGTCAGACAGCTTCTTCGCTTCAGATCCGTCTGAATGTTGAGCCTGCTTTCTCTGCTAAGAGTCTATAATCTTCAAAAGAGTTCTTCCAGAGTTCCTGCTCTCTCTCCTGACGTGCTGCAACTAAAAGAGCTTATCCTTCTGCAGCCGTCAGCGATCTCCCGCGGGCTGCCGTTTTCACGGCCACTACAGCCGCTCTGCTTTCCAGCGAGAGAGTCCCGTTGAGTGCACAGCCGCCCCGCGGCTTTTTCCCTGGGCAGACCGGGAGCTAAAAGAGCAATTTCCCGCGGCCGTAAGACGTTCTTTTCAGAATGGCTTTTCGGCCGTGCGCTTCAGGATGCGGTAGTTTCCTCCCTCCTGCGGACGGACATGATCACTGCCTCACGTGTTTGGGGAGTGAGCACGCTGAGGCAGCGTTCATGGATGGTGAATGCATTCATTGCGAATGCATGACCATGAGCACGCTGAAGTCCCGCCGCTCGTTCGCGAGGCGGCTCCCCCCGTCTTCCTCTCGCGGTCCGTCGTTAAGCCGTCAATGCTTTTCGGCCACCGCGGCGAGACGCGGGGGGGACTTAACTGTCACCGTGCAGAACGCACCGCCGGCCCAGAAAGCCCTGCGGTCTTCTGTCACACAGCGTGGTCCCGTCGAGTTCCCGGAGCAGTACGCTTCCCCGCCCAGCGGGCTGAGCGTCTCCTTCGGTGCTCCTGCGGAGGATGAGATGTCGACCGCAGCATCAGAGGGAGAGTCGGTCGGCGAGGCGGACGCTTCGGCGGCGCGGCCCCCTCTAGAGGTGGCCGCTCCGTCTGAGGTGGACGTTGAGCTATCGACTATGCTCCTCCGGGCCGCCAGGGGGATCGGTCTGGAGGTGCCCCAGGCGCCCCCGGCCGATCCTTCTAGGCTGGATGATTGGTTCCTGGGGAGGGCCCCCGCGGCTCCACCTCGCCCCCCCTCGGTCCCATTCTTCCCGGAGGTGCACGAGGAGCTGACGAGATCCTGGCGGGCCCCCTTCTCATCACGGCCCCGCCCCAGCTCCTCTCCCCTCACCACCCTCGATGGCGGGGCGGCCAGGGGGTATGCAGCGATTCCCCGGGTCGAGCGCGCTGTGGCGGTGCATTTGTGCCCACGCGGCGCTGCCACCTGGAGGGATCGTCCGCATCTCCCGTCCAGGGCGTGCGAGCGCTCGTCCGCCCTTGCGGGCCGCGTTTACCACGCCGCTGGACAGGCCGCCACCGCCCTGCATGCTATGGCGATCCTACAAGTTTATCAGGCCCAGGCCCTGAAACAGCTGCACGAGGGTGGTCCCGACCAGGGGGTTATGGAAGAACTCCGCGCCGCCACCGACTTCGCCCTACGGGCGACGAAGGTCACGGCGCGTTCCCTTGGTCAGGTGATGTCCACAGCCGTGGTCCAGGAGCGACACCTATGGCTCACTCTGGCCCAGATGGCAGACGTCGACAAAGCTCGCTTTCTTGACGCTCCTATCTCCCAGAGTGGCCTATTCGGCGACACTGTCGAGGACTTTGCCCAGCAGTTCTCGGCAGTCCAGAAGCAGAGGGAGGCCATTCAACACATCCTGCCCCGCCGCGAGTCCAAACCCATCCCGCCGCCGGTGGCTCAGCCTCCCCCCGCTCGTCGCCGAGGGCGCCCCCCCGCGGCCCCCACCAAACCTGCTCCGTCGCCTGCTGAACCCAAGAAGGAGACGGCCCGACGTCGAGCTGGCCGCGGGGGTGCGGCGCCGCCCGCCTCTCAGGGACCTGCAAAGAACACCCGCAAGAGAGCCGCGAAACGTCCCTGACGCGGGCAACCCGGAGGTGGAGAAGTTTGTTCTTCAGGGGACGAGAACATCTGCGTCCCCGCTCCCGCTGGAGGGCCGGGGGTTGTTGTGCACTTTAACGCTGCCGCCGGCCCACGGGTCGGCGGTACCCACAACTTCAATAAAAGAGCAATTTCCTTCACCTCCGGGGCCTCGGCCCCGTGTTCCCGTTCCGGGCGGCACCAGGATGCCCTCTCGGAGCCGGACTCGGAGCTGTCTTTCGCCAGCGCGGGAACCTGGGAAGAAGGTAGGCCCTGCTCAGAGCAGCTTGTCTCCCCTTCCTGTTCCCCCCCTAGGCTGCCCCACCACGGTCACGTCGGTCAACGTTCCCTTGACACCCCTGTCGAGGCGCTTGGGGGCCTGGCTTCAGCTCCCCAGCCCCTCGCGGTGGTTGATACGGACGGTACGTCTCGGCTATGCGATTCAGTTCGCCAAAGCTCCGCCCAGGTACAGAGGTGTCCTTCACACTCGTGTCCACTCAGACACCCACGCCGCTGTCCTGCGTGCAGAGGTCGCAGTCCTACTGGCGAAGGATGCGATCGAGCTTGTCCCTCCAGCCGAGATGAGGTCAGGGTTTTACAGTCCCTACTTCATCGTGCCCAAAAAGAGTGGTGGGTTAAGACCCATCCTGGATCTCAGAGTCCTGAATCGGTCCCTTCTCAGGCTGCCGTTCAAGATGCTCACGACGAAGCGCATGCTCTCATGCATTCGTCCCCAGGATTGGTTTGCAGCCATCGACCTGAAGGACGCGTACTTCCATGTCTCGATTCTTCCTCGCCACAGGCCCTTTCTTCGGTTTGCGTTCGAGGGTCGAGCATACCAGTACAAAGTTCTCCCATTCGGCCTGTCCCTCTCTCCTCGCGTTTTCACCAAGGTTGCGGAAGCGGCCCTGGCCCCTCTTTGGCTGTCAGGTTTCCGCATCCTCAACTATCTCGACGACTGGCTTCTGATAGCCCACTCTCGAGAGGTGCTTTGCGACCAGAGGGACCTGGTGCTTCAGCACCTCAGCCGCCTGGGCCTTCAGGTCAACCGAGAAAAGAGCAAACTCTCCCCAGTGCAGAGGATCTCTTTTCTCGGCGTGGAGCTGGACTCGGTCTCCATGACAGCCCGTCTCACCAACGAGCGCGCTCAGTCGGTGCTGAGATGTCTAGATTTATTCAGGCACAAGACAGCGGTTCCTCTAAAAACTTTTCAGAGGCTCCTGGGGCATATGGCAGCTGCGGCCGCGGTAACGCCGCTGGGCTTGCTTCATATGAGACCGCTTCAGCACTGGCTACACGACCGAGTCCCGAGACGGGCATGGCACCGTGGCACACTCCGGATTGGCGTTTCCCCGCAGTGTCGCCGCCTGTTCAGCCCGTGGTCAGACCCTGCCTTTCTCCAGGCCGGAGTACCCCTGGGGCAGGTGTCCAGGCACATCGTGGTTTACACGGATGCCTCCACCACGGGTTGGGGTGCTGTGTGCAACGGGCAAGCAGCTTCGGGCTCCTGGACAGGACCTCGACTGCAGTGGCACATCAATTGCCTCGAGTTGTTGGCTGTGCTTCTGGCCCTTCGTCGCTTCCGACCGACGTTGCGTCAGAAGCACGTACTTGTGCGTACCGACAGCACTGCGACTGTGGCTTATATCAACCGCCAGGGCGGCCTCCGCTCCCGTCGCATGTCACAACTCGCCCGCCGTCTGCTCCTCTGGAGTCAAACGTGGCTAAAATCGCTACGTGCCATTCACATTCCGGGGGAACTCAACCGTGCAGCCGATCAGCTCTCACGGCAGTCCACCCTCCCTGGAGAATGGCGACTCCACCCCGAGACAGTCCAGCTGATTTGGAGGCATTTCGGGGAGGCCCAGATAGATCTGTTTGCCTCCCCCGAATCCTCCCACTGCCAGCAGTTCTTCTCCCTCAACGAGGTATCCCTCGGCAGGGACGCTCTGGCCCACAGCTGGCCTCCGGGGCCCAAGTACGCCTTTCCCCCAGTGAGCCTCCTTGCACAGACCCTGTGCAAGATCAGGGAGGACGAGGAGCAGGTTCTCCTGGTCGCCCCATACTGGCCTGCCAGGACCTGGTTCCCAGAACTCATTTCCCTCGCGGCAGCCCCTCCCTGGAAAATCCCCTTGAGGAAGGACCTTCTTTCTCAGGGGATGGGCACTATTTGGCACCCACGTCCCGATCTATGGAACTTGCACGTCTGGCTCCTGGACGGGACGCTTCAGACCTCGCCGGCCTTCCACAGGCCGTGGTAGAAACCATCACTCAGTCCCGAGCCCCCTCTACAAGGCAGGCGTACGCACTGAGGTGGGGTCTATTCGTCGACTGGTGTTCCTCACGCAAACAGGACCCACAGAGATGCACGATTGCAGTAGTGCTTTCCTTCCTGCAAGAGAAGTTGGAGCGCAGGCTGTCCCCTTCGACTCTCAAAGTGTATGTTGCCGCTATTGCCGCACATCACGATGCAGTGGATGGATCATCCCTAGGTAAGCACCCTCTGGTCGTGAGATTCCTCAGAGGCGCTAGGAGGATCAATCCTCCCAGACCGCGCCTCGTACCCTCTTGGGACCTCTCCGTCGCCCTCCAGGGCCTGCGGGGACCTCCCTTCGAGCCCCTCGCCTCAGTTGAGCTTAAGTTTCTGTCATTGAAGACAGCGCTCCTGACTGCGTTGGCCTCCATCAAGAGGGTGGGGGATCTGCAAGCTTTCTCTGTCGACGAAGCGTGCCTGGAGTTCGGGCCCGGCGATTCTCACGTCATCCTGAGACCCCGGCCCGGCTATGTGCCCAAGGTTCCCACCACGCCTTTCCGCGATCAGGTGGTGAACCTGCAAGCTCTGCCCTTGGAGGAGGCAGACCCAGCTATAGCATCGTTGTGTCCAGTCCGTGCTCTGCGCACTTACGTAGACCGCACTCGGCACTTCAGACGCACTGAGCAGCTCTTTGTCTGCTTCGGAGGTCAGCAGAAAGGGAATGCTGTCTCCAAACAGAGGTTGGCGCATTGGGTGGTAGAAGCCATCTCCCTGTCTTACTTGTATCAGGGAGAGCCTTGCCCCTTAGGCTTGCATGCCCACTCCACACGGAGTGTTGCATCTTCCTACGCGTTGGCACATGGCGCCTCATTAGCGGACATCTGCAGAGCTGCCGGCTGGGCGACACCAAATACCTTTGCCAGGTTTTACAACCTTCGCTTAGAGGCCGTGTCCTCCCGAGTTCTGACAGGTGACCGGGAGGACGGCTAGTGTCGGCTTGCTGCGCCATTCCCACGTGGATCCGTGCGCTATCTCCCAGTCTGTTCCCTCCGGCGAACCTGGGTCCTCCATGCCCCTCAGTCCGGGCTAGACGCGGAGTAGCTCTTGACTGTGCTCCTGCCGGGTCTCCTTCGCCCCGCAGGTTGTGGCTATTTTTCTCTATATTTTTTCCAGGGGTCAACCAGAAGGCCTCTGTTTCCCTCGTATATCCCTAAAACCCCCTTATGGATATATTGAATTTCTTATTTTCACATGGACAGAATTCATGTCTCCGCCCCCCCAACCCCTGCTTCAGTTTCTGGCATCCCTGGGGACCCCCCTTCTCGGGCCCCAGGGCGTTGGGAAGGTTACGTTAACGTCCGCCTGTTGACACGTCCGCCTGCCGGCACGTGGTCGTTGCGTAACGCGGCGCAGGGACGTGGCTTGTTCCATAGGGTCAGTTCCCATGTAACGTCGAAGTGATTCGACTGAAGGGGAACGTCTAGGTTACGTAGGTAACCCTCGTTCCCTGAAGGAGGGAACGGAGACGTTACATCCCCTGCCACGTCCCTGTCGTCGCGCTGACGCCGGCTCAACCCGGCTCCTCAGCGAAGAACCTGTCTGACTGGCGCATGACGTCGCCTTTTATACCCGTATGTACGGGGCGTGGCGCATCATGCAAATGCCACTCGCCAATTTTCATTGGCCTTTTGTATAAGGCTCAGATATGATTGGATTCTAAGCGAATTCCCATGTAACGTCTCCGTTCCCTCCTTCAGGGAACGAGGGTTACCTACGTAACCTAGACGTTTCTTCTGTGTCCTGTCGTTTTAGATGGGTCTTTGCCTTTCAACTTTTTTGTTTCTCCCTCAGGATAAATATCTACAAAACAGTCAGGAAGCAGACAATATGTAATTCGCATTAGTTTTAGCTTTTGTACATCTGAATTATTCTCCCTAAAAAAAACGTCTCTCTTCTTGAGTTGAGAAACATATTCTATCATATATACATGTAAAATGCAGGTACTCAGATTGTTAGAATGCAACTATTACCTCTGAATGAACTCCAAAGCTCCGTCTGTCCTCGTAACATTAGTCCAGAATATTTAATATGCTGCGAACAGGTCAGACAGGACAATGGGCTGGATTAATGCATTCTTCAAATCAATTTTAGCAAAAAGCATTAACATTACATTCAAACAATAAGCGACAGGGTTTCTGCAGATATGAACAAGTGAAATTTAAGACTTTTTAAGACCTTTTTAATACCACCTTATATGAAATTTAAGACCGAACCTGTAATGGAAATAGATATTATATTACATGCATACATGTAATATTTAATGTGTTTAATGTAAAAAGTAAACACAATTTCATGGCTTCCATAAATTAAATTTATTACTACGATATACAGTGAACTTTTCATATCAGCAGATACTATTCCACACAAAATATCCCCATAAAAGTACCACTAGAAATAGCTGATGTAAAAAAAAAAATTCTGAAGCAATATTTTCATCAGTGCTCTATTAGCTTTTACATCTTAAATCTGCATATTTGATTTACCTTTATAAAGGCCTTTTTTTTTTTACTTTTGAAATGTATGCATTACCTTTGAAATTTATTTTATGAATTTATCAATAAATTCTAAATGGCTGTTAGCAGTGAGATTACATAATTTACACTGCAAAATTAAAAGTGAGATTAATGTTTTAAATACATTTATTGATTTACAAATATATACATTAGAAATGTTGGGTGTGGAGGCATACTTTTAAACACACTATACTACCAGCAGGTGGCGGTAAGTCACTTCATGAGCGAGTTATTTCAACTGATTCGATCAAAACACTGAATTATAGCAAAACGTTGCTAGGAGAATGCTTCTGCTAATGTTGCACATTGTCTAATATGTAAGTAACTACTTGACTAACTACTTTTTTATTGAGCTAAAATTAATGTAACATTTGTAATTGTGAGAATTTTCAGCAAAAAGCTCACTTGGTATATTACTGAACTATATCATGTTATAAATAAACTATACATTTGAAATTTTTACCTCAGTGTGTTTCTTTAGAGTGCTGTTACATTCATTTGTTTTAAAGTATGTCACAAATAGACCAGAAATACACTATCCATTATCAATTTCTGTTTACGTTGAATGTATTAAAATATGAATCTTTCTTGCCTTTCGATGCTTCGCTAGTTGTTTTTGTCACTTCAGTTTTAATCAGGCGGTTTGTTCGGTCGGGCAAGTAAAAAAAAAAAAAAAAAAAAACATTTTAAAAGTATTCTGCTACTGCGATTCTGAAAACGCAGTAACTTCCACAGAGGGAGAAAAAAATCTAGTTGTTAGCAACTGGCCTTAGCCAAGCCCTATATTCAGTTTTTTCAAGCTAAGTATCGCTAAACTTGCACTTCCCCATAGCTAAAAAGTTAAATCCATTTTACTTCTGCGGTACAATCCGAGAGAGACTCGCGCCAATAACAGAAAGCTGATTGGCTATTGCATGTTGGTCTCATTTGTAGTTTAAATACAGCAAATTATATTTGGAATAGTGAAATAAAGAACTACAACACCACAGAAACAACAAAAAGAGAATTTAAATGAGCTTTAGAGGTAGCGTTACATGGACATCGGAAAAATAAGACCTGTGTAAAATTATTTAAGACCTAGAACAGCGAATTTAAGACTTTTTAAGGCCTAAAATTTTGATTTTTAAATTTTAGACTTTTTAAGACTTTTTAAGACCCCGCGGAAACCCTGAAGCGAATTAGCAAGTTATCAAAGGTCCTAGCACATCTCACTGTTTATGTTAACCGCTTTAACAGCACCGTTCAGAGTTTACGTGACACACACATCCTCCGTGAGCGGTTGACCGCGAATCGCGAGCCCTAAATACGCGTTTTATTTCGGCGCCCGTGTTAACAGATGGCTGCCTGTGCAACTTTGTTTTACATCATAAAATAATCACGAGAAAGTGTGCTGATCAGCACGACGTCGCCGTGCATCACATCTTTTGCCAATGAAGCTTGTAATACTTAACGTAGGAACCCAGAGATGTTACTCCTATAGCCGATATAAGGCCGGGGAATGTGTAAAATCCTTCTGCGACTGTGCTGCCGAATCCCCGCACAAGTCTCTCTCGTGCTCCACGGACGGAGGATTCGTTAATCTGCGGTTACCGCGAATGTTTTTGAAACCTTAATATACTAATACAGTTATGAAATATGAAAAATAAAACAGAAATAAGACACTTACCACAGTCATGAATCATTCTTCTTGCTGCTCCCAAATGTCAAGCGTTGAAGATAATCCCGCCTCTTTAGATTTGAAATTTACCAGAATGCATTGCGGTTTACAGCAATATGCTGTATTGGCTGTATTATAAGAAATACAACCCGCTGCTGTAAAATATTGCTGTAATTTTTACAGCAATTTGTTACAGTGATATAACTTGTAAATGTTTTTAGAAATTACCCAATCGTTTACTCTAGATAAGACCCTTCTTCCTCTGCTGGGATTGTTTAAAGCCCTTTGAAGCTGCATTTAAACTGCATTTTGGAAGTTCAAACTCACAGGCACTATTGAAGTCCATTTTAGGAGAAAAATCTTAAATGTTTGCCTCAAAAAACATAATTTCTTTACGACTGAAGAAAGAAAGACATGAACATCTTAGATGAGGCGAGAGGGTGAGTAAATTATCTGTAAATATTTGTTCTGAAATTTAAATTCTCCTTTAACTCTTTACTTAACTGTTGGTTACGCATATCCGCCATGTTTGTAGTTTTCTAACGCTTTTTTTTTTTCCGTGTTTGTAGTTCTGAACCAAATCCTTCGGCAAAGCAAAATGGACTGTGGGCAATATTAGCCATTATAGAGTGTGCACGGATCCACACTTAAAAAATGTACCTGAAACAGTAGACATCCAGAGTCTTTTGCCATACTCTTTTCAGCATACTATGCTTTGGAAACCACTTATTCTAATGTCACATACAGGGATGCTTTGTTTTTGGAACTTGGAAGTGACATCACTTTTAGCAAGTCATGTGATATGTGTGTGTGGGTGTGTCTGTGTGACCTTTATTTCAGGTACTAATCATCATGAATTTGTGTTAATATGGTACATTTATGCATGAAAAATAATGTGGCATGAGAGTTGATTAACATTTTATGTAAAATATGCAGTATTGTTTAATAAGAACTGTAGGAATGACCCAGAAACTTGCCTAAGATCATTGAGATCATTGTCAGTTCGTGTTGCGCCATCAGCCAATTAGGTTTGTCATAACATGATTTTTCTGCAGCTCAAGAGACTTTATTGAAAACCTGTTTATGATTTTATTGATGTTTTTGTTTTATTATGAAAGAATGGCCATTAAAAAACTGTGGTCTCATAATTTATATTCTAGTCAGTGAAAAAATTAATTATGACAATTACCATAATAAAAATACAAAGTACATTACAGCTAACAGTGAACACAAACAATGAACCATGGAATAGAAACAATATTGCAGGGTAATTCATATTTGTCTATCCTGACAAATAAATAAATCACAATAAACAGACAAACCACTTCAATGAAGGAAACTGACTCTGAAAGCAGAGCCAGTTTCTCGGTCTGTCTCTTTATATATTTTGGACGCATTCGAATTGAAATGTTCCCTGCTGGGAGTATTTAAAATGTTGGCATTTGATGATCTAAGAGCTCTCCCTGGGGTGTAAAAGACTAGACCATCAGCAATATGTGCAAATGCTAAACCACTGAGAACTTCAAAGGCAAATAAATGGACAATTCTAAAAGACAGAGCATTTTTAATTACATGTGGTCTTTCAAATGAAGCCCTCTTTGCTGATCTTATAAAAGGAGAAATGTTTAAAAAGGTGGACTGGGAATAAAGTCTCATTCTTGCTAGAGGGGAAATGTTAATGCAATTAACTATATAATCCTAATTTACATCACAGACTATGTCCATTTTTCTTTGTTTTAATCACTGTGGCCTCCAGTCCTCCATTTTGCTGAGCACCATTTTAAAAAGCCCTTTCAGCATTAAAGATTGAGAAAATTACTATTCAGTTATGGCACGAGGACGTAACATCAGATTATTTGCAGAGAAATGCAGTAGTTCAGAATCTTTTTAAAAATGCTGTAAGCATTTTTTTTCAATATCATACATAAAATGTCCTTTCCACCTGACAGAAATAGACTGAAATAGATGTCCTGAGAAATCACACCTGTCTCTGTGACAGCCCTAGAGTCTGTAAACAGAAAAAAGAAAAAGAAAAAAGAAAAACATCAAGGCAATCAAAAATGCTTTCTGCATGTAAATCATTTTGCACATACAGGTTTGTTCAGTGAGAAGGTGTATGTATGAAGAAATGTGGTGGTTTAATTTAATGACTAAGTGTGAAGGAAGTTAGTGAAATGTTAAAACTGCTTACAGAACCTTTAAAGTTTAAATTAAATTTCAAGTGATTAAACGTCCACAAAGAGATCAAATTGTGCCTTGTAATACCCCACTGTGCATGTCATACTGGATGGATTTTCATTGGGATCACTTAGAGCTCAGACTGTCACTCTGCTATAGACACATTAAACTAATTCTCAGCGTTCACAGAAAGACTCAGTCTGGCTCAATATTGTGCCGTCAATCATGTCAAGAACTGACCGTAAAGCTGAAAGGTGCGATTTTTTTTCAATCTTAAAATACTTTCTCCCAGCTTAATATGCAAAGCCGCTATAATTAAAACATTTGTAGGTAGATTTCCACAAAAAATGCACTGTGGCAACTATTTTCATTTACAACAGTGCATTTTTCCAAAGCATTGCACATTGCATTCATTATTCATTTTATCAGTCTTGCCTTCCCTAGAAACTGAATCCATGACCTTGGAGTTGTTACTGCCATTCTCAACTCTTTAATCTACATGAATTTTTTAAACCATCTTTATAAATTAATTATTTTACATTAAAATGAATTAATTTAAAATTATTACTAAAATAGTTGATCATAAATTACATAAATATTAAATCATAAATTATCATTTAAAGGTGACAAATATTTTTTTAAGTGCTATAATTGGGCCCCCAGTTTATTTACCAATGCAGAAAACATGAAAAAGGACAGCCCAGAAACTTCGTTTTGGTAGGCCTTTTTCTACAAGCATTTGAAAAAATGATTGCATCAGATAATATTACTGCCCCTTAATCTGCACATTTACACCCACAGTGCCACCAATGTGTTTTTGCAAGTGACAGCGGTGTACCAGTTCAAACTGTTTTGTCTTTGGTTGCATGAGCAGAAAACACCAGGAGACGAGAGCAATGGATTTATTCATTTATTTACTGTATATTACGCTGCTGCCACACAAATCTAATAAACATTTAATGTCTTTCCCAGCTGTGTACCTTCACTGACATAACCAACTGTTTTTGTAACTCCTGTGTGTTTTTAACATAAACTTGTGTGCATTTAACTGTTTAAGCACAATAAGACACAAAAGAAACTCAGTTTAGTAATCACATGCCATGCTTTCTGTGTCCGTGCTTCGAATGTGTGTGTTCAGAAAACTGTATATCAGAAGATTAAAAAGCAGGTCATATGTGTTTTTAAAGTGTCCAAACATTGTGTTGGAGTCCTCTACAACAGGTTTAAATGCATCTATGGTCAGAAAACATTGTAATTTTCTCAAAATATACATTTATGCATGGAGTCATTTGTCAATGATTTCCAAACGATTCGTTCCCTCCCTTCCATAAGCCTACTCTGGTCTGATTGGTCAGCTGGCCATATTACAGCAGCAAACTTCCTTGACTATTACGCCGGAATGGGAGTATAGTTCCTAATCTTATCAGCCTAGAAAATTGAAGCTTTGCATTTCCACCGGTCTTAGTACACGATATAACTACAGAAGAGTCAAGTTTTAAATAGGACAAATATCGAAACTCGTTGGTCATTTTTGAACGTGATGCTATTGGGATTCAATGATCTATGCTAAGCTATGCTAAAAGTGATATCGCCAGAACAGGAGAACGGCTGAATGGATTTCAAAACGGTGAAACTCAACTTATTAACTTGGGGGGAGTTGGAGAATGAGCCTATTTCCAAAAAAGTGGAGTGTTCCTTTAATTCAATCATTAATTTAAATGACATAATAAATAGATTTAATGGAACTGTCCGGCTTTAGTAAAAATACTGTAGCAAAGTGGAATTTACCCAATGTATATCTAAATCCAGTGGGATAAGCAGCTATTCTGAAGTAGAGGGATTTACTTGTATTTACATTCAGCAGTTGATACACAAAAACAGCTTGTAAAGTCAAATGAGATGTGCTTCATACCTGGCAGTCTTCCTACTGTAACTATCAAGGTAAAAGCTGCCACTGCTCATCTACTTCAAAATAATACAGCTTGATAGGGCTCTGTTCAGCAATTATATCCAAAAGCATTTTTCAAGAGTAAATTTACATTAATCTAAGATGATATTAAAGCCACTTGAAGCCATTTAGTCTCATGCTTCACGAAAGACCTGTGAGCAACTATCTCACCCCGTTCCATCTCAATAAACATGCAGGAGATGAAGCAGCCCTAATAATCATGCCACTCAGCCCATGTTCAACTAGAGGCCTGCCTCACCCTGGGGTCTGTTCCTGCATAAGAATGTCACTCAGAGAGGACACATGTGCTTGTCTTTTATTGACCCGCGCTGTAGGTTGGCTGTCCTGATGCGAATCCTGTCATCATGTTGCTTAGAAAGGATTTGGAGGGATGTACAAGCTTGCGGGAGGTGATTTCAATTCCATGGGGATGTAGAGGCGGGGAGTGATACAAAAAAAAAAAAAAAAAAAAATGCCCAGGACCTATGACGACTCATCACAACCCATGGAGAAGGAAATCGCCCGAAGCACCAGTAGATAAATAATGAAGCTATTTAATTTGGTCTGAAATTGCAGCTTTTACAGTACATTACACTGGTAGTATGATTACATTACAAAATAAATAAAAACCTAAGTATTTTAATACTTTACTGTAAGATAATAAAATTAAATCCTAAATTGTTTTAATTTCTATTCTAAAACATTATAATATACACAATAGAAAATAAATATTAATTTTGAGATTCACTGAAGATTCCATTTAATAGCATTATTAAATTAAAGACTAATTTCAGGTGAACTTTAGATGGTGGCATATGGCAAGCCGTAATTACATTTTTAATTACATTTTTACTAGTAAGAATGCCAATTAGAGAGCTCTCAAATTCAATTATTACTAGTAACAATTCCAATTACAGAGCTCTCTAATTAAATTTTTACTAGTAAAAAGTATAATTAGAGAGCTCTCAAATTCAATTATTACTTGTAACAATTCCAATTACAGAGCTCTCTAATACAATTCTTACTAGTAACAATTCCAATTAGAGAGCTCTACAAATAAATTTTTACTAGTCATATGTCTCCATTGACTTCCATTTATTTTTAAATACAGAGCTCTACAATTGAATTATTATTAGTAAGAATTACAATTAGAGAGCTCTACAATTGAATTCTTACTAGTAACAATTATAATTAGAGAGCTCTCTAATTCAATTCTTACTAGTAAAAATTACAATTAAAGAGCTCTCTAATTCAGTTTTTACCAGTAACAATTCCATTTAGAGAGCTCTATAATTCAATTTTTACTAGTAAAAACCACATTAAAGATATGTTTAATTGCAGATCTCTGTAATTGAACTAAAGAGCTCTCTAATTCAGTTCTTACTAGTAACAATTAAATTAGAGAGCTCTCTAAATGGAATTGTTACTGGTAAAAACTGGATTAGAGAGCTCTTTAATTGGAATTATTACTAGTAAAAATTGATTCAGAGAGCTCTCTAATTGTAATTGTTGCTAATAAGAATTAAATTGTAGAGCTCTCTAATTGTAATTCTTTCTAGTAAAAATTTAGTTGTAGAGATGTAGTTAAAAATGAATGGAAGTCAATGAAGACATATGACTAGTAAAAATGTATTTGTAGAGCTCTCTAATTGGCATTGTTACTAGTAGGAATTGAATTATAGAGCTCTCTAATTGAATTGTTACTAGTACTAGTATATTTTAGGCTAAAACGGCTTGCCATAGTGGCAGGGGTCATAAAAATGGAAAATATAATTGATCATATGGTGTGATTAAAGAGACCCAAGTTCAAGTCTTATGTCATTACACTGAACTTTTTAGTAAACAAGTAGTGTGGGTACATGATTTATTTGTGATTTTTTTGACCTTTACTACACGGTGCTATTAAAATTCAGCCTCCCACATATTTGGATTCTAGCAGGTGAGGAGACACATGTGCAGACAGATAGCACTGGAAAAAAGTCACCCATAGGGACACAAATTGTTTTCAATAAGCAAGGCGAACTGTCACAGAGCAGAGAAAAGAAATACAGAGATATAGCAAAGGCCTAAATGTTGGTGTCCCTGTGTTTAAATTTTGACTGTGCATAAACATGATTGACAAATAATGATTGCCTCTGTGAACAAGCCACAACGAAATAAGATCATCTTCAAAATAAACATCTTATACTGTTGCATGACCCATCACCAACACATTAACACATTCAGTAAGCCCAAAAGAATCCAACAGAAGAACGGAAGCTTGATCTTTTTTCTGCTTGGACGAGGCTGCTCACTTATGTAATTAATATAAAATGGTCCAAACAGGAAGGATGCCAGTAATATCCCTCGATATCAAATTTATCCCCATCTGCAACCCAATGGCAGCTTACTTCACAGCTTTATTCCAAGGTACATGGCAGTAGTTTCTAAATAATATATTATATATTATATATTTATATAAGTCAGTTCTCATGTGGTTTTAGTTTTTACCATGCTTTTTTGCATGTGATATCACTATTAGCAGAAAACCAGCATAGTATGGTACACAGATGACTTAAAATACAAATGGACAAATAAATGAATATTCCACATTTGGAAGCCACTATTCCACCAATTATGACTTTGTATCTCAAAATTCAGACATTTTATCTTGCAATTGTGAGTTTACATTTCAAAATTGTGTGATATAAACTCGCAAATGCAAGTTATAGTAAGAATTTCAAGAGTCTCGCAAATCTGACATTTTTCTTAGAATTGCATTATATTAATTTGCAATTGTGAATTATAATTTCAGTATTGTGAGATATAAACTTGCCATTCAGACTTGTTTTTACTCAGAATTCTCAAGTTTATATCTCGCAGTTCTGATTTTATGACACGCAATTGTGAATTACTAAATCAGGATTCTGAGATATAAACTCCAAATTCTGAGAACATATCAGTCTTTTTTACCCTTAATAATTGTATTATATCTCACAATTCTGAGAAAAAGTCAGAATTGTGTTTATATCTCGCAGTTATGACTTTTTTCTCAGAATTGCAAGTTTATATCTCACAATTCTGACTTAATAACTCAGAATTGTGAGATACAGTATAAACTTGCAATTCTGAAAAAAGTCAGAATTGCTAGTTTATATCTCACAATTCTGAGAAAAAAGTCAGAATTGCAAGATATAAACTTATATATATATATATATATATATATATATATATATATATATATATATATATAAAAAGATATAAATGCACAATTCTGTCTTTTTTTCCTCCCTCAAAATTTGACTTTATAACTCACAGTTGTTTACATTTTACAATTCTTAGGGAAAAAAAACACATTTGTGTGAAAAAAAGTCAGAATTGCAAGATAACTTGCATTTGCGAGAAAAAAAGTCAGCGTTGCGAGTTTATATCAAACAATTCTGACTTAATAACTTGCAGTTATAAAGTCAGAATTCTGCACACAATTCTGAAAACATATCAGTCTTCTTTTTCTTCCTCAAAATTGGACTTTATAACTGGCAGTTGTGAATTTATATCTTATAATTCTAAGGGGAAAAAAGCCATTTGTATGAAAAAAAGTCAGAATTGTGATATAAACTCGCAATTGCAAGAAATAAAGTCAGTATTGTGTGATACAAACTCGCATTTGCAAGAAAAAAAGTCCGAATAGCTTTAGAATAGTTTGTATCTCGCAATTCTGACGTCATTCTCAATTTTGAGTTTATATCACGCAACTCTGAGGAAAAATTCTGAATTGTGAGTTAAAATCTTGCAATTCTGACTTCATAACTCAAAATTGTGAGTTTATATCAAAATTCTGACTTTATAACTCACAATTTTGAGTTTATATCACACAATTCTGACTTTATAACTTGCAATTGCAAGTTTGTAACCTGTTTATAAGTCACAATAACCTTTTTTAATTTTTAATTCAGTGACGGAAACAGGCTTCCATAGAAATTAATTTTTAAAAGCATTAGAAGTAAAAAAAAAATGTAGTGAGCACTATTATATATTTCATTAAAATTAAGGTAGAATGCATTTATACATTTTTGATTTATTCATCACTACTATTACTACTACTATTTATTTACTTATTTAGTTTACAAATTGCAAGCATACCTTATATAAAATAAATAGAATATTTATTATTTACAGTGGTTTACCTCCTGAGGTTGATGATCAACATGTTGGGTTTACATGTTTTATGGGGACATTCCATAGGCGTAATGGTTTTTATACTGTACAAACTGTACTTTCTATCGCCCTACACCTAAACCTAGCCCTCACAGGAGATTGGGCACGCTTTTACTTCATCAAAAAAACTCATTGTGCATGATTTATAAGCCTGTTTCCTCATGGGGACCTAAGAAATGTCCCCACAAGGTCAAAATCTACTGGTATTCCTATCCTTGTGGGGACATTTGGTCCCCATAACGTGATGAATACCAGGTACACACACACACACACACACACACACGCACGCACGCACGCACGCACGCACGCACGCACGCACGCACACGCACACGCACACGCACACACACACAACATAAAGCCTCAAGGTCACTAGTGTTTCATCTTATAGGAATGCTGTTGCTTCCATCCTTTTGGCTGCAGAAACTGACATTCGATGGTGATTGGCCATAGAGATGAATTCAGTTTTACCTGGAGAAAGTTACAGTATTCATTAGTGTTGTTAGCATTCCCATATGAAAGTTTCCACTGCAAATAAATGCCAAAAACAGAAAAACCAGAATGCTCCCATTATCAACACAGCTATGTGCACCAGACACTCTCCCCTTCCATAATGAATGTTGTACCCATGACATCAAGAGGTTACTTCCACCTGCTCCTGTAATCTCACCTATCCTGTAGCACCTCTAATTTGAGTTCTGTTTTTTTTTCTACCATTTGTCTCAAATTCTTTTTTTTTTCTTTTTTTTTTTTCTACCCTTCTCCTTATCTAAAGTTCCTCACTTTCTCTGACTTTGATGCAGCTTGGTGGAGCTCATTAGATGAGAACATGGCTTCTCTCCAGACCGGAGGTGACAATGACGATAAACAGTATCTTATTATTCCTGTCCAGAATCCAGAGGTGAACAATATGTCTTCCACATATACACTCAAATACCATTTTCTGGCTTTCTCTCCTCATTTTCACATGGTAAAACACTGGTGCTCTTGTACAGCCTTTAGTTTGCAGGGTATATGTCTGAGATGCATGTCCGAGTGGCCACACACAAACAAAAAAAGAAAATCTAGAAAATATGCTAAAAATTAAGAAATACTCCACAAATCAACAAGCAATGGTATGCATTGTTCCTCTGAGAAATTGTGAAGGGCAGTGTCTGGTATTTTCTGGTATCTTCGTAATGGCCACTTTTTAAGCACTTAATGTACAAGAACAGGCATACAAGCTGGACAAGGATTGCAGAGAGCTAGGATATCTTAGGATAGAACAATATTTGTTTAAGATACAAACATAAAATCTGAGGGTGCAAAAAAATAAAATAAAATAAAATATTGAGAAAATCGCCTTTAAAGTTGTCCAAATGAAGTTCTTAGCAATGCATATTACTAGCCAAAAATGAACTTTTGATATATTTATGGTAGTAAAATTTACAAAATATATTCATAGAAACATAATCTTATGTTAATAAATATTACGGATCAAATAAATGCAGCCTTGCATAAGAGACTTTTTTAAATAATAATAAATCTTACCGACCCCAAACCTTTAAATGGTAGTATATTTGTAAATTAGTAGATTCAATTTAATATTGAAAACAACACCAACGTGATTTACCACAGATTCAGAGATAACTTTTACATTTCATTAAACCACCCCACCTCAACACAAAAAAAAAAAAAAAAAATGCACCAGAATATGGCTTTTCAGTAGCCAAACTAATGTCCTCATGATGGATGAATTGAAGCAGAAAGCAACAGAGAGAGTCATGCTGTGTGTTAAGTACTACTATAATCAACAATGGCTATTTTTTACTTCTATTTACAGATAGAAGTGCAAACAGTGCTTTTCCTGAGAGTGAGGCAGTGCTTTGGCACTTACATAATGCAGGACAAATGACCAGACAGTTCCCGAAAGAAGATAAGTGATTAGATAAACAGAGACCAAGCAAACTAGTGACAGTAATACAACACAATGGGTAATCCTCTATTTTTAGCTATAGCACAACTACAAAATAAACATAGTCTGAACAAATGAAGCTGGTTAGTGGGACCAAAAGAAATACTTGTTAAAAAAAAGGGAAAAGGAAGAAAGGCCAGTAGGACTAGAGACTAGATGCCATCAGAGTGCAATTCTGCAGATGTGGTAAACATTGATTTGTGACAGGAGGAGAAGAAAAGCAGATAAGAGCAGACAACATTTTGTAAAGACCACTGTAAATATGACACTGCTCCATGTCCATGAGATTTCAAGAAGGAGGCTACATAGCATTCAAGTAAATTGATTGTGCATTTGCGTTCAACAAAACAGAATAATTGGTTTCACCCACATCCATTGTGGACTCGCATACAAATGTGATCACAGTGCTGCAATTTGGATATTAGCAATCATTATTGTGTTGAATTACATAACTAATGGTTTTATGCGAAAGGTGTTTGTTCTTCAGGGAAATCTATCAAATAAACACCCTTCAAAAACACTTTGTGTCATTACATGTCATTACATTAAAACATGCGACCGTGGATAAACTCCAATCAGCTACAATTGTTTTGATTGATTGTTTTTTCCTCCTTCACTAACCGAATGTGGTGTTGTATGACCAGGTCCATGAAATATTAGGCAATCAGAAAATGTATAGGCTGTGGTTTAGAGTAGAAAAAAAGAAAAGAAAGCAAATCAATGGCAATTTCAGTGTTGTTACTGAGGCTACAATGGACTGTAGTGGTTAAGAATTCAACATGTTTGTCTGTGTCATATACTGAATGAGTATTGGCCTTGTGTTTGTTGTACCAATCTCTCTCTCTTTCTTCTGTGCTTGTCCCTTATTTTTACTCAGCACATTTCTTCTCCATTTCATTTGGACACTCAAGGCCACAAACGGTTACAGCTCATGTGCACAAACTAGGAAATGAGGAAACAAAAAATGAGAGTAAAATTAGGCTTTGACAGAAAAGGTGTATCACCTGTTGTCTCTTACTTTATTGCAAAATGCAAAATAAAATACAGTACCTTGCGAAAGTATTCATACCCCCTCATTTTTTTTCCATGTTTTGTTTTGTTGCTGGCTTATGTTATACTGCTTTAAATTACTTTTTTCACATCACTCCTCACTCCACACACCATAATGGCAAAGCAAAAAAACTGCTTTGCAAATGTATTAAAATTTTAAAAAAACGTAAAATGATTTCAATGCATAAGTATTAATACCCCTATCTAGGAGAGTTGAAATTTAGCCCAGGAGCATTCATATTGCTTGTAGATGTTACTACACTTTGAGTGAAGTAAACCTGTGGCAAATTAAATTAAATGGGTATGATTTGAAAAGCCACTCATGTTTTCATAAAAGGTGAAAATGCATATCAGAGCAAAAACCAAGCCGTGAGGTAAAAAAAAAAAAAACTGCCTGTAGGGCTCAGAAACATGATTGCATCAAGCCACACGTCTGGGGAAGAGTTCAGAAAACATTCTGGAAATTTGAAGGTTCACAGAAGCATGTAGTCTCTGTTATCCTTAATGGAAGAAGTTTCCAAGAAGAAACCAAGACTCTTCCTAGAGCTGGCCTCTTGGCCAAATTGAGTAATTGATGGAGAAAGGCCTTGGCTAGACTGGTGACCAAGAACCTGATGGTCACTCTAGTTGAGCTCTATAATCATATGTGGAGATCGGAGAAACCTACAGAAGGACAAACATCACTGCAACACTTCACCAATTCGGTCTTTATGGCAGTGTGGCCAAACTCAATCCTCCCCTCAGTGAAGACACATGAAAACACACTTGGGATTTGCAAAAAAGAATCTAAAGCAGACTCTGAGAAGCAAGATTCTCTGGTCTGATGAACCTCAATCCCAAGCATCATGTTTGAAGGAAACCAGGCACTGCTCATCACCTGTAGAGTACCATCCAAAAAGTAACGTGTAGTGGTAGCAGCCTCATGCTGTGCTGTGGTTTTTCAGCAGCAGGGAACTGAAGGACTCGTCAAAGTAGAAGAAAATCTCAATACACCAAAATATGGAGATCGCCTTAATGAAAATTAGTCCAGAGCATTCAGAACCTCAGACTGGGCAGAAGGCTCACCTTCCAACAGGACAATGACCATAAGCACACAGCATAGAGTGGCTTATAGACAACTCAAGACTAGGCTTGAACCCAATCAAACTTTTCTGGAGAAACCTGAAAATGTCAAGTCAAGTCAAGTCAAGTCAAGATTATTTATACAGCGCTTTTTACAATACAAGTTGTGTCAAAGCAACCTTACAGTATTAAAATAATAAAATAAAATGTCAATAATAATGCAAGAGTTGCATATTGCAACAAAGTCAAATTGGGGAGGACTCATCTGGTTCCCATGGCCTTGTGCTGGTGGCCGTTTAGGGTAGGAGTTCTTTCTTGATGATCTGTCTCTGAGGCTCATCTAGTTGACACGGTATCCGCTGACATTCGGCTGTAGGTGTTGATCCACCATCTGCTCTAGGTTTGGACTGGATCCGGGGGACTGCAGTGACCATCTGATCTGGATACGGACTGGATCTGGTGGCTATGGTGACCTGGGAATAAGAAACAAACAGACTAATATTAATGTAGATGCAAGAGTTCCAAGTTGCCACAAAATCAGATTGGAGAGGACTCATCTGGTTTTCGCTGTCTTGCGTCGATGGCCGTCTAGGTGATGAGGTCTTCACTGATGATCTGTCTTTGATGTGGTCTCTGCTGACATTCAGGGCTGTAGAGGATATCTCTGGGTGCTGATGGGCACGGACTAGATCTGGGAGACTGCAGTGACCATCTGATCTGGATACAGGTGGCTACGGTGACCTCGGAATAAGAAGGAAAGATACTAATATTAGCGTAGATGCCATTCTTCTTCTGATGCAACGAGTACATCAGGTGTTATAGGAAGTGTCCCTGGTTACGGTTGACCTAAATAAATGTGCGTCTACCCCCATCCAAGCTGACTGTCACATATCTGGTCTATCTCATCATGAACTCTTGCACACACATTCTGGACTGCAATCCCCATAAGCCACTGCACCAATCACTGCACACAGCTGCTCCTTGTTTCCCACTGAACTGATTGCTGCACACACCTGTTTCACATTTACCCACATGCATTTAAGCCACAGACACACACAGTTCCTGGCGAAGTCTTATTGTTCCTATGGTCGTAATTCTAAGCGTTTATCTCTGTGTTGGATTCTCTGTGTATGACTCTGGACTGTGTACCCCGTTGACGATTCCTGCTACCTGCCATTGCGACCATTGCCTGTGTATCGAACTGTTTCCTGGATTTCCTACGTTGTTCCTGTTTTCCTGGTGATTATTCCTGCCTGTTGACTATTCCCAATAAATGCTGCAAATGGATCCGCACGTCTCAGTCTGACTCCGTGTGACACTGACAGAGCTTGAGAGGTGAACAGGTGAGGAGATGATTATTGCCAAATGCTGATGTGCAAACCTTGTTGCATAATAACCAAAAAGACTTGAGGCTTCAGCTAAGTACTGAGTTAAGGGTATGAATACTTATGCAATGTACTTATTTCAGTAATGTAAAGCAGTTTAACATAAAGAGGTATGAATATTTCCACAAGGCACTGTATAGTCTAACATCAATCTAAAGATATAGGAACCATCTACTTTTAAAGAAAACATATGTAACTAGTGCTTGTGCTTTTGATCCGAAATGGAAATTTACTATGAAAGGATATCTAAAATGTCTAAAGTTCATTCTCTCCAGAACTTCATGAAAAGGAAAATATGAGCAGTAAAAATCAATTTGCATTTGCATTGCATTTTCACTGTTTATAACAGGTGGCTTTTCACTGAGAGACAGAGACTGACTCATCTGGTATAAGATGGAATTGACACAATGACCTGCACTATTAGTCACAGCTTAATACTTATATTATCAGTGGGACAAACCTATATTCTTACTAAAATAGTGCCATGCCACTCTTTTATAGAACAGTGAAAAATAATGACAATTTAACTGGTAAATAAAGGGAAACTAGTGGGCTGTACGGGTGGCACATCAAAATATCATTAAATACATGATTTGTTAATTGTCTGCTTCTCATTAGTCATTCGGTAAAATGAATTTAAGGAAATGTGATATCTGACAAAATATCTGTAAATAGCCTTGCACATCAAAATGTATTTTGTCACAGAGATGATCACAAACGCAGGGGAATCTGTCATATATCACACTGTCTAATATCTCCGAGCTATCTCAAAGGGCTCAGCTGTCATGTGGCTATTAAACCCAGACATTTAATATTCAGCTAGCCATAATGTGCTGAACGCTGTCTCTTTGATGGATAAAGGAGAGGGGTGACATAGTGAATGACTGCCATTACAGAGTGACAGTAGAGGCCACGATAAAAGAACAAAGGCAAACACCCTGTAAAAGATTCTTCTTACACCATGTCTTTCAAAGTGCAGTCCTCTCCAAAGAGGTCTTATTTTATTTATTTATTTTGTATTTAGTTGCTGTAAATGCACTGTGGCACAGCACTGAAGCTCTTTATATGAAGAGGTGCATATACATTATGGAGGTGTTGATGTTGTTGAAGTCATATGAAGCAATTTCCTGCAATAGTAAAAGCAACACTAATACAGTTTGGTCTGCTACAGTACTATATATTCAAGCTTGTCAAATGATTTTTGGTTCACTAAATGGCCACAGCATACACAGCATTTTAAAAAGCTTTAAGTAATGAACCCATTTATTATACAGTTGTGAAGAAACCTTTGATTTTTTGCAAAGCTTTGTTTTTGGCATCACTAATAGGTAGTCTGATTCACTAATGAATTACTCTTCTGAACCAGTTCTTTTTAGGGAATTATAAACATACAGCGCAATCAGTGTAGTCATGTTTACAAACAAATGACTCTTTTTGAAAAATTGTTTTAAAGAATCATTCAAACTTTAAATTAGTCTGACTGAAATAAGTATGGAATACATAAATATATCACATGATAAATTATATATACAGTCAAGCCCGATATTATTCATACCCCTGTCAAATTCTGACTTAAAGTTACTTATATTCAACCAGCAAGGTTTTTTTGGACCGGAAATGACACAGGCTTCTCCCAAAAGATAATAAGACGATGTACAAGAGGCATCATTGTGGAAAATAAAAAAATATTTACATTTGAACAAAAAGTGGCCTGTCCAAAATTATTCATACCCTTTGCAAACTGTCACAGTCTATGAGAAAATCCAAAGTTCTATAGACGTTTTTCCTGAACACGGAAGTAAGTCCGACTCTTAACTGAAAGAATGCTTCGCATTTCCGGTCTGCATTGTTTCTAGTCAAATTAGGGTATAATCCGAGCTAATAAACTAATGTTAAACCTATTAAAATGTTTTTAAAAAGCACGTGGCTCCATAGCGCCATCACTTGGCAATGTCGCAATGACCGTCATTTGTCAGTGCCTCACTTTAATGAGTGTGTAGATGACACGAAGCAGCGGACGTTAGCTACATTAAAAACAGATGGACGCTATTTGAATGGGTTCCTATGGAAACCGGAACAGAAAGCATTCAATCTGACGTTAGAATTCGTAATGGTGGCGCTCATCGTTTACTCAGGAAAAAGGTCTATACCATTCAAAAATGGCTACAGTGCAAAGTATTTAAAAAAAAATACAAGACGTTACGCACTGTAAAAAAACCTCAGAGGACGTGGTCGGAAGCCAAAAGTGACACATGTGCTGGTCAGGAGCATAGTGAGAGAGGTAAAAAAAGAATCCAAGGATCACCACCAAGGCCATCCTGATGAATCTGGGCTCTGCTGGTAGCAACATCTCAAGGCAGACAGTCCAACGGACACTGCACACCGCTGGGTTCCATGGACGCAGACCAAGGAGGACACCACTTCTCCAGATAAGGAACACAAAAGTGCGCTTGGCCTTTGCAAATGCTCATCTGGATAAAGAAGAAGACTTCTGGTCTTCTGTTTTATGGTCAGATGAAACAAAAAATGAATTGTTCGGCCACAATGATGTAGCCTTCATTTCGCATAAGAAAGGAGAAGCCTTCAACCCTAAGAACACCATCCCCACTGTCAAACATGGTGGTGGGAACCTAATGTTTTGGGGAGTTTTTTTAGCCGGTGTACCAGGGAACCTAATCACAGTAAATGGCACCATGAAAAAGGAGCAATATATCAAAATTCTCAACAACAACAACATCAGGCAGTCTGCAGAGAAACTTGGCCTTGGGCACCAGTGGACATTTCAGCATGACTACTGTACGACCAAAACACACAGCAAAAGTGGTGAAGAAATGGTTAGCAGTCAAAAACATTGCAGTGGCCCAGCCAGAGTCCTGACTTACATCCAATTGAGAATCTGTGGAGGGAGCTAAAGATCAGGGTGATGGCAAGGAGACCCTCCAACCTGAAAGAGTTGGAGCTCATCTCTAAAGATGAATGGGCAAAAATACCAGTGGAGACATGCAAAAAGCTGGTCAGCAATTATAGGAAGCGTTTGATTGCTATTCTATTGATTGAATAATTTTTCTATTGTATGAATAATTTTGGACATGCCACTTTTTGTTCAAATGTAAACTTATAAGTTACTTTAATAATTTTGGAATCAGTGCAGTCCTATTCATGAACTATAATAAGGTCATTTTTCATAAGGCCGTTTAAAGAATCATTCAAACGTTGTTTGAAATAGTGTGACTGAAAGAATTATGGAATGCATTAATATATTACATTATGAAATAAATATATATTTAAATAAAAAAAAAATTAAAAAAATATCTGTCATTACCTGGTTCTTTGTAGTGAATCAAAAACATTCAGCACAACCAGTGTAGTCCTATTCACCAACAAATGACTCTTTTCATAAGGTCGATTAAAGAATCATTCAAACTTCGTTTAAAATAGTCTGACTGAAAGAATTATGGCATACATTAATACATTACATGAAGAATTAAATACACAATTAAATTAAAAATAACAAAAATATCTTTCATTAACTGGTTCTTTTTAGTGAATCTAAAACATACAGCACAATCAGTGCAGTCCTATTCACCAACAAATGACTCTTTTCCTAAAGTAGTTTTAAAGAATCATTCAAACATTGTTTCATTTAGTCTGACTGAAAGAATTATGGAATGCATTAATATATTACATGATGAAATAAATATATATTTAAATAAGAAGCAACACAAATATCTCTTATGAACTACTTTTTAGTGAATCAATCAGTGTAGTCCTATTCACAAACAAATGACTATTTTCATAAAGTAGTTTAAAGAATCATTTAAACTTCATTTAAAATAGTTTGACTGAAAAAAAATATGGAATGCATTAATATATTACATGATGAATTAAATATATATTTAAATAAAAATACAAAAATCTTTTATGAACTGGTTCTTTTTAGTGAATCTAAAACATACAGCGCAATCAGACCTATTCACAAACAAATGTCTCTTTTCATAAAGTCTTTTCAAAAAATGATTCAAATTAATCATTCTATTTTAGTCATTCAAACTTTGTTTGAAAAGAATTATGGAATACTTTAATATATTACAAAATATGTAGTCCTATTCATGAACAAATGACTCCTTTCATAAAGTTGTTTTATAGAATCATTCAAATGTTTAAATTAGTGTGACTGAAAGAATTATGGAATCCATTGATATATTACATGAATTGAATATACATTTAAATAAAAATTAACAAAAATATCTTTCATGAACTATTTCTTTTTCGAGAATCAACATACAGCACAAATATTATAGTCCTGTTCACCAACAAATGACTCTTTTCATAAAGTCATTTCAAAGAATGATTCAAATTAATCATTCGATTTTAGCCTTTCACATTTTGCAATTACATGATGAATTAAATATATAAAAAGAAAGAAAAAATGTCCAAATTAAACATGCTCCATGAAACACGTTGTACACTAGTACTCAGAGTACCTCAGTGCTGATGAACCTGGGAGAGCGAGAGAGAGAAAGAGAGAGAGAGAGAGAGATTTTCTGTTATCTGTGGTACATAAAATGGATATACATTCAGCTGAACTCCACTATCATAGTAATGTCTCTTTTCCTTGAGGTTTTCTGCTCTGCCCGAATGGTCAGTAGACGCCTCAGGACATTTAACAACCGGTTCGTATCAGGGGAAGCAATGGGAAAGATCACATCACCTTGCCTTTCTCGGACTGTGCAGAGCTGATGAAATAGAGTCACTTGAGAGAACATTTCATCTCAACAGCATCTGTTAACTCTGAGTCTGTAATGTCAAATCATTCAAAATACTTCCAGCTTTTCTGTCACGTTTATGTTGTTGACACTTTATTAAAACAAAAGATGTCTTGATTTGAACAGATTAGATAAATAATCCTCCACAAATATCTAGAGGTGCTAATGTAACACCAATAATAAGAGAGAGATGAGTGAGATGCCTTCCTCTGGCCATTTTCACCGTTTTGTTAAGACTGATGACAGTAGCCGTCGGGGTCTGGATGAAAAGATCCATGAGACAATTTGTTGCTTCAGGTCCCCATGTGACATCAATTCTATACAAAATGAGCCATTGAAACTGTAAAATTCCACCAAATAACACTATGGCTAAATGCCCAGAATACATCTTTATTCCACGGTAATAGAGAGGGCGAGATACGCCATCCATCTACAGATAAGTTTATGTATGGGGTGACACATAAACGGCTAGGCTAACAAAATATGGGATCTCAATATGGGAAAAAGCAGCTCCATTAAGGAAATAAATCAATTATTGCAACAGTATAATGCCGTGCTTTCTCTCACCATGCCATCCATCTTCTCTCCTACTATCTGCTGAAATGAATAAGCTAAATAAAACCAGGCTGTCCTCATTTCCTTATAGATTTCAGCTACAGTAGGTGTGTCTCGTGATCCATGATATGGAATGTTTTAGCCATTCTTACCATTTATTATTCCTACTATCGTTCATTTCCATGTCTTGAAATACATTGAATAAAACTTTAAACTCCACAACACCACAATTAAGTGAACATGTGGTAATTGTTTTATTGTAAAACTGATAGTTCCAGTCCTTGATTCTGATTGGTTGAGCCGCGTTCTAAGCTGTTGTAAATTACTTACACAGAAGAGTAATGTTTTTATTAATATTACACATTATTTGCTATGTATATGGAATAACCATTTTATAAAAGCAATAAGCCCAGTCAAGCTGTGGTTTACAATGAATTTATAACAGCTAAGGGGGTTTTAGGCACACCGCTAATGTCGTGCCTAACAATATCCCTTAGCTGTTATAAATTCACTCCAAACCACGGCGTCTTGGGGCTTACAAAAAATGCTTCTTAATTGTTTTTGAATTGTTTTCTATCTCCAGTCCAAATCCTAATAATATTAAAATTAACTTCAAGCTGGCATTGTCAGGTATTTGCTTCATTATCTTTTAATGTCAATCCTGTTACATTTCTTTACATTTTATTAAATAAAGTTTAATATTCCTACTATGGTTTATTTTCATGTATTGAAATAT
>NW_027394277.1:8834377-8896877 GCF_049309525.1 Garra rufa
ACTGTGTTGTCACATTTATGCCTAAACATTTTTTTATTTTTGCCCCTTTCTATATTTACAACATGCTTGTGTTAGGTTTTGATGGTACTGTGAGACTCTGAAGACAGAATACAGAAATACAGTAAAAATTTACACAAATATTTTAACGTAACATGTCAAGGCAACATGTTTATTATTTATGTATATCTTTCATTCTTTCTTTCTTTTCTTTTTTCCTTTAGCAAAAAGATTTTGGATGAACTTGCATTTAATGTTGGGAAATAATGATTCCTCCTTGTCATAATGGTTTTCTTTGTCTTGCTTGTCTATGTCCCTATAATCTGCTTATTCCATAAACAAGTTTCAATTGTTATACAGCACCCTACACTAGGACACAGGCATATGTGGGCATAGTTGTTTTTTTCTCAGCCCAGGGCTAAAGACCTAAAATTCCATTTTCCCCTGTGAATCATATTTACTTTCCAGCGATATCATATACTATTTGAACTGAACTGTATGATGATATCACTGAATTCATTGATGAACTGCCTTTAACTGGAAATTGATTGTTTACAATAATGCGTTACTTACACACTATTGTCCTGTTTAAATACTGTGAAGTTGCTTTGACACAATCTGTATTGTTACAAGCACTATATAAATAAAGGTCTTGACTTCATTATTACTCATAAAACTCATGATTATTTAGTCTTGTAGTTGATTAAGGTGGAGCTCATTTTGAACTATTTTGTAGATATCTACTGTATCTAATGATTATTTTCAATATGAGTTAGTCTGCTAATTATTTTCTTCATTACCCAACTGATTTGGTTTGTAAGTATTATGAAAATAGTCAGAATTACACATTACCAAAAAAGAATACCATTACACATGCTGTGAACAGTTCAAACCTCAACATGATTAAACATGTCAAGCAACTAAAAATTAAAAAAATGCAATGGAACTATGTAATGTTTTTACATTAAAATGATCAACAAACTTGATCAACTTATGATCAACAAATTAGTTGCCAAATAATTTTTTTGCCAATTGACTACTTGTTTTGGCTGTACTTATACTGTAAGTATGAACTACTGAGTAGTTTTATTTATACCAATTATTTATTTGTACCTTCATGTGCTGTCAAGTTCAGTAAAAGCTTTTTTTTCTTTTAACTGCAGCCTAGTACAACTAAAAAGTGGCATGAAAAGAAACAAATCATTGAGAGAGCAAGTACCTCAAATCTATACTTTAGAACAGTACAGTACTTACAGCCTTACAATAATGCACTTAATTTCCACCACTGACTGGTTGTAGAGGCATGCATGCATACATTTTTATGTATATAAAAAAAAAAAAGAGAATACACGTTGATGCACAAGGTGATGAAAAGCATATTTTATTACACTCTTTAGAATCAGGGTTTAAGGTCAAGGCCACGGTCAAGAAAAAAAAAAAAAGAGGTCACTGTTGATTACAGTTCGTCACCAGAAATTGTCATAGTCATCAGCTGACGACTTGTTTAAGAAGTTCTCTGCTCCAGACAAAACTTGCAGGTAACACTCTCTTGCTTGCACCCGCATATCTCTGATTTTATGTAGCTTTCTGTGGATGATGCTCTGCAGACCTTTCAAACCCTCTTCACTTAGGCCACATTGCGAATCTTGAAAGAACAAAACTATAACAAAATAACATTAGGCCTCCCTTAGAAACTTTAAAAACATTCATCATTGTTGTGTATGTTTATTAGGGCTGCCCCCTAATAGTAACGCAAAAATGTTAGTCTGTTAGAAAAGTCATAGTTGGACTAAACTGGATTGACTGTGTAGTTGCAGAAAAAACAAAAATACAAACAAACTCCACAGAACATGGTGATGGTTGGTCCCTGTAATTATTAGATAGTAATTACATATAAGTGTAATGAAGGCTTACACAGCCAGTTATGGTACAATAAAATATGTTTTCATTACTAGGCATGTCATCTATGTAGTTACAGGAATATGCACGTTAGTAAAAAAAAATCAGACTCTTACTAACAGTGAAATAAAAATAGTCTGACTGTTGTAATGGCTCAAATAACTTATTCTTTCTCAGCCCTGGATCTGACTCTTTAGTGAGTCAATTTTCCAGGAAAATATTTGGTCGGGGGCAACCCTATGCTTATGTTTGTGCTATATATTACAAATACATACTTTTTAGTGTCTCAGCAAACAGTTCTCTGAGGGTCTCAGCACGAGTTGAAAGATATTTCCAATGATGGTCCATCTCTGCAACAAGAATCTTCTGCTCCTCCTGAAGTCGCCTAACTGACATGATGATGTCGAATGCCTTTCTTTTTGTCCTTAAGTCAACAGAGTCTAGAATGCATGAGAAAAAATTATGACAAACTGACATTTAAGGCATTGTGGGTAATGTGTGTAAGTGTAAAAATATGTATGTATACGAATTGTGTACATACCACTGTGTGGCAGCTGCCATGGCCAAGCTGTCTCACCAGACAAAATGGTTTCTAAGCACAGAGTGTCTGTGTTTGGAACCATTCTGTTGTATTTCTCTACAACTGATGTCAGAATCCCCTTCTCCTCCCTGATCTTGCGGCGGATCCTGGCACGACCTTTGTTGCCATCTGTATCTTTATAGAGACGCTGGGAACGCCTCTTGATACTTGCCACAGCACCTCAATTCGGCTGGCCAAGGCATCAACATCATTTGTGTTTGTTGTTGTTGTTGCTGAAAAGAAATTACAATAACAGTAACTATTACAATTATTCACGACTAAATCTATTACTAGAAATATATAAATACTAGCCATTTCCTCACCGTCTGCCCACTCCTTTACATCATTGACTCAATCTTTCCAATTGGCTCTCTGTCACTGCCAGTTCGAATTTCATGGACTCTAAGTTTTGCACCTGGCTTTGTAGAGCTTTTGTGGTCTGCAATGACAAATAATCACAGATAGTACAAAAACAAGAACCAAATGTTTAATGCACAGCTTCAAACACTAATAACATACATTACTGAACATCTAAAACAAATTCCACTGATGTCATTACCTTCTGATATCGACGGGTCAGTGTGGTGGCCAAATTGTTGAACTTTTGCTGATTCCAGCGCATGGCCATGAGAGTCAGCATGTCTGTGCGTCCTGCAAACACAGAAAATATCATGTTACTATATTCCCCCTACTTATTATGTAATGATGTAACTAGTGAAGTACTGTATGTGGTCATTTTACCTGCTTTGGACATGTGTTTTGTGGTCACTGCAATCCTGGAGAGAAAAGCATTGCACTGTTCCACCTCCTCCCCTAGTGTTAAACCAGCCCCATCCTGATACACCCCACTCCATTTCACCTGATTAGTAGTAATAAAAAAATAATGTAAATAATGCTGAGAAAGTTTTTACATTCATTTGCAGATGCACAGTTTTGATAATCACATAGCAAAGTTCACCTACCTCGCATTTAAATTCATGGGCTTTGGCATGGAATACTGAAAGGAAGGGCTTCATGTTAAGAAGGTGCTGGAGCTCTGGGCAGCTTTTTGCAACTCTTTGGAGGTAGGGCCAATATTTGCAGGTCACATCCATACAAAAATAAGTGATTTGCCTACTGGCCAGCTTTTCTTGTAGGTACAGGGGATATGCAAAAATTCCCCCCCTGTACATATTTAAAGCACAGAGCAGCACTCCATGCCGACACACCGCAAGCTCCAGTCCCTCCTCATCTACCTTGCTGGCAGATCTTTGGGAGGTCTCTCTGGCTGCTGACCACACCCCTCCACAAACACCTCTTCCACTGACCTATAATATGGAAAAGGGTTGAAGAAAAACAAGACTCTTCTAAACAAACTCTTGAGTAGAAGATAAATGTAGTCCTGTATGTAGTCTAATCATCTACAATTTTACATGTTTGGATGTCTTGTGAATATAGTCCACAAATCTTGTCACATCTTCATCCTTAGCTATAAAGACGTCTTCAAAGATGGCCTGTTCCTCAGATCTAAAAAAAAACAAAAAAAAAAAAAAAACAATAATAATAATAATCTGTTGTAATTGTAATATAATTTTACTTGGTGCACATTAAAGAGCTATTTTTTCTTATTAATATTGTTTCAACAGTGTGACATTATACACAGTTTGGAGTACCTAGCTGCATTCTTGAAACGGTAATGCTTGCGGTTTCCATCTACTGAAACTGCCAGCATATCTGGGGTGCACGCAGGACAGATGAAGGGCTCTTCCTTGCAGATTTTGTCCACCTCATATCACACAGCCTCCCACTCAAAAAAAACTTTTCTGAAAACTGTCTGTGGAGATCTTGCCAGTCTATTAGAAGTAAGGAAAACAACGGCTAATAATGTACAACAAATACATTAGCATCAAACAGCTTTTCAACCCACAATACAAAGAGATTAACAACACTATAGGATAAATAAATTCAATACTCACACGACCAAAGCGGACAGTTCGCTGATCCAGCATTCTTAAAAATGCTTGGCAGGACAGTCCTGGTGCTGCCATCTTCATTTCTTCAAATGAAAAAAAGACATCTGTGGCATAAATTGTGGAAAAGTGAAGGGTCGCAGGCCAGTAATCGCTTCGATTTAGGTCGACCACTCCAGCAGCCCAAGTGGCTTGGCATGCCTCACAACTCAACTCAGGCATGCTTAGATCATATCGTCCTGGAAAAATCAAAAACAAATCCACTTTAATGTAAACCTTATGTGATTAATCAGGGTTTGGATTCTTAAAATATTTTTTACATAATTTCATTTACTTTTTGAACATTACTCAAAAGTGTGTATATTTTACAAACAGACCTGTGCTCCCCTATGAGAGAAGAGCATGTATAGATGTTTATGAAAGTGAAAGTCATGACATATTGTCAAGTATGGTGACCCACACTCAAAATTGGTCCTCTGCATTTAACCCATCCAAGTGCACACACACAGCAGAAGTGAACAAAGACACACACACAAACACTGTGAACACACACCGGAGCAGTGGGCAGCTATTGCTCCAGTGCCAGGAAGCAATCTGAGGTTCGGTGCCATGCTCAAGGGCACCTCAGATATGGTGTTGAAGGTGGAAAGAGCGCTTTTCATTCACAATCACCACCTTCAATTCCTGCCGGTGCGGGAATCGAACCGGTGACCTTCGGGTTACAAGCCCAACTCTTTTACCATTTAATAACACTTATCTTTACACCCTTACCATTCATTGTGATCACAGCAGCTGGATTGCTCCCACACTGTTGGCAAATGTCTGTTGCCACATTTTCTTTTCTTGTGCCGCAGCTGTGTTCACCAGACGGGGTGAGAGACTTTGTCGTATGCTCCAGTTTGAGGAAGCTAGGAGAGGATCTCTTGAGGTTCCAAGAGGTGATGCCTCCTCATCTGAGGTATCGCTCAATGAGTGCTGGAGATCTTGCAGAAAACACTCTGTTAAAATAGTATGGAATATTTAAAAACAAAACATATATTAAAGTGTACTGCTTGGAGTGCCTTTGGATTTTGAAAATGTAATTTACAAAAAAAAAAAAAAGTACACACCAACAGTCTCTGGAGCAAAGGTCACCTCACAGTTGGTGTCAGGAGCATAGATGGGACGATCAGTTTTCTGAACGGGTTCAGCTGTACCAGATAAAAACAACAAAAAACAACCTTTATAACATTTTCAACTTGTCCCAAGGTTAGTAGCACAAATTTACCTCCCTTATTATAAAATGGCCTAAGCTCACTGTTTAACGTTTAGCTAGAGAAAAGGACTAGCAAACATTTATTTCCCAAACCCACATGTGGACAGTTCAATTACTTGCAGTTATCTGTCTATAAGTTGTCATATAGATGATAAAAGCAAATAAGACTGCTTGCTGTAAAAGCAGATCATTTAAAAAGAAACAAGCTGGTTGGCCACTGACAAGACACTCAGAACAAACTGCTTCAAACAAAGACCAATAATTTAGTGTAGTTTATACTGCTTTACACAAACACTGTATGTAATCAATTTATTTTCATGTCAAAAATCAAGTGAGCAGTTCTGGTTTGATTGTTTCTCTGACATATTCCATGTTTGATACATTCATAAGTGCCTAAACAATGTAGATATTTAATATATTGAATCTACAATTATACTGACCTTTATTTGACTGATTCCTGCTTGACCTTGGTCTTGCATAGACAATGGTTCCATCAATGTCTCTTTTTCTCCAATGCACCCTTGGTTCAGGTGTCTTTACTGGTGCTGCTTCCTCCTGTTTCTGCAGCTCACCAAGCAAGTCATCAAGACTCTGGAGCTCATCGCTGAGTTCATGATGATCAACCAGGTTATCCAGCTTCATAAACTGTTCTTGGAGTTCTGAATCACTCATGGTGATGGGCAGAAACACAAACAGACAGACAGAAAGACTCACAACAAAGATGGACAGTTATGACAACTACAGATGTAAACAGACAGAGAGAGAGAAAGAGTGAGTGAGCTACAGAGAGACAACTACAGGTTAACAAAATGGACGTGGCTCTTAAAAGTGCCTTTGGTTTGTGTGTGTGTCTGTGTGTGGGTCGTGTTAAATAAAGGAGAAGTGAGAAGCTGGTAAATGTGAAGGACCTGGTAAGAGAAAAAAAATCAGAATTCAGAATTTCTAACAATTTTACCAGTTATTTTTTCATCAGTGTTGGCAGATTAGGCAGTTTTTGACTGGTTTTGAGTTGTACTACATGGGATAAAATGGGCTTGGACAGGTGAAATTTTGATAACTCTGTTATGCCAAATGACAGACATGGAAAACAGTTTACAATGTCGAAACAAAGTAGCCTTCTTTAGAGAAGAACACTTAATTTGCTTTATTATGACATATTAAATAATTGTGATAAGCCACAGTATTGTCGTAGCTATGAATACATTTGTATTGTGTACCATTGTTAAGATTTGTGTTTTTACTATATAATTTTGTGTGGATTTCTAACAATTACTGGAAAACAAACCAATCTGGCAACACTGTTCCTCATCTCAACATTTATAATTGGCTGAAGTGTTGGGAGCTACTGTAATATGAAAACACATAATAAAAATCATGCAATCTCCTATCATATTACCTTGCATTATTATATGTGGAAAAAAATAAACAAACTTGAATTTAATTAGCTAACTTACTAGCATACTACACATATGGTGCAGCTAATTATATTTTTATAATGTCTGCTGTCATTTACTGCATCACGAAACTACTACCTTGCACTTCTAAAGGTTCTAAACACAACTTCTTGACCTGAAAACGACTTTTTGTACCGAAAATGTAAGAAATTGTTCACATCTATATGAATTAACTGTTCTACTTACCGAGTGGAAAATCGCAATGGATCTTGGGATCGCGCCATACAATGACGTCAGCTCCACAGATTGATTGATTTATTAATAAATAAATAAAAATACAATATAAATAATCAATCAATCAACCAACCAATAAACAAACAAAAAATAATTAAATAATAATGATTATTATTATTAATCGCACTGCGCTGATTAATCATTGATTAACCAAACAAAATCACAGCACATTACACACAGTACGCTTATCAATATCAATAAACCTCCGATAAAAACTAGAAAACACCTAAAGTGCTTAGGATACTGGTGTTGCTCGCGCTATGGAGCGTTGTTAAAGTCACCGCTGAACACGTCAAATTTCAACGCCTCAGGCTCCGGTACAGATTCTATAGGGAATCCCTGCACGTCTAAATGTGACGCTGAAGGGGTACCCTGTTCGTCAATAAGTGACGCCGAGGGTTCCTGACCAAGCGTCAATATATGACGAGTTGGGAGTGAGACCATCCATCCATCCATCCACCGATAGCAGCGTCCATAGCAACCAAAACGTTGCAGTTTCACATTATTCTGGCGAGATCTGAAAAATCTTCACAACAACGAGCAAGCGAGTGATTGTGTACATTGACTGAGTGAATATTATGAAACTAATATATATATTTCTCGCTAGAAATGTAATCAAAACTTATTTTTATGCAGAAACTAATTCTAAATATTGAGTTTTTCACTAAAAATGAGAGAAATGTCCGCCATGTTTTTTGTTCTCACGGTCGGAATCTTGAAAGTCACGTGACTTGGACGTAAAACAATAGGAAAAGAATAGGCAAAAAAAACGTAACAGTCATACAATTCAAGGGCCGTTATTGTAACCCCTCTACGTTTTGCACTTTGGACCAACGTAGTCAGGGTACGTTTTTATATGAGACTGGGTTGGATAAGTCCAACGTGAGTGTCCACCAGTGCATGTACAATCAACAGAAAGTTTAATCCAAAGTTTGCAGGTGGTGAATGGAAAGGTGAGCTCTAAGATTAGCAAGTCCTCAATCCAACAGTTTGGTGACTGTCCGTTGTTTGTAATGCTGCTCTCTTATGCAGTTCTACTTCCTGCTTCCTGTCATGTGTCTAGTCACATAACAGGCCAACCATCCATTTATGAAAGACACATACACTTAAAATGTTAAGAGTAATAAAATGGCCTAAAAAACATGTAAAACACTTAAAACTCTATAATACATTTAAATGATTGTAATAAATAGAGCGCTAAAACACGTCTTTCTAAAAGCCAGCATATTATATAAATAGTGTATGGCCGTAAGCGAGGATTGCTCCAAAAAGTGGGCTATTTAAAGATCAGTCTCCGTAAAAGCCAGCATATTATATAAATAGTGAAGAAAAGGCAAAAGCTTACAGCACCTGGTATTCCCAGGAGGTCTCCCATCCAAGTACTAACCAGGCCCCACGCGGCTTAGCTTCCGAGATCAGACGAGATCGGGCGCTCTCAGCGCGGTATGGCCGTAAGCGAGGATTGCTCCAAAAAGTGGGCTATTTAAAGATCAGCCTCCGTAAAAGCCAGCATATTATATAAATAGTGAAGAAAAGGCAAAAGCTTACAGCACCTGGTATTCCCAGGCGGTCTCCCATCCAAGTACTAACCAGGCCCGACGCTGCTTAGCTTCCGAGATCAGACGAGATCGGGCGATCTCAGCGCGGTATGGCCGTAAGCGAGGGTTGCTCCAAAAAGTGGGCTATTTAAAGATCAGCCTCCGTAAAAGCCAGCATATTATATAAATAGTGAAGAAAAGGCAAAAGCTTACAGCACCTGGTATTCCCAGGCGGTCTCCCACCCAAGTACTAACCAGGCCCGACGCTGCTTAGCTTCCGAGATCAGACGAGATCGGGCGCTCTCAGCGCGGTATGGCCATAAGCGATGGCTGCTCCAAAAAGTGGGCTATTTAAAGATCAGCCTCCGTAAAAGCCAGCATATTATATAAATAGTGAAGAAAAGGCAAAAGCTTACAGCACCTGGTATTTCCTGGCGGTCTCCAATCCAAGTGTAACAATCGGCCTTATCAGCCGAGTTACAAGACTAAAATGGGGTCAGATTTAACTGTGAGAGATGACTAGTGGTTAAAAGAATGAGACAAAAGACGATTGGTTCAAATAGATTTGGTGTATTTACAAGGTTCACATAAAAGACTTTAAAACAACACGATAAAACTAGGTAAACTCTGTTAAAAGAATACAGTTCATTTGTCCAAACCCTAAAACAGTCCAAGAATCCCAGTGTGTTGATAAGTCCAACGTGAGTGTCCACCAGTGCATGTACAATCAACAGAAAGTTTAATCCAAAGTTTGCAGGTGGTGAATGGAAAGGTGAGCTCTAAGATTAGCAACTCCTCAATCCAACAGTTTGGTGACTGTCCGTTGTTTGTAATGCTGCTCTCTTATGCAGTTCTACTTCCTGCTTCCTGTCATGTGTCTAGTCACATGACAGGCCAACCATCCATTTATGAAAGACACATACACTTAAAATGTTAAGAGTAATAAAATGGCCTAAAAAACATGTAAAACACTTAAAACTCTATAATACATTTAAATGATTGTAATAAATAGAGCGCTAAAACACGTCTTTCTAAAAGCCAGCATATTATATAAATAGTGAAGAAAAGGCAAAAGCTTACAGCACCTGGTATTCCCAGGCGGTCTCCCATCCAAGTACTAACCAGGCCCCACGCGGCTTAGCTTCCGAGATCAGACGAGATCGGGCGCTCTCAGCGCGGTATGGCCGTAAGCGAGGGTTGCTCCAAAAAGTGGGCTATTTAAAGATCAGCCTCCGTAAAAGCCAGCATATTATATAAATAGTGAAGAAAAGGCAAAAGCTTACAGCACCTGGTATTGCCAGGCGGTCTCCCACCCAAGTACTAACCAGGCCCGACGCTGCTTAGCTTCCGAGATCAGACGAGATCGGGCGCTCTCTTTTTTTTTTTTTTTTTTTTTTTTTTTTTTTTTTTATTATCAAAAAGTACAAAATAAATATTTACATGACAAAAATAATTCAATTTCACATCTTTACATCTTCAAACTTATGACATGTGTATATCACTTCAAAAACACAACATAAATACAAACCACAAACCCAAATCAAAACAATGACATTTTGATGCAAGTCTCATCGTAAATCATATTTATCAAAATTTTATACATAACCCTTTTCCCTCTTCTATACAAACCAGCTCATTGCCTTCCACAAAAGCCTTTTCAAATTCCTCTTTAGGCAAACATTTCCACATCAAATACACATTTTTCCTTAAAATCGTCTTGAACATTGCCCTTACATCCACTTTTTTCTTATCATAATACGCCATATTCCTCCTTACCCATATCGCATATCTTGCATTACTTAATACAAAGTTCCATAAATTCACTTTCCTATCCTTTTTATTCATGTTTATCCCAAACAAAAACAGCTTTCTCCATTCATCCCCTATCACATCTTTCCCCGTTCCTTTTTTCACCAACACTTTTAGTTCTGTATGAAATGCTTCCAACTCTTTGCATTCAAAAAAAATGTGCATTAATGTTTCTGGCTCTGTCCCACATACATCACATTCTCGTTTTACATTTTTGTTCATTTGATGAATCACCACCTTTGTATATATTCTATTATGCCTTAATTTAAAGTCCAGGTTTTCACAATCCAGTCCATTGTATTTCACATTTAAATTCCTCCAAATTGTCTTTACATTTATTCCAGGGAATACCCTTGGCCAAACCACCTCAGAGGCAGGCATTTTGATTTCCTTTTTCACCATCATCTTATAACATGTTTTCACATTTAACTGACACAAAAACTTTTTTCCCTTTTTATCTATAACATACATTTCTGGAAATCCCCAATCTCCTATTTTTACAGTCTCTTTCTCAATCCTTTGCACCCACCCTTCTGGTAGGCTTGTTTTAATGTTTTCACATTCACAATCCACTTTAGATTTCTCAATTTCATCATCCCATCCTACTACACAATCATATATAGCTCTATTTGGCAAAAAACCTTTAACATATTCATATGCCATGTCTTTCACTTTCCTAACTCCCGCCCTCATAAACAACTTATTATAAAGCATTTTCCCTCCCCTTTTAATTTTTGGATTCAGAAATAATGGCTGGTCAAGTACTTGATTTATATTGTCACATTCATAATTAACATTAACCAAAAACTCTGCCCAAGCACTAAATACTTCTTGATAAAACATTGGCATTTTCTCAGTCATAGGTTTTTTAAAAGCCATAAACAGTCCTTCCTCACCACATCCTCCACCTTTATTTAAAAAAAATTTCATATATCCCTTCCACCCATACTGTACTTTGTCACATAAATATTTTTTTATTGTTTTAACTCTTATTGCTTTCCTCTTAACCTCTAAGTCTATCAACCTCAGACCTCCCTCCTTATAGTCTGCTATCAGTGTTTTTGTTGATATTTTAATTCCTTTACCTCCCCACACAAAATTATTCACAGCCTCTTTTATTCCGTTCAAAACCCAGTCTGGCATGTCAATTGCTCCCATCACATAATTGCATTTAGTGAGTATTAATGAATTAGCCACAACTACCTTTCCTCTTAATCTCAATTCTCTTTGCCTCCAGAAATTAAGTACTTGTTTTATTTTATTTAAAACTCCAGTCCATGTGGCATCTCTAGCCTCTTTCGCATTCACTCCAATATTCACTCCTAATATCCTTAAATACTCTTTCGTTATTTTAAATGGAACATCTGACCCTTTTATCTCCACCCCTCCTATACTTATTATTTCTGACTTGTCAACATTTATCTTTGCACCTGAAGCTTTTCCATATTTTTCTATCTGCATTTTTATTCTCTTAACACTCTCTACATCCTTGACAGTAAAAGTTGTGTCATCAGCATATTGGTGGATTACACTTACTCCTCCATAAGGAATTTGAATACCTCTTATTTCTTTATCACTTTTTATCAAAGATGCCAGCGGCTCCGCTGTTATTGAATATAACAAAGCAGATAATGGGCACCCTTGTCTGACTGACCTTTCTAATGGAAAGGGGTCAGTTAATGCCCCATTAATTTTAACACAGCTCCGGGCATTGTCATATATTAATTTGATCCATTTTCTTATTCTGTCTCCAAACCCATATCTCGCCATTGTCTGCTCAATAAAACTGTGCTCCACTCTATCAAAAGCTTTATTCAAATCCACAGATAAAACCAACCCCCCTTCCCCATCCTTTCCCATGTTTTCTACAACGTCTCTTATTGTACATATGATATCCATAATGTCTCTCCCCATTATACTGTATGCTTGGCTAGGCGACACAATACTCCCTACAACCTGTTTAATTCTATTGGCTATTACTTTTGTTAAAATTTTATAATCCGAATTAAGCAGACTCAAAGGCCTATAATTTTCCAACTTCAATGGATTTCCTTTATTTTTATATAAGATAGTTATTATTCCTAAGCCCATGGATCTCGGCATTTCCCCTCTCTCCTCCATACCTTTATACAACCTTAGCAGTATTGGTGCTAGGGTCCCTATGAAGGCCTTATAGAACTCATGTGTCAAACCATCCGAGCCCGGACTTTTATTCTTTTTTGTCTGATTTATTGCATCTTTTATTTCTTCAATACCTATATCTCTTTCGCACATATTCTTCTCATCCTCGTCTAGCTTCACGTTCACAGTACTCAAGACTTCATCCACACATTCTTGTTTTACACCCTCTTTCTTGAATAATTCCCTATAAAAATTCTCCACTTCTCCTATTATCCCAACAAAATCATTTATTTTATCGCCTTTTCTATTTTCTAACTCTACAATGTGTTTTCTCCTCTGCTTTTTATTTTCTAAATTTAGGAAGAATTTTGTACTTCTTTCTCCCTCTAAAGCATACTGAGCTCTACTTCTTATTATAGCTCCCTTGCTTTTTCCCTTTTCATACTCCTCTAATTCTGTTTTTAACCTCCAAAAGCACTCTTCACTGTACTCAGGATTATTTTCTATTTTTTCCGCTTCCCCTTTTAATGCATTTTCCAAAGCTTCTGCTTTACTCCTCCTCATAAAATCTCTTTGTTTTGAATACCTAATACTTCTTTTTTTAATTTTCTCTTTCATTCCCTCCCACCATTCACATACATTTTCCTCAAATAGAGAATTCTGCATTTCATAATTTATACATTTTACAATATTTTCTTTATATGCCTCTTCATTTAACAGATTTGCATTCAGACACCACAAACCCCCTCCCCTCGCCTCTTCACTTACACCCATCTTGACTGTCATCACAGCATGATCACTTAAACTGACAAACTTATATTTCACATTTTTAACATATTTTAACATTTCTCTTTTTGCCAAACATAAATCTATACGACTCTGTTTCAAATTACCCATCACCATTTGTCTTCTCGAAAATTCTCTTTTATATGGATTCTCTTCCCTCCACACATCTACTATGTCTTCATTCTGCATCCACTCTGTTAAGAACTTTCTTGACCCATCAGATTTAAAATTAGCACTACTGGAAGCATCCAGTCTCGTGCACCACACGTTGAAATCCCCAACTACTATACACTTCTCTTTCCATTGTGTCTTCATTTCCTTAAAGACTTCTTTTCTGTCAATCTCTATATTCGGTGCATAAATGTTTATAAGCCTAAACATTTCATTACAAAACTTAAATTCAAGTCCTAGCATTCTCCCATTTCCATCTTTATAAATTTGTTTCACATTTTGCACTCTGTCTCTTTTTATCAAAATCGCCACTCCACATGCTTTTACATTTCCATGACTCACATAAATTTCCCCCTCCCAACTCTTTTTTATATTGTCCATTATATCCCCTGTCCAATGCGTCTCTTGTAGGCATAGCACATCAGCTTTTAACAGTCTCTTCACCCTCTCAAACTTTTTTAGGTCTCTTAGCCCGTTACTGTTCAGACACGCAATGTGCAAAATACCCCACATAGTGATTATCACAGTTTTTAAGGGATTTATACTCATTCCAATTAAATCAAACTCTTACTTTCTGCCTTTTGCTCCTCCAGTCTTTCCTTCTTTCTTTTTTTCAATGTACCTTTCCCCTCACATATATCCATGTCTTCCTCTCCGTTTTTCACAGGATTTTCTATCATTTCTTTCTCCTTTCCTCCCCCTTCGTCTTTCTTCATTCCTCTTCTCTCCAGATGTTGTTCTCCTTGACTTTTAGCATTACCACCTTCTTCATTGTCATTTTTTTCCGTCTTCCCGTTTCCATCTTCACACTCCAGACCTCTCTGATCCATCTCTTTACCTGCTGTTCTTTTTTTCTTCTTTCTCTGTCTCATGATCTGTTGCCCCGCGCCCGCCTCCTCTGGGCTGCTCTCACTCTTAGTATCTCCCCTGTTTGTCGCTCTCTCTTTCTCTCCCCAAGTGCTTTGACTCATCTCTCCTTCAACAATTACCTCTTCCTCTTCTTTTTCTTCACTCTCCAGCTCCTCGTACAGATCTTCCATTATCCCCTCGCCGTTCCTTTCTTCCATCATAGCCGGCGTTTCACACACGCACAGTCCTGGCCGCATTCCACACACTTCACAATTCACCTCTTTGCACTCTCTTGCATAGTGTCCTTGTTTATCGCATCTAAAACACCTAAAGCTCGGGCAGTCCCTCACAACATGTCCCGGTTGTATACACAAACGGCAAACCTTCACTTGTCGGTCATGTATCACCCTAAAGTGTTCTGTCCCTCCGAGCGTCTCAAATTTCGTTGAATAGGGCAACGATTTAACAACATTATTGAACTTAACTTTTAAAAACCTTGTCCCATCCGCAATGTCGGTTCCCGGCCACATTCTCCTCTTGATTTTAGACGCTTCTGTTACTCCCCAATCCTTTAGTTTGCTCAATATTTCTTCATCCTGAATATACATAGGCAGTCCTAAGAAAGAAACAACCACCTCCATGCAATCCACTTCCTTCACCATTACACGACTGTTTTTTATCTTCAAACCATCCAGAATTTTTCCTTTTGCCTTCATATCTTCCATTGTTAACTCATACTCTTTTGGAGATTTATACCTGCAACCGATCACTCCTCCGCATTCTTCCTTCACACTCTTTAATAGTTCCATCATTGTGATTCTGTCCTCCCCCTCCATCTCCACCAGCACCGTCAGTTCCTTTCCATAGCTGCGCTCTCCATCTCTCTTGTCCTGCATGTTTCGACCTCTTCCCGTCTCCTGTTGTCCAGCCATTTCTCTTTCCTTGCTGTGTGAGGTATTTATCCCCAAACAGCACGACACTGTTTGAGGATTAAATGACCCCCCAACACGCAAACACTCCTTTGGAGCAGTTTTTCCAAACAATGTGAAAAGAATTGAATCCTTTACTCCACTCAAACAAACACACTCCTTCTTCCTCCTTGCTTCTCTCACTGTACCACTTCCTGTCACCACTAGGGAGCGCTCAAGGTGGTATGGCCGTAAGCGATGGCTGCTCCAAAAAGTGGGCTATTTAAAGATCAGCCTCCGTAAAAGCCAGCATATTATATAAATAGTGAAGAAAAGGCAAAAGCTTACAGCACCTGGCATTTCCTGGCGGTCTCCAATCCAAGTGTAACGATCGGCCTTATCAGCCGAGTTACAAGACTAAAATGGGGTCAGATTTAACTGTGAGAGATGACTAGTGGTTAAAAGAATGAGACAAAAGAAGATTGGTTCAAATAGATTTGGTGTATTTACAAGGTTCACATAAAAGACTTTAAAACAACACGATAAAACTAGGTAAACTCTGTTAAAAGAATACAGTTCATTTGTCCAAACCCTAAAACAGTCCAAGAATCCCAGTGTGTTGATAAGTCCAACGTGAGTGTCCACCAGTGCATGTACAATCAACAGAAAGTTTAATCCAAAGTTTGCAGGTGGTGAATGGAAAGGTGAGCTCTAAGATTAGCAACTCCTCAATCCAACAGTTTGGTGACTGTCCGTTGTTTGTAATGCTGCTCTCTTATGCAGTTCTACTTCCTGCTTCCTGTCATGTGTCTAGTCACATGACAGGCCAACCATCCATTTATGAAAGACACATACACTTAAAATGTTAAGAGTAATAAAATGGCCTAAAAAACATGTAAAACACTTAAAACTCTATAATACATTTAAATGATTGTAATAAATAGAGCGGTAAAACACGTCTTTCTAAAAACCAGCATATTATATAAATAGTGAAGAAAAGGCAAAAGCTTACAGCACCTGAAATCTATTTGAACCAATCTTCTTTTATGTCTCTTTCTTTTAACCACTAGTCATCTCTCACAGTTAAATCTGACCCCATTTTAGTCTTGTAACTCGGCTGATTACAGCACCTGGTACTCCCTGGCGGTCTCCCATCCAAGTGTAACAATCGGCCTTATCAGCCGAGTTACAAGACTAAAATGGGGTCAGATTTAACTGTGAGAGATGACTAGTGGTTAAAAGAATGAGACAAAAGAAGATTGGTTCAAATAGATTTGGTGTATTTACAAGGTTCACATAAAAGACTTTAAAACAACACGATAAAACTAGGTAAACTCTGTTAAAAGAATACAGTTCATTTGTCCATACCCTAAAACAGTCCAAGAATCCCAGTGTGTTGATAAGTCCAACGTGAGTGTCCACCAGTGCATGTACAATCAACAGAAAGTTTAATCCAAAGTTTGCAGGTGGTGAATGGAAAGGTGAGCTCTAAGATTAGCAACTCCTCAATCCAACAGTTTGGTGACTGTCCGTTGTTTGTAATGCTGCTCTCTTATGCAGTTCTACTTCCTGCTTCCTGTCATGTGTCTAGTCACATAACAGGCCAACCATCCATTTATGAAAGACACATACACTTAAAATGTTAAGAGTAATAAAATGGCCTAAAAAACATGTAAAACACTTAAAACTCTATAATACATTTAAATGATTGTAATAAATAGAGCGCTAAAACACGTCTTTCTAAAAGCCAGCATATTATATAAATAGTGTATGGCCGTAAGCGAGGATTGCTCCAAAAAGTGGGCTATTTAAAGATCAGCCTCCGTAAAAGCCAGCATATTATATAAATAGTGAAGAAAAGGCAAAAGCTTACAGCACCTGGTATTCCCAGGAGGTCTCCCATCCAAGTACTAACCAGGCCCCACGCGGCTTAGCTTCCGAGATCAGACGAGATCGGGCGCTCTCAGCGCGGTATGGCCGTAAGCGAGGATTGCTCCAAAAAGTGGGCTATTTAAAGATCAGCCTCCGTAAAAGCCAGCATATTATATAAATAGTGAAGAAAAGGCAAAAGCTTACAGCACCTGGTATTCCCAGGCGGTCTCCCATCCAAGTACTAACCAGGCCCGACGCTGCTTAGCTTCCGAGATCAGACGAGAACGGGCGCTCTCTTTTTTTTTTTTTTTTTTTTTTTTTTTTTTTTTTTATTATCAAAAAGTACAAAATAAATATTTACATGACAAAAATAATTCAATTTCACATCTTTACATCTTCAAACTTATGACATGTGTATATCACTTCAAAAACACAACATAAATACAAACCACAAACCCAAATCAAAACAATGACATTTTGATGCAAGTCTCATCGTAAATCATATTTATCAAAATTTTATACATAACCCTTTTCCCTCTTCTATACAAACCAGCTCATTGCCTTCCACAAAAGCCTTTTCAAATTCCTCTTTAGGCAAACATTTCCACATCAAATACACATTTTTCCTTAAAATCGTCTTGAACATTGCCCTTACATCCACTTTTTTCTTATCATAATACGCCATATTCCTCCTTACCCATATCGCATATCTTGCATTACTTAATACAAAGTTCCATAAATTCACTTTCCTATCCTTTTTATTCATGTTTATCCCAAACAAAAACAGCTTTCTCCATTCATCCCCTATCACATCTTTCCCCGTTCCTTTTTTCACCAACACTTTTAGTTCTGTATGAAATGCTTCCAACTCTTTGCATTCAAAAAAAATGTGCATTAATGTTTCTGGCTCTGTCCCACATACATCACATTCTCGTTTTACATTTTTGTTCATTTGATGAATCACCACCTTTGTATATATTCTATTATGCCTTAATTTAAAGTCCAGGTTTTCACAATCCAGTCCATTGTATTTCACATTTAAATTCCTCCAAATTGTCTTTACATTTATTCCAGGGAATACCCTTGGCCAAACCACCTCAGAGGCAGGCATTTTGATTTCCTTTTTCACCATCATCTTATAACATGTTTTCACATTTAACTGACACAAAAACTTTTTTCCCTTTTTATCTATAACATACATTTCTGGAAATCCCCAATCTCCTATTTTTACAGTCTCTTTCTCAATCCTTTGCACCCACCCTTCTGGTAGGCTTGTTTTAATGTTTTCACATTCACAATCCACTTTAGATTTCTCAATTTCATCATCCCATCCTACTACACAATCATATATAGCTCTATTTGGCAAAAAACCTTTAACATATTCATATGCCATGTCTTTCACTTTCCTAACTCCCGCCCTCATAAACAACTTATTATAAAGCATTTTCCCTCCCCTTTTAATTTTTGGATTCAGAAATAATGGCTGGTCAAGTACTTGATTTATATTGTCACATTCATAATTAACATTAACCAAAAACTCTGCCCAAGCACTAAATACTTCTTGATAAAACATTGGCATTTTCTCAGTCATAGGTTTTTTAAAAGCCATAAACAGTCCTTCCTCACCACATCCTCCACCTTTATTTAAAAAAAATTTCATATATCCCTTCCACCCATACTGTACTTTGTCACATAAATATTTTTTTATTGTTTTAACTCTTATTGCTTTCCTCTTAACCTCTAAGTCTATCAACCTCAGACCTCCCTCCTTATAGTCTGCTATCAGTGTTTTTGTTGATATTTTAATTCCTTTACCTCCCCACACAAAATTATTCACAGCCTCTTTTATTCCGTTCAAAACCCAGTCTGGCATGTCAATTGCTCCCATCACATAATTGCATTTAGTGAGTATTAATGAATTAGCCACAACTACCTTTCCTCTTAATCTCAATTCTCTTTGCCTCCAGAAATTAAGTACTTGTTTTATTTTATTTAAAACTCCAGTCCATGTGGCATCTCTAGCCTCTTTCGCATTCACTCCAATATTCACTCCTAATATCCTTAAATACTCTTTCGTTATTTTAAATGGAACATCTGACCCTTTTATCTCCACCCCTCCTATACTTATTATTTCTGACTTGTCAACATTTATCTTTGCACCTGAAGCTTTTCCATATTTTTCTATCTGCATTTTTATTCTCTTAACACTCTCTACATCCTTGACAGTAAAAGTTGTGTCATCAGCATATTGGTGGATTACACTTACTCCTCCATAAGGAATTTGAATACCTCTTATTTCTTTATCACTTTTTATCAAAGATGCCAGCGGCTCCGCTGTTATTGAATATAACAAAGCAGATAATGGGCACCCTTGTCTGACTGACCTTTCTAATGGAAAGGGGTCAGTTAATGCCCCATTAATTTTAACACAGCTCCGGGCATTGTCATATATTAATTTGATCCATTTTCTTATTCTGTCTCCAAACCCATATCTCGCCATTGTCTGCTCAATAAAACTGTGCTCCACTCTATCAAAAGCTTTATTCAAATCCACAGATAAAACCAACCCCCCTTCCCCATCCTTTCCCATGTTTTCTACAACGTCTCTTATTGTACATATGATATCCATAATGTCTCTCCCCATTATACTGTATGCTTGGCTAGGCGACACAATACTCCCTACAACCTGTTTAATTCTATTGGCTATTACTTTTGTTAAAATTTTATAATCCGAATTAAGCAGACTCAAAGGCCTATAATTTTCCAACTTCAATGGATTTCCTTTATTTTTATATAAGATAGTTATTATTCCTAAGCCCATGGATCTCGGCATTTCCCCTCTCTCCTCCATACCTTTATACAACCTTAGCAGTATTGGTGCTAGGGTCCCTATGAAGGCCTTATAGAACTCATGTGTCAAACCATCCGAGCCAGGACTTTTATTCTTTTTTGTCTGATTTATTGCATCTTTTATTTCTTCAATACCTATATCTCTTTCGCACATATTCTTCTCATCCTCGTCTAGCTTCACGTTCACAGTACTCAAGACTTCATCCACACATTCTTGTTTTACACCCTCTTTCTTGAATAATTCCCTATAAAAATTCTCCACTTCTCCTATTATCCCAACAAAATCATTTATTTTATCGCCTTTTCTATTTTCTAACTCTACAATGTGTTTTCTCCTCTGCTTTTTATTTTCTAAATTTAGGAAGAATTTTGTACTTCTTTCTCCCTCTAAAGCATACTGAGCTCTACTTCTTATTATAGCTCCCTTGCTTTTTTCCTTTTCATACTCCTCTAATTCTGTTTTTAACCTCCAAAAGCACTCTTCACTGTACTCAGGATTATTTTCTATTTTTTCCGCTTCCCCTTTTAATGCATTTTCCAAAGCTTCTGCTTTACTCCTTCTCATAAAATCTCTTTGTTTTGAATACCTAATACTTCTTTTTTTAATTTTCTCTTTCATTCCCTCCCACCATTCACATACATTTTCCTCAAATAGAGAATTCTGCATTTCATAATTTATACATTTTACAATATTTTCTTTATATGCCTCTTCATTTAACAGATTTGCATTCAGACACCACAAACCCCCTCCCCTCGCCTCTTCACTTACACCCATCTTGACTGTCATCACAGCATGATCACTTAAACTGACAAACTTATATTTCACATTTTTAACATATTTTAACATTTCTCTTTTTGCCAAACATAAATCTATACGACTCTGTTTCAAATTACCCATCACCATTTGTCTTCTCGAAAATTCTCTTTTATATGGATTCTCTTCCCTCCACACATCTACTATGTCTTCATTCTGCATCCACTCTGTTAAGAACTTTCTTGACCCATCAGATTTAAAATTAGCACTACTGGAAGCATCCAGTCTCGTGCACCACACGTTGAAATCCCCAACTACTATACACTTCTCTTTCCATTGTGTCTTCATTTCCTTAAAGACTTCTTTTCTGTCAATCTCTATATTCGGTGCATAAATGTTTATAAGCCTAAACATTTCATTACAAAACTTAAATTCAAGTCCTAGCATTCTCCCATTTCCATCTTTATAAATTTGTTTCACATTTTGCACTCTGTCTCTTTTTATCAAAATCGCCACTCCACATGCTTTTACATTTCCATGACTCACATAAATTTCCCCCTCCCAACTCTTTTTTATATTGTCCATTATATCCCCTGTCCAATGCGTCTCTTGTAGGCATAGCACATCAGCTTTTAACAGTCTCTTCACCCTCTCAAACTTTTTTAGGTCTCTTAGCCCGTTACTGTTCAGACACGCAATGTGCAAAATACCCCACATAGTGATTATCACAGTTTTTAAGGGATTTATACTCATTCCAATTAAATCAAACTCTTACTTTCTGCCTTTTGCTCCTCCAGTCTTTCCTTCTTTCTTTTTTTCAATGTACCTTTCCCCTCACATATATCCATGTCTTCCTCTCCGTTTTTCACAGGATTTTCTATCATTTCTTTCTCCTTTCCTCCCCCTTCGTCTTTCTTCATTCCTCTTCTCTCCAGATGTTGTTCTCCTTGACTTTTAGCATTACCACCTTCTTCATTGTCATTTTTTTCCGTCTTCCCGTTTCCATCTTCACACTCCAGACCTCTCTGATCCATCTCTTTACCTGCTGTTCTTTTTTTCTTCTTTCTCTGTCTCATGATCTGTTGCCCCGCGCCCGCCTCCTCTGGGCTGCTCTCACTCTTAGTATCTCCCCTGTTTGTCGCTCTCTCTTTCTCTCCCCAAGTGCTTTGACTCATCTCTCCTTCAACAATTACCTCTTCCTCTTCTTTTTCTTCACTCTCCAGCTCCTCGTACAGATCTTCCATTATCCCCTCGCCGTTCCTTTCTTCCATCATAGCCGGCGTTTCACACACGCACAGTCCTGGCCGCATTCCACACACTTCACAATTCACCTCTTTGCACTCTCTTGCATAGTGTCCTTGTTTATCGCATCTAAAACACCTAAAGCTCGGGCAGTCCCTCACAACATGTCCCGGTTGTATACACAAACGGCAAACCTTCACTTGTCGGTCATGTATCACCCTAAAGTGTTCTGTCCCTCCGAGCGTCTCAAATTTCGTTGAATAGGGCAACGATTTAACAACATTATTGAACTTAACTTTTAAAAACCTTGTCCCATCCGCAATGTCGGTTCCCGGCCACATTCTCCTCTTGATTTTAGACGCTTCTGTTACTCCCCAATCCTTTAGTTTGCTCAATATTTCTTCATCCTGAATATACATAGGCAGTCCTAAGAAAGAAACAACCACCTCCATGCAATCCACTTCCTTCACCATTACACGACTGTTTTTTATCTTCAAACCATCCAGAATTTTTCCTTTTGCCTTCATATCTTCCATTGTTAACTCATACTCTTTTGGAGATTTATACCTGCAACCGATCACTCCTCCGCATTCTTCCTTCACACTCTTTAATAGTTCCATCATTGTGATTCTGTCCTCCCCCTCCATCTCCACCAGCACCGTCAGTTCCTTTCCATAGCTGCGCTCTCCATCTCTCTTGTCCTGCATGTTTCGACCTCTTCCCGTCTCCTGTTGTCCAGCCATTTCTCTTTCCTTGCTGTGTGAGGTATTTATCCCCAAACAGCACGACACTGTTTGAGGATTAAATGACCCCCCAACACGCAAACACTCCTTTGGAGCAGTTTTTCCAAACAATGTGAAAAGAATTGAATCCTTTACTCCACTCAAACAAACACACTCCTTCTTCCTCCTTGCTTCTCTCACTGTACCACTTCCTGTCACCACTAGGGAGCGCTCAAGGTGGTATGGCCGTAAGCGATGGCTGCTCCAAAAAGTGGGCTATTTAAAGATCAGCCTCCGTAAAAGCCAGCATATTATATAAATAGTGAAGAAAAGGCAAAAGCTTACAGCACCTGGCATTTCCTGGCGGTCTCCAATCCAAGTGTAACGATCGGCCTTATCAGCCGAGTTACAAGACTAAAATGGGGTCAGATTTAACTGTGAGAGATGACTAGTGGTTAAAAGAATGAGACAAAAGAAGATTGGTTCAAATAGATTTGGTGTATTTACAAGGTTCACATAAAAGACTTTAAAACAACACGATAAAACTAGGTAAACTCTGTTAAAAGAATACAGTTCATTTGTCCAAACCCTAAAACAGTCCAAGAATCCCAGTGTGTTGATAAGTCCAACGTGAGTGTCCACCAGTGCATGTACAATCAACAGAAAGTTTAATCCAAAGTTTGCAGGTGGTGAATGGAAAGGTGAGCTCTAAGATTAGCAACTCCTCAATCCAACAGTTTGGTGACTGTCCGTTGTTTGTAATGCTGCTCTCTTATGCAGTTCTACTTCCTGCTTCCTGTCATGTGTCTAGTCACATGACAGGCCAACCATCCATTTATGAAAGACACATACACTTAAAATGTTAAGAGTAATAAAATGGCCTAAAAAACATGTAAAACACTTAAAACTCTATAATACATTTAAATGATTGTAATAAATAGAGCGCTAAAACACGTCTTTCTAAAAGCCAGCATATTATATAAATAGTGAAGAAAAGGCAAAAGCTTACAGCACCTGGTATTCCCAGGCGGTCTCCCATCCAAGTACTAACCAGGCCCCACGCGGCTTAGCTTCCGAGATCAGACGAGATCGGGCGCTCTCAGCGCGGTATGGCCGTAAGCGAGGGTTGCTCCAAAAAGTGGGCTATTTAAAGATCAGCCTCCGTAAAAGCCAGCATATTATATATATAGTGAAGAAAAGGCAAAAGCTTACAGCACCTGGTATTCCCAGGCGGTCTCCCACCCAAGTACTAACCAGGCCCGACGCTGCTTAGCTTCCGAGATCAGACGAGATCGGGCGCTCTCAGCGCGGTATGGCCATAAGCGATGGCTGCTCCAAAAAGTGGGCTATTTAAAGATCAGCCTCCGTAAAAGCCAGCATATTATATAAATAGTGAAGAAAAGGCAAAAGCTTACAGCACCTGGTATTTCCTGGCGGTCTCCAATCCAAGTGTAACAATCGGCCTTATCAGCCGAGTTACAAGACTAAAATGGGGTCAGATTTAACTGTGAGAGATGACTAGTGGTTAAAAGAATGAGACAAAAGAAGATTGGTGTAGTAAACGGGGCTCACGTCACCAATGACGCTGTGATTTTGGGTCACACGTCACTCAAGGTGCGTTTGTGAGTCTATCAGATGACCAATTCCCACCTCGCTGGGTTCAGTGTATCAGTCAAAGACTGTTAATTTGGCAATAGGTCAATAAATTGAGATTTGCACCCTGGAGGGAGTTGGTCAACTGATTTATCTGAAAGTTTGGTGGTTTAGCTAGCTAGTAGAGCCTTGAATCATCAACACAATGAAAACACAATTGTAATAAAATTAATGAAATTTATTAACAATAGATATGCAAGAGTAAATACAACACTAGTGATAAACCAATAAATGAATACACACTGCTAATAGATAATAGGCAACTAAATGTGAAAGAAGATACCAAATAAAGTGTAGAAACTAACAAAATGGAATGAACGCAGAATGGCAGAATGCAATGCTGTTGAGCTGAAAGTAGCAATAAAAGAGATTTCTATGGTAATGTTGTCTATGGGAAACCCACTTAATGGCTCTGGTAGGTTTAATGATAAATAACTGCGTATTTATCTTGGAACAAACAATATAGCTATCATTTGTAATGCTGACCACAAGTAAATGTTATCTAAACAGGTTAGAAAACATAGGCTGCAGGTATAAACTAAGCCAAGGTCTTTAGGAAAGAGGTTTGGTAAGTTTATAGTTACGTTCCAGACCGGGCAGCTGGGTCAGATGGCTCTCCACAGGGTCCTTTGCAGCCGGGCTGCGTCGTTGAGGAGCCGTGTGGTTAAGGCAGTGTCTGCCAATGTGGAGGTCCTTTGCGGACTGGGCTGCGCTGCTTTCGGAGTGGCAAGAGTCAGACGGGGTCCGTCCCTGCTGGGTCCTTTGCAACTGAAGGGCAGCCGAATTCAGTATAGAAGGTTTACTGAAGAGCTGAGTGGATCCTTAGCTGTCTTGAAGTCTCTTTCCTCGTCAGGCCAGAAACTCAGGACCTTGTATCTGCTAATGTCTTAACCTTGCGGGGTTCAGACTCAGAACGGTGTAGCTGTTAATGTCTCTTCCCTTACGGGACTTAGACGCAGTACAAGGAGTGTCTTTTCGGAGGCTACCTTTATCTCTTTTTGATGAGGAGGAGATTGGAATCTAGCGCCTCTCCATTCCAGGAATGTGATTGGCCACTTGTGTCTGAGGTGGCCATGGTGTTACCCGCCCTAGTGTGGAACTCATTTGCATATAGTAGAGTACAAAGTTAGACAGTGTCTTTTACAATTTACCCAATGCAACATTTCTTTACCAAACCTCTTTCAAATTGTTACCCACATTATGAGGAGCAAAAAGAGTCCAAACATGATAGAAAACTGTTGAACAATCACTTATTCATATCATAATATGTTAATACGCCTGCTTCTGTGAACTGTTAGGTTAACAGTCAATGGCCATCAACATACACTGTACTTTATCAAAGGGTGAAGTGAATCTGTTGCAGTTTACATCAATTTAAGGTCCCAAAACATATGTATGAATGGATTTGGATGGATCTTTGTGGCCTTCTTTGTTTCGGCCACTGCTGTTGCATCCTGAAGGAATTTTTATGGCAGTCATTCCCAAACCTTAGGATTGGAGAGGGTCAATCCGTAGTCCAATGAGAAGTCCTCTCTTAGGTGGTCGTGGTTGCAGAAGGTCTCTCTTCCTGTTCTGTTAGAGGTGTCTGGTAGTTGTCTTGGCATCTTATCTGATGTTTCTGAACATTTGTTTATGTTCCTCAACCAAGATCCAATCACAGTGTGGCACATCTCCCTCCACCCTGGCAGATAGGGAAGGGGGCCTGCCATAAACTGATCCTTGGAATGCCATTTCGACCGTTGTTCACTACATCTCCCCCCTACCCGGACTGATCGAGGACCCAAAGTCGTTGATCGGGTCGGGGTGCTGAAAGGGAACAGCGGGGACAAACACACCTCACCTTATCCTTCGACCATTGGCATTTTAGAGTATGCTATAGTTCAATAGTATGTATACATAACTAAATTTAAGGGAGTATAATAGTGATATCCTATTTCAATACTACAAACAGGTTACTAATAAATCTACATGTAAGGAAAGAAAGGTGTGATCAGTGTCAAGGAATACTGTAGTGGGCTATTCAGTGAGTGGGTATAGAGACTAAACAGTGTTCTACTACTTTATCTAGACAACGTTACTAGTCATAGTAGGAGAAAGCTCAGGTAGTGGCCTGCACATGGCAGATTTGAGCTCCAGAGCTTCATTAGGTCTCACCCTTCTCTGTCCTGCCAGATTAGCCTGCAATTTGTGGATTCGCTGGTACAGTATCCACCCTAGGGGGCCCACTGTGACCCACCCACATAGTGTTAGAATAAGCAAAAGGCTGTCACTGATATCCCATCCCCAAGTGAATGGCACCTTCTTATGTTTTAACTCTACAGGTGTAGCTCGTAGGCTACCTAACTGGAGGCTTATCTTTGCTAATTTAGGTCCCTCAAACAGGATTTGCTTCCTAAATGACTCATCCACTTCTAGTGTGTGTCCTTTAAAGGAATCAACTATTTCAAAGTCCATGTCATGCATGTCTGTATCAAGATGGTATAGAGCCACATGTTCAATGTGGAGAATTGCTCCTACTGGGATTTGAATTAGCATGGTCTCATTAAGGAGGTGTATTGTAGTAGCGGTATCATGACGGTCATGTGTCACTATGGCTTCACTCACAGGGGTGTTAACCAGCCATTTATTTCCTGCTCTCTCAAATTGCGTGTTAGTTACATCCTCCCTGTGTGTCACAACAGCTTTGCATTCGTCATCCTTAGTTAACCTTTTAATGCCACATAGGCTTTCAACAGGGTCTCTCACGAAAGGTTTACTGGGGCACAGCCAGTGAATGTCTTTGATAACTGTGCATAGATGTAGATTAGGTACCAGATACATGTCAGGATTTTCATCTTGGTAAGCTATCAGTGCGGGTGTCTCAATTTTTATGTGTACATCTTGAGACCAGAACCCTAAGTTTAACACTGATTTTATCCTGTATATGTTCTTAGTGTCAATTATTGGGAGATTTAACAGGAAACCAATTTCCTTAGCTTCTGGGTTAACGTGAATTGGTATGGCACTTCCCAGGCTGTAAGCTAAATGTACCTGCAGTGTTTGCGTGGTTCCATGCAAGGCCAGATTCAGAATATTTGTCACTAGCTCAACCGGTACCAAGTATGAAGGGATCCCGTTTACTGCTAAATTGTCAATAGCAAAATTAACTTCTCTTAGCAAGTCTTGCATAAGTATTTGGACCCTTTGGACATGGGCATAGTCATATTGTATGACATCCACTATCCTGCCTATACTGTGGATAGTATAGTTCAACAGAGTTGTATGCTGATTCATGGCAAGGATCGTACCCTCTAATGTCCTGTCCATCTGCTGCAGCTGCTTTTGCTGAGCATACAATTTCTCTTGTATCTCAGGCATTTCTCCTTTTAAACCTTCTACATGCTTCCTTAAAGTGGTTATGCTAATGCTGTTAACTGTAGAAGTACCAACTGAGAGAAGTGAGCCCAAGGCGGATGCCGTTGTCAGCACTGTACCTAGGGAGCGCTTTGAGCGTCTAACACCCTTTAATTCCTCCTGTGTTATGGTAACTTTCTGTAGCTGTTTAAGCATGTGGATTGTGTCTAACTGTGCATGCCCTATGTTATCCTTACTCCATTGGGCTGCATGCCAGGGTACCATTCCCCCTGAGGTGACATGTTTCTTATACACGTCAGCAGGGTCCAGCCGGACAAATACTCTCTGAGTGTGCACATAGCAGTCAGTCACTAAAATTTCAGGGGCATCCTGGAGTACAATGCCAGTTGGAGGGCCTGATCGTACTATATCCAGGGGCTGGGCTGCATTGAGTACGCAGATCAGAGTGGTTATGCAGAGCAGGTTCATTCTGAAATTACACATATACGTAGTGTCACTTCACTACTTCTTAACGCAACTTTCAAGTACAACTACCAAATATCACTACGCTTAAGTACAACAACCAGTCACCAGTGCGCTGGCTCCAGTGCCTGACACAGTATAGATTTCTCTACACTGCCTGGATCTATGTGCTTCAGCAGGAGTTACTCCTGAGTGGTAGCTACCCCTTGTATTCCCATGTGGGGTTTATAAGACTTAATCTGATTAAAGTGGACCCACTTGTACTCAGGGGATCTTCTCCCTTTGGAGATCTTAACTACAGGGCCAATCCAATCCATCTGGAGGTTAGACCATGGAAAGGTGATACCTGCCCGCTGAAGGGGAGCTCTATGATGGGGGTTTGATGGCTGAAACTGACAACAAACTAAGCAACCTTGGATATAAGCTGCAATGTCTTGTTTCATCTGTGGCCAGTATGCTACCTGACAAAGGGTCTCATGTGTCGCCTTCACCCCCCGGTGGCCTCCACAGGGTTCATCATGGGCATGCATGAGCATAACCCCTCTGTGGGCTGTTGGGACCACCCATCGAGGCGGTGTGTTCTCATCAGGAGCATATACTAGCAAACCCTTCTCTAACCTCAGGTGGTGTCTGATAAGGTACAGAGTTTTCAGGTCACTTGACTCTTCCAACTTTTGTTCAGTTATGGGATGTTTTACTGGGTCAGAAATGAATAGGTAAACAGTGCTGATCACAGGGTCTTGCTGTTGCATAGCAATAAGGTCGGTATCTGCTAGCTCTCTGCATATCACTACAGCCTGAGGGGTGTCAGCAGGGGCTGTCACTGTGTTCTTGGCCTGTCTGCGTGTGATAGCATTAACACTTACAAGAGGAGGCTCTGTTGTTGGAAGCCACTCATTCTGGAACTGCCAGGGGGTACCTGCTATGGCACCTGCTTTGGCTAGTCTATCAGCTTCATCATTACCTATTTTGTCTGGGCCAGGAGTTTGTGAATGCCCTTTTACTTTCTTCCAGTACACGGTCATGCCATCCTGACTGACAAGGACATCACAAGCAAGGAACAACTCCTTATGCTTAACTTCCTTTCCTCTAGCATTTTTCATACCATTCTGTTTCCAGTGAGAAAAGTGAGAGACAAAACTGTGCCTGGCATAGTTCGAATCAGAACAGATTACTAAATCCCGGATCCCATACTTCACTGCTTGTTGTAAGGTTATGAGTGCAGCAGTGATCTCTGTGTACTGACTAGACTTAGAGCCTAAGGAGAACTGCTGAGCACCACGGGGGGTGTCGTTCTCCCAGACTATCCCTACCCCCGCCTGAATGTGTTGTTCATGGTGATAAGAGCATCCATCAATGTAGGCCTTAGGAAGACCTGTGCAGACATTTTCATCATAGTAATGATGGCTTGAGATTAGCAAGGGTGTGGTGCCTACCATGTTGGCTTCTGGAGTGTGTTCTCCATCACTGCAATGCTGGCATGCAGCTAATCCTTGGCCTAGTGCCATCTTGTTGTTCTGGGCATACCTCACCTCTACATCATAACCTTGTAAAGCCATCATCCATGTAGCAATGCGGCTGTTTGAGACTCTCCCCTCCCTAAGCCTTTGGCTGTTTAGGAACTGGACAGGCTGATGACATGTCTCAACAATGACTTTCTGGCCACCAATGTAGCTACGGAAATGTTCAATTGCCCATACTGTAGTGAGCAGGGCTTTCTCACAGTCTGAGAATTTAGCTTCTACACTGCTGAGTGCTCTGCTAGCATAGGCAACAACCCGCTTGTCTTGGTCATGTTTTTGGGAGAGTGCTGCACTGAGGCAGTGTTCAGAGAAACCAGCCTCAAGGAAAAACTCCTTGTCTTTGTCAGGGTAGGCTAGGCATGGAGCAGTGCATAATCTCTCTTTCAGCTCTTTCATGGACTGAGCTTGTCCTTCCCCCCAGCTAAATTCTCTGTCTTTCTGAAGTAGCTCATGCAATGGTCTGGCTATGTCTGCATAATCTTCTATGAACTGACGTGAGTAATTGCACACTCCTAGGAAGCTACGCAGTTCAGAGACATTTGTGGGAGGTTTGATATTCTTTACTGCTTCAATTCTACTAGTCTGGGGTTGGATACCATCAGGACCAACAGTCAGTCCCACATACTCCACCTTGGTTCTGCACCATTGTCCTTTGGCTAATGACAGTTTAGCACCTGCCTCAGTGAGCTGGGTGAGAACATGTCTTATCTCAGCTACATGATCTGGCCAGGTCTGACTACGCATGAGGATATCATCAACAAAAATTACATTGCTGCGTGTAGCTGCATCACTCATTGCCTTGCGTAGAAATATATTAAACTCTGCGGGGGAGTTTGAATAGCCAAATGGACACCTGTTCCAAGTGAATTGTCTACCTCCAAAGGAAAATGCTAGCTTGTACTGGTCTGCAGGCTCTACCTTCATTGTCCAAAAACCATTTGCCACGTCCACTGTGGAGAAATATTTGGCTGTTGTCACCTTGGCTAACTCTTGGTCAAGATGTATCATGGGCCAACGTGACAGGGGAACCTGTTTGTTGAGCTGGCGGTAATCTACAGTTAAACACCACTTTCCACTCGGCTTTAGGACAGGCCAAATTGGAGAATTGTAAGAGGAGTTGCATTCACAAATGATCTTTTTCTCTAACAGGGAATCGATAATTTCCTGAATAGAGTCAAAAGCAGCAAGTGGGATTCTGTACTGACGCACAAAGGTAGGCGGGGCATTTGGATCTGTGGGAATACGGACAGTGTGGACATCTGTGACACCGCAATCATAGGAATCCCTAGAAAAGATTTCCTGGTGTTCATAAAACACCTGCCGTAATTCCTGACGCTGGACCTCTGTGTCCAGAGCATCTGCCTGTGCTAACTGTTGTTGCACCTCTGCCTCAAAACCAGGGTATGGTTCAGTACAAGGTTCCGCATCTTGCTTATCATTCAGTGGTACCGGTGGCTCCTGGGCCATCACAGTATGTACCACTATCTCACCTTCACTGTCAAAGTGTACTCTGCACATAGTCCCCTCAATCACAGCTGGATGGGGTGTGATGGAAATCATTTTTGTAGGGTAGGTGAGATACACTTGCTCATAGCTGTCTTTCTCTATCGGCAAATCAGGAAGCTCTCCTATGACAGGAATAGTTAATTCAAAATCATGAAAGGAGCTATCAATTATATACCCTAGAGGGGTGCGTGGGGGAATGTGGATACTTCCTCTTGTGAGGTTTTGTACCAGCATGTAAGTTGAGCGGTTGTACAGTTCAAGCTGTGGGTTCCCACAGATTGTGAGTCCCAATTTGCAAAATTGAGCAGAGGGCTGGAAATAGACTAGTACCGTCTGATTCAGTTCTTGACCCCTTTTAATGATAAGCCTGACGGGGACCTCTGCCGTTTGGGCAGGAACCACCATTTCAAACTCATTCACTACCTGACTTGCTTGAGGAATTGTCTGACCAGAACGCATGTTGTTAGTATCACCGGATAACACATTAGGACCAGTATCTGCTCTGGACCACAACACATTGTTGACTGTATCTAACAGCACTCCCAGTCTCACTAACACATCAGAAGCGATGTATACTGGGTGTGTCAGGTCAGGTACCACAAGCATGTAGTGCTTGAACTGTTTATGGCCAAGCTTAAGGGAGACTGAGCAGACTCCAACACTCTTAACTGTTGTCAGGGGACAACTGGCTAGCCGCAACTCCTGTTTCTTTTCCACCATGGGGGTCATGCAACATTTCTCTTGTAGCTGCATATAAAGTTCCTGACTTATTGCTGACTTCTCTAACCAGAGTGCAACCACAGCGTCTTTGACAGGTACATCATTGACGTGTATGCCCCCTACCACATGGGGATTGTACACCTCAGTGTTATGAGGTTCCAGGGCACACAAATATGCATCTTTCTTCTTTAACAGCTGCAAGGGAAGCCTGTTCTCGTGAGCTGTGTCTGCTAAGATTTGCATGTCCCTCGCATCAGGTGTTTCTCCATTGAAACTGGAGTCCTGCATTGTCTGCTGTCTAACGTGAGATGTTTTTCCTACCTCGACAGCCTCGCAGGACTTCTGACTGGAGCTAGTCTCTCTGATGGGCTGTGGGATTCTGACCTGTGCCCATAGTTGACAGCTGTGATAGTCAATCAAAGGTGCGAGTCTATCTAACAAATCCTGGCCGATAAGAAGCTGTTCTGTATTAAAACCAACAACATAGAGAGGGTGAACTATTTTCATTTCACCAAAAGTTAACTCCACCCAAACCCTCTGACTGATAGGGGCCTGGTCTTGTGTGTAGATGGTTATCTTGATCTGACAGCTCTCTACCTTAAGCCACTTGCCTAATGAGTTAGTTGCTTGGGTAAGCTCTTTAAACAGTCCGGGTGACACTAAAGAAATTTCTGAACCAGTGTCTAGCAGCGCATCACATACTAAGGCACCTTCAATGGAAACAGAAATGTAAATCCTTCCAGCCCTGCCCTTTTGTGTCAAGTCACCCAGAAACTGACAGAGACTGGGGTGGGGTCTGCTGACATGTGAGTGGTTAGGCCTCACAATCTGTTCCCTACTTTCCCCTTTCCCTGGCTCTTCCCCCCACCCTATGAAGTACACTTTAGGTGGGGGAGGGGAGGGGTCCTGGCCTAGTCATTGCTTAAAAGGAGGGTCTTTCTCCTTCTTGGAAGTGTTCTCCTCAGACTTAAGGTCTTGGAGGGCTTTAGCAATCATTTTCTGAATTTGCTTAAAATTTACCTGGTCCCTTTCTTCAGTACCTTTGGACTCCCTTTTCTTCTGACTGCCCTGATTGTGACTGTCCTTTGATCTATCTCTGGGTCTCCTCTGCCTTTCCTCTCTGTGTGCATGCCTGCCTCTCTTGTATCCTCCATTACCGGAGGATTTATGGCCCTGGGTGTCCTGTGTGGACTCACCAGATTTTGGCCGAGAGGAGCAGTTGGTCCGCGCAGTTCCACTTTGGGGAAGCTCTGACCCTTCTAGCTCCAGAGGAGCCTCACTGTCATTTCGCAGTTCAAACACATGGGCACCTGTCTCCCTGTCTTTCTTGTCTGAGTGCAACTTCTCATTCTCCCAGGCCCGCATGGCAAGCTGTCTTAACTCTGCTGCAGTCATGCGATCAACATCTACCAGAAGTGAGAGGGATTTCCTAATGGTAGGATGCAAATTACTCACAAATAAGCTCTTAAACATCACATCTTCTTCGGCTCTAGGGGAATCTGCACCAGCAAAATACACTCTGCGTAAGCGTTCATAATACTCTCTGGGTGACTCATAGCGACTTTGCTTAGTCTGCAAGGCAGAGAGTCTGGAAGTAGACGGGTTCTGGTACATTGTATATTCTGCTCTCAGGGCCCTACACAGTTCATGGAAATTACCAGCAATGGCCGGACTTTGTCTCTCCATGAAACCGTGGACAGTTCGCACTGTTGTTTTCCTCAGAAGGAGGAGTTTATCTGCCATAGTGGCCTCAGGGATATAAGACAATGCATAACTCACATCCTTAAGGTACAACTCTATATTGCTTCCTGGAGTATCAGGATTAAACACTTCAATGTCACGTGCTAATTCCCTAAGCTGCCGCAGTCGGCTATCCTTGGATAGTGCTGGGCTGGGAAAATCAGGAATGGGGCGACTAGTCTTTCCCCACGCTGGGGACTCAGCGTCTGTTCCATGAGAATGGCTGGGAGTGGAGACGGTTAGGTCACCCGGTGCTGCAGCATTACTATGGGACTGATAACGCTGTTGCTGTGAGGGGCTATCCAGTAGGGGGTCTTTTACTGCTGAGCCAAATGAGCTGAAGCGCACACTAGGTGGTTCAGGTTCAAGGGGCGTGTCCCTACTTATGTCTAACTGCTCCATCCTTTTCTCTATTTCCTCTAGCCTCTGCTCTGCAACAACAGCTTTATCTGCCCACTCTCTGGCTCTGGTAGCCATTCTATCGTGCTTGTGTTGGACTTCTAGCAACTTATCATCTGCTCTATCTAAGTCCTCCCTGAGTTGGACTTGGGTCTGTTCTGAACGGTACAGATGTTGTTTAAACAACTCAGACTGTTTACGAGCATCAATGTAAAGTTTGTGCTCTCTTTCTAAGTCCATTTTTAGACCAGAGATTTCAGACAAGGCTGACATTAATTCATCTTTAACCTGTTTTTCATTCCTACTCAATAGCCTTAGTTTGTCTGCCTGTGCTGACAAATCATACTGAGCCTGAGCCAGTTCTGTTCGCAGAGCGGCTACATCCTGGCCACCAGGTATGGTGCCTGGACTTGAATTGTCAATTTTGAGTTGCTCACACTCAGTTTCTAGGTCTAGATTTTTATCTTTTAACCTTTTAATTTCTGCTTCTTGGCTGTCAGTGATACACTGCAAGTCTTCTTTCTCTGCAGATAGCCTAACAGTTTCGACCTTCAAATGGTCGTTTGCCTGGCGCAGATCAGCCAGCTCACTCTTTAGCTCCTGGATTCTCATATCCCTGTCTCTTACCTGTTCGTTGGCAAGGGATACTCTGTCTATAGCTTGGGTTAACTGAGCAGCCCAATTTAGTGCTAGACTTGAGAGGAGTTTGGCTAGCGTGGGGCCCTTTACGGCCTGGCCCGCAGCTTCAGCTGTTAGCTGTGCTGTCTTGAGACTGATTTCTTCATAGGTTAAGCCCTTAAGCGTTTCTATGTACCCTGGATTCACAGCACTGGTCAGGTCTACGACCAGCTTTTCAGGCAGGGTTAATTCAGCCATTTTAAAACAGATATTCTACTGCACTTAGCGACTAATCTGTCCTAACGCTTGCCACAAAAGTGTTATTAGTTGGAATCACTGAGACAATGTAAGTGACACTTACTAGTGATAAAGCTTTAGCACTTGGCTACGCGTTGTCAAAGGTAATTACCCTTATCTGACACTCATCTAAGTTTCACCAGGACTCACTTGATAGACTTACAAGGTATAGCAACCCTTGGCTATACTTTAGAATCAATTAGCTATAATCTAAAATTACAACTTCTTCTAACAGTAGAGTTTCCTGAGTGAGGAAACCTTTACCAGATCTATGCCACTGTAAAATGGTCCAAACTTAACCACAACTCTTATTACTGCAAACAATTCAACTGCAACAAATCCCATTCACAAATAGTACCACAAAGCTGAGTAAGGAAACTATGAATCAGGCTTGGGAGGAACCACCTGCTTTTACAAATAGTAACTGACCAAACTGAGGAACCTAGTTTCCTGTTAAAGTAATTACTCTTGAAATCTTTAAGTCAATTCTTTTGTGTTGATAAATCAACTGGCTCGTTTCAATCTTAGCTAGCCCACCCAGGGACGCCAATTATGTAGTAAACGGGGCTCACGTCACCAATGACGCTGTGATTTTGGGTCACACGTCACTCAAGGTGCGTTTGTGAGTCTATCAGATGACCAATTCCCACCTCGCTGGGTTCAGTGTATCAGTCAAAGACTGTTAATTTGGCAATAGGTCAATAAATTGAGATTTGCACCCTGGAGGGAGTTGGTCAACTGATTTATCTGAAAGTTTGGTGGTTTAGCTAGCTAGTAGAGCCTTGAATCATCAACACAATGAAAACACAATTGTAATAAAATTAATGAAATTTATTAACAATAGATATGCAAGAGTAAATACAACACTAGTGATAAACCAATAAATGAATACACACTGCTAATAGATAATAGGCAACTAAATGTGAAAGAAGATACCAAATAAAGTGTAGAAACTAACAAAATGGAATGAACGCAGAATGGCAGAATGCAATGCTGTTGAGCTGAAAGTAGCAATAAAAGAGATTTCTATGGTAATGTTGTCTATGGGAAACCCACTTAATGGCTCTGGTAGGTTTAATGATAAATAACTGCGTATTTATCTTGGAACAAACAATATAGCTATCATTTGTAATGCTGACCACAAGTAAATGTTATCTAAACAGGTTAGAAAACATAGGCTGCAGGTATAAACTAAGCCAAGGTCTTTAGGAAAGAGGTTTGGTAAGTTTATAGTTACGTTCCACTTGGTCGGGTGATCAGTCCGGCGGCAGAGACGTCTTCCACTGGTGATGCGGTTTGCATATAGTGGGGAGGGCACAGAGTTGCGTTCCGGTAGCCGTCGAGGCGCTGACCTGGAGGATGCTGGACTTCTGTTGTGCCAAAGAGGGTCCTTAGGGCGTGGACCGGGCAGCTGGGTCAGATGGCTCTCCACAGGGTCCTTTGCAGCCGGGCTGCGTCGTTGAGGAGCCGTGTGGTTAAGGCAGTGTCTGCCAATGTGGAGGTCCTTTGCAGACTGGGCTGCGCTGCTTTCGGAGTGGCAAGAGTCAGACGGGGTCCGTCCCTGCTGGGTCCTTTGCAACTGAAGGGCAGCCGAATTCAGTATAGAAGGTTTACTCAAGAGCTGAGTGGATCCTTAGCTGTCTTGAAGTCTCTTTCCTCGTCAGGCCAGAAACTCAGGACCTTGTATCTGCTAATGTCTTAACCTTGCGGGGTTCAGACTCAGAACGGTGTAGCTGTTAATGTCTCTTCCCTTACGGGACTTAGACGCAGTACAAGGAGTGTCTTTTCGGAGGCTACCTTTATCTCTTTTTGATGAGGAGGAGATTGGAATCTAGCGCCTCTCCATTCCAGGAATGTGATTGGCCACTTGTGTCTGAGGTGGCCATGGTGTTACCCGCCCTAGTGTGGAACTCATTTGCATATAGTAGAGTACAAAGTTAGACAGTGTCTTTTATAATTTACCCAATGCAACATTTCTTTACCAAACCTCTTTCAAATTGTTACCCACATTATGAGGAGCAAAAAGAGTCCAAACATGATAGAAAACTGTTGAACAATCACTTATTCATATCATAATATGTTAATACGCCTGCTTCTGTGAACTGTTAGGTTAACAGTCAATGGCCATCAACATACACTGTACTTTATCAAAGGGTGAAGTGAATCTGTTGCAGTTTACATCAATTTAAGGTCCCAAAACATATGTATGAATGGATTTGGATGGATCTTTGTGGCCTTCTTTGTTTCGGCCACTGCTGTTGCATCCTGAAGGAATTTTTATGGCAGTCATTCCCAAACCTTAGGATTGGAGAGGGTCAATCCGTAGTCCAATGAGAAGTCCTCTCTTAGGTGGTCGTGGTTGCAGAAGGTCTCTCTTCCTGTTCTGTTAGAGGTGTCTGGTAGTTGTCTTGGCATCTTATCTGATGTTTCTGAACATTTGTTTATGTTCCTCAACCAAGATCCAATCACAGTGTGGCACATCTCCCTCCACCCTGGCAGATAGGGAAGGGGGCCTGCCATAAACTGATCCTTGGAATGCCATTTCGACCGTTGTTCACTACATTGGTTCAAATAGATTTGGTGTATTTACAAGGTTCACATAAAAGACTTTAAAACAACACGATAAAACTAGGTAAACTCTGTTAAAAGAATACAGTTCATTTGTCCAAACCCTAAAACAGTCCAAGAAATCCCAGTGTGTTGATAAGTCCAATGTGAGTGTCCACCAGTGCATGTACAATCAACAGAAAGTTTAATCCAAAGTTTGCAGGTGGTGAATGGAAAGGTGAGCTCTAAGATTAGCAACTCCTCAATCCAACAGTTTGGTGACTGTCCGTTGTTTGTAATGCTGCTCTCTTATGCAGTTCTACTTCCTGCTTCCTGTCATGTGTCTAGTCACATGACAGGCCAACCATCCATTTATGAAAGACACATACACTTAAAATGTTAAGAGTAATAAAATGGCCTAAAAAACATGTAAAACACTTAAAACTCTATAATACATTTAAATGATTGTAATAAATAGAGCGGTAAAACACGTCTTTCTAAAAACCAGCATATTATATAAATAGTGAAGAAAAGGCAAAAGCTTACAGCACCTGAAATCTATTTGAACCAATCTTCTTTTATGTCTCTTTCTTTTAACCACTAGTCATCTCTCACAGTTAAATCTGACCCCATTTTAGTCTTGTAACTCGGCTGATTACAGCACCTGGTACTCCCTGGCGGTCTCCCATCCAAGTGTAACAATCGGCCTTATCAGCCGAGTTACAAGACTAAAATGGGATCAGATTTAACTGTGAGAGATGACTAGTGGTTAAAAGAATGAGACATAAAAGAAGATTGGTTTAAATAGATTTGGTGTATTTACAAGGTTCACATAAAAGACTTTAAAACAACACGATAAAACTAGGTAAACTCTGTTAAAAGAATACAGTTCATTTGTCCAAACCCTAAAACAGTCCAAGAATCCCAGTGTGTTGATAAGTCCAACGTGAGTGTCCACCAGTGCATGTACAATCAACAGAAAGTTTAATCCAAAGTTTGCAGGTGGTGAATGGAAAGGTGAGCTCTAAGATTAGCAACTCCTCAATCCAACAGTTTGGTGACTGTCCGTTGTTTGTAATGCTGCTCTCTTATGCAGTTCTACTTCCTGCTTCCTGTCATGTGTCTAGTCACATAACAGGCCAACCATCCATTTATGAAAGACACATACACTTAAAATGTTAAGAGTAATAAAATGGCCTAAAAAACATGTAAAACACTTAAAACTCTATAATACATTTAAATGATTGTAATAAATAGAGCGCTAAAACACGTCTTTCTAAAAGCCAGCATATTATATAAATAGTGAAGAAAAGGCAAAAGCTTACAGCACCTGGTATTCCCAGGCGGTCTCCCATCCAAGTACTAACCAGGCCCCACGCGGCTTAGCTTCCGAGATCAGACGAGATCGGGCGCTCTCAGCGCGGTATGGCCGTAAGCGAGGATTGCTCCAAAAAGTGGGCTATTTAAAGATCAGCCTCCGTAAAAGCCAGCATATTATATAAATAGTGAAGAAAAGGCAAAAGCTTACAGCACCTGGTATTCCCAGGCGGTCTCCCATCCAAGTACTAACCAGGCCCGACGCTGCTTAGCTTCCGAGATCAGACGAGATCGGGCGCTCTCAGCGCAGTATGGCCGTAAGCGAGGGTTGCTCCAAAAAGTGGGCTATTTAAAGATCAGCCTCCGTAAAAGCCAGCATATTATATATATAGTGAAGAAAAGGCAAAAGCTTACAGCACCTGGTATTCCCAGGCGGTCTCCCACCCAAGTACTAACCAGGCCCGACGCTGCTTAGCTTCCGAGATCAGACGAGATCGGGCGCTCTCAGCGCGGTATGGCCATAAGCGATGGCTGCTCCAAAAAGTGGGCTATTTAAAGATCAGCCTCCGTAAAAGCCAGCATATTATATAAATAGTGAAGAAAAGGCAAAAGCTTACAGCACCTGGTATTTCCTGGCGGTCTCCCATCCAAGTGTAACAATCGGCCTTATCAGCCGAGTTACAAGACTAAAATGGGATCAGATTTAACTGTGAGAGATGACTAGTGGTTAAAAGAATGAGACATAAAAGAAGATTGGTTTAAATAGATTTGGTGTATTTACAAGGTTCACATAAAAGACTTTAAAACAACACGATAAAACTAGGTAAACTCTGTTAAAAGAATACAGTTCATTTGTCCATACCCTAAAACAGTCCAAGAATCCCAGTGTGTTGATAAGTCCAACGTGAGTGTCCACCAGTGCATGTACAATCAACAGAAAGTTTAATCCAAAGTTTGCAGGTGGTGAATGGAAAGGTGAGCTCTAAGATTAGCAACTCCTCAATCCAACAGTTTGGTGACTGTCCGTTGTTTGTAATGCTGCTCTCTTATGCAGTTCTACTTCCTGCTTCCTGTCATGTGTCTAGTCACATGACAGGCTAACCATCCATTTATGAAAGACACATACACTTAAAATGTTAAGAGTAATAAAATGGCCTAAAAAACATGTAAAACACTTAAAACTCTATAATACATTTAAATGATTGTAATAAATAGAGCGCTAAAACACGTCTTTCTAAAAGCCAGCATATTATATAAATAGTGAAGAAAAGGCAAAAGCTTACAGCACCTGGTATTCCCAGGCGGTCTCCCATCCAAGTACTAAACAGGCCCGACGCGGCTTAGCTTCCGAGATCAGACGAGATCGGGCGCTCTTTTTTTTTTTTTTTTTTATTGATATAAACTTTCAAATTACAATCAATTACAAGAATTTCATAAAAACATTTTTTCAAGAAAACATAAAGCCTGGGAGAATATTACACATTCAAAAGTTCTCAAGAGGGATAAAAAAAAACAGTTTTTACATAGATTTGAAGTTTAAAATAACATAAACACCATTATCAGCACACCATAAAACCATTTTTGTCAATGTTAAAACACTATCGAATGCAATTTAAATTTCATAAACCCAGACAAGAAAAGATTAAAAACAAACCCCAACAACATCCAACTTCAAAAATACAGTATAAAATTATCAACCAAAATCATCAGGCATTTTCCAGTTTAGGTCTTCAAAGATCTTACACACAGAATCTGTAAAAACATGATAGTAAACATTGAGCTGATCCATATTCTTAAAATAGCTATGCAAATATTTTAAATAATTTTCCACTTTTCGCTTAAATACCACATCAATGTCCATGACAATGTTTTCTCTTTTCGCCAGCACTCTCCTCTCCCATATAGCACTCTTTATAAGCATGACAAGTAAATTCAAAACTTTGACATTCTCACATTTCTTGTATTCCCCCAGCATTACTAATCTGTACCAGTCCGCTTCATTATCACATTGTCCTTCTTTCGATCGTTCAAACAGTCTCTTGCACTTTGCATTAAAATTGTCCAGTTTTTTGCAATATAAAAACATGTGAAGAAATCCTTCATTTTGTTCTTTACAAACTTTACAGGTGGGACTTTGTTCCATTCCGATCTTGTGCAATAAAGAATCTGAAAAAATGGCTTTGTGTCTTATTAAAAATTCCAAGTTGCTCAATTTTGTCTCAATAAGCTTCCCCCTCATATTACTCCATATGTTCCCTTCTTTCAAATTCTTATGTTTCTGCATCCAGTAGTCATTCACATTAGGTTTCTTAAAAACTGTATCTCTAAAAACACCATAAAACATTTTAACAGTACATTCCTTAAGAACACATATTTTCTCACCAATCATTGCATACACTTCTTTCTCTTGTTTCCCCAATTCCATGGTTTTGAATTTCTCAATCCAGTTTTGTGGTATGGCATTTTTTATTATTTTGTACTTCTTTGTAATCTCTTGTCTGGTATATTCCTCCTTAGCATCTTCCATAGTGTCAATAATATACTGAACTGGTAAGAATCCCTCCTTGAATTCATACAAAATATCTCTGACCCTTGTAATTCCCACCTCCCACCATTTCTTAAAAAACAACTCTTTCTCATCATTCATAATGTTCTTATTTAAAAACAATGGTTGATTTAAAATATCCTCTCTTCCTTTTGGATTGTATTGCACATGTTTTAAAAAAACTCCCCAGGCACTTAACAATTCTTTATAAAACTCAGGCAATTCTTCCCACATCCAGTTTTTCGTTTTCATCCATAATATACTTTCTCCCAAATTCAGATTCCCACATTTGTTTAAAAAATACCTCATAGTTTTCTTCCAAGTAGTTTCAAATGTTTCATCTAGAAAGTTCTTCACCATCTTAACCCTCATACATTTCTTCCTTTGTGCAATATCAATAAGTCCCAAACCACCCTTCTCGACATCCCCTATAAGTGTATCATACGAGATTCTCGGTGGCTTCTTCTCCCATAAAAACTCTATGAAACATTTCTTCAATCTTTTTTCAACCCACAGTGGCATACTTGCAACATATAAAACATACCACAACTGTGAGACCATTAAAACATTAAGTAATAAAACTTTCCCTTTCAGACATAGTGTTCTCAGTTTCCACAGATTCAGTCTTCTTTCAATATTCCCTACTCTTCCTTCCCACATGATATCATTTAATCTCTTGTCATCCTCTCCCATTAAAATTCCTAAAATCCTAATTTCTTTAACCTCATTAAAAACAAAAACATCAGTTAAAACTGGGAGTCCCCCAAACCTCATATAAACAGTTTTGTCTTCGTTTACCTTCCCCCCTGATTTTCTGCAAAATTTTTGGACTACTTCCATTGCCGCTTTTACACTCCCCAGATCCTTCACTATTAAAGTTGTGTCGTCAGCATATTGAAAAATTGTATTCTCTTTATTCTCTTCTTCAATTTTAATGCCTTTCACCTTCTTCTCTCTTCCTATTGCTAGTCCTAGGGGCTCTGCCACCAAAGTATATAAAAGCGCCGAAAGAGGACATCCTTGTCTTACTGATCTCGTAAGTTTAAAACTCTTAGTTAAAAAACCGTTACACTTAATTCTTGTTACCACTCCTTTATATAAAATCTTGATCCATTTAATAAAATTCTTCCCAAAACCAAAACTCTTTAAAACCTCAAATAAAAACTGATGCTCTACCCTATCAAAAGCTTTCTCAAAGTCAAGACTTATAACATATCCCTGCAAATTTTCCTTTTTCATGTAGCTTATTATGTCCTTAATACTTAAAGTAGTGTCCGCTATATCTCTTCCTCTTACTCCATATGCCTGGTTGGTCTTTATAATCTTTGGCATCACCTCTTTCAGTCTGTTTGCTAAAATTTTAGATACAATTTTAAGATCTGTGTTTAACATAGTCAAAGGTCTATAGTTCTTTAAATCTGTCTTGTCTCCTTTCTTCTTGTATATCACTTTCATTAATCCCATACTCATCCTTAGATTCAATCGTCCTTTCATAAAAACCTCATCATACACCTCTTTTAAAATCCTAGTTAAAACCTCCTTAAAAACCAAATAAAATTCACTCCCCAAACCATCAATCCCTGGACTCTTTTTCTTATTAAGCTGTTTTATAGCTATTTCTATTTCTTCTTCACTTATCTTTTCATCGCACATATCTTTGTCTTCCTTTTCCACTTTTGTTTCAATCACCTTAAGCAATTCTTTGCTATCTTCTTCCACTCCTTCTGATGTAAACAATTTCTCGTAGTATTTCTTCATTTGTTCTAATATATCTGCATTATTTTTAACTCCTTTTCCATTTTCATCCTTCACCTCTTTTATCATTCCACTTCTCCATTTCCTTTTCTCCAAGTCAAAGAAAAACTTTGTACATTTTTCCCCTTCTACTAGGAATTGAGCTCTACTCCTTAATCTTGCAGCTTCATATCTTTTCTCCTCCATTTGTTTAAGTTTGTCTTCCAGTTCTCTTATCTTTGTCATGTCCTTATCATCCCGCTCTAATTCTTTCCCTAAATTCTCTCTTATGTCATATTCTGTGCACCTTTTACATTTCTCTATTAATTTACATACACAAATGGTGTGTTGCTTTATTAAAAACTTTACATTCTCCCACCATAATCTTTTATCTTCCACATACATTGCATTTAGCTTTTCGTTTTCAATAATATCTTTAACCTCTTGAACATAGCTTTCCCTTTTTAAAATTTCAGTATTTAAGACCCACACGCCTGGACCTCTTTTAATTGAACTCCAATCCATCTGCATAAACATTGGCTTGTGATCACTTAAACTCGTCTCCCCATAGTTCACATTATCTATAAAACCTTCTAAAATCCTTGAGCACAAGATAAAATCTATTCTAGTTTGACACATAAAATTCCCCACCATTTGTCTTCTTGAATATTGTCTCTTTTTCTCATTCCTCTCTCTCCATACATCCACTAAATTAAAATCTTCCATCAATGATTTCAATTCCTTTCTCCCAGTATCCGTTTTAAAAACCATTCCATCCGCCATATCAATTTTGCTTAAAACAGTATTAAAATCCCCCATTACTATAACATTTTTGTATTTCATTAAAAACGTCCTTAAAAACTTTAAAAAAACCTTCTTTTCTTTCTCTTCATTAGGCGCATGCACATTTATCACAGTTACTTTGCTATTTTCCCATTCCATTTCTACCCCTAAACATTTCCCAGCATCATCCTTGTAAATTACATCGCACACAACGTCCGTATTCTTTCTTATTAAAAATGCCACTCCTCTGCCTTGCCTCTTGTCCTCATTGTTATACAAAATATCCCCATCCCATCTCTTCTTCAGTTCATTTATATGCATATCTTTCCAGTTTGTTTCTTGTAAAATAATAATATCCACATTTTTAAACATTTCTTTCACTCTTTCAAATTTGTTAAAATCCAAGAGTCCTCTGGCATTAAAAGTGACAAAACTAAAAACCATCAAAAATAAATAGATAAAAAAGCTTAAAAACCCCATCTCATTAGTTCATTTCACTTGAGTCTTTTAATAGTTCATATCTATTCTTCCATGATTCTTTATTGGTAGGTCTTTTTCTAATTCCATCCAAATTTGGCTTTACCTTAAGTTGACGTCGTCTTTTACATAAAATCGATGTTCCTTCTGCTTTTCTTTCTCCTTCACTGTTTGAATCCACTTCTTCTTCCAAAGTGTTACTCAGTCCAACAAATAAATCCACATGTTCCAATGATCCTTCACCCTGTCCCATTTGCTCTGATATTCCTTCAATCTCTATATTCCGGTTGTAATTTAACTGCTCCTCGTTTACTCGTTCCTCCACTGTGCTCTCTGTAGTCCCATCAGTAATGCCGTTTCTCTCTGCTTCCACCATCAGTTGTAAAGGATCTTCACTTGGTTTCTCTGTCACTGTCTGCTCTTCATCTCTTTTATTACTTATAACCCGCTCCTCTCTCAGATATGTCGTACCATCCTCGTCTCTCTCTGTCGTGCTGTCTCGTTCATGCACCCGCCCGTTCTCAAGAGTCTCGTCCTGCTCAAACCAGCACTCGCATTTGTTTATCACTTTTTTGCAATCCGGGCATCTGACCGCCATACAATCCCTTGCGAAATGTCCTCTCTCCTCGCATTTAAAGCACTTGAAATCGGGGCAGTCTTTCATGACATGGTCAGGGCACATGCACAGTCGACAGGTTTTAACCTGATGGCTGTGCATCACCCGAAAATATTGCAACCCCTCAGCCGTATCTAGCCTAGTGCTATATGGGAGAGAGGCAACCGCTTTGGGGAAACGAGATTTCACAAACCTCGTACCATCTTCGATGGTTGTGCCCGGATACACGCGTCTCTTAATGTCTGATATTGGGGTAACTCCCCACCCTTCCAATTTATCTAAAATATCACGATCGTCGATGTAAACAGGCAGGTGCATGAACGAGACAACATAGTCTCTATTTTGCAGTCTTTTAACCTCACAAATAGTTTCCTTTATCTGTAATCCATCCACCAACAAATCAACATCTTCCACGTTTTCTAAAGTCACCTCATACTCCTTGTTTTGTTTAGGTCTTACCGCCAGAATGTTCCCTTTGCCAATCTTTTTCGTCACTGCTTTTATTATATCCTCCGCTCTTGCATTCACGTTTGAAATGTCCACGCTCACAGTAGCTTCTTTCAAGTAATCCTTCTTTGTCTTGTTATTCCTTTGTTCAATATCCATTTTATTCTCATCTCGTTGCCTTATTTCAGTTCCATTTTCATTCACCATTCGTGTTCCTCGAGCCGTTTCCATGTCCGCTGCCGTGTGTCCGTCCGCCATTCCTCAAACAAACAAACGAAAAAACGTGCACTAAACAACAAAAAAACTATTCCCCCCAAACAGCATATGCTGTTGGGAGGAATAAGCTACAAAAATAAACAAAAAAACTTTACAAATTAAACTTATAACGCCAAAAACAAATCAAAATGAAACACAAAATGGAGGAGAGCCTTTCTCTCCCAACTGCTGCCAACCACTTCCTGTTGCTCTCTAGCGCTCTCAGGTGGCGGTATGGCCGTAAGCGAGGATTGCTCCAAAAAGTGGGCTATTTAAAGATCAGCCTCCGTAAAAGCCAGCATATTATATAAATAGTGAAGAAAAGGCAAAAGCTTACAGCACCTGGTATTCCCAGGAGGTCTCCCATCCAAGTACTAACCAGGCCCCACGCGGCTTAGCTTCTGAGATCAGACGAGATCGGGCGCTCTCAGCGCGGTATGGCCGTAAGCGAGGATTGCTCCAAAAAGTGGGCTATTTAAAGATCAGCCTCCGTAAAAGCCAGCATATTATATAAATAGTGAAGAAAAGGCAAAAGCTTACAGCACCTGGTATTCCCAGGCGGTCTCCCATCCAAGTACTAACCAGGCCCGACGCTGCTTAGCTTCCGAGATCAGACGAGATCGGGCGCTCTCAGCGCGGTATGGCCGTAAGCGAGGGTTGCTCCAAAAAGTGGGCTATTTAAAGATCAGCCTCCGTAAAAGCCAGCATATTATATAAATAGTGAAGAAAAGGCAAAAGCTTACAGCACCTGGTATTGCCAGGCGGTCTCCCACCCAAGTACTAACCAGGCCCGACGCTGCTTAGCTTCCGAGATCAGACGAGATCGGGCGCTCTCAGCGCGGTATGGCCGTAAGCGAGGGTTGCTCCAAAAAGTGGGCTATTTAAAGGTCAGCCTCCGTAAAAGCCAGCATATTATATAAATAGTGAAGAAAAGGCAAAAGCTTACAGCACCTGGTATTTCCTGGCGGTCTCCCATCCAAGTGTAACAATCGGCCTTATCAGCCGAGTTACAAGACTAAAATGGGGTCAGATTTAACTGTGAGAGATGACTAGTGGTTAAAAGAATGAGACAAAAGAAGATTGGTTCAAATAGATTTGGTGTATTTATAAGGTTCACATAAAAGACTTTAAAACAACACGATAAAACTAGGTAAACTCTGTTAAAAGAATACAGTTCATTTGTCCAAACCCTAAAACAGTCCAAGAATCCCAGTGTGTTGATAAGTCCAACGTGAGTGTCCACCAGTGCATGTACAATCAACAGAAAGTTTAATCCAAAGTTTGCAGGTGGTGAATGGAAAGGTGAGCTCTAAGATTAGCAACTCCTCAATCCAACAGTTTGGTGACTGTCCGTTGTTTGTAATGCTGCTCTCTTATGCAGTTCTACTTCCTGCTTCCTGTCATGTGTCTAGTCACATGACAGGCCAACCATCCATTTATGAAAGACACATACACTTAAAATGTTAAGAGTAATAAAATGGCCTAAAAAACATGTAAAACACTTAAAACTCTATAATACATTTAAATGATTGTAATAAATAGAGCGGTAAAACACGTCTTTCTAAAAACCAGCATATTATATAAATAGTGAAGAAAAGGCAAAAGCTTACAGCACCTGAAATCTATTTGAACCAATCTTCTTTTATGTCTCTTTCTTTTAACCACTAGTCATCTCTCACAGTTAAATCTGACCCCATTTTAGGCTTGTAACTCGGCTGATTACAGCACCTGGTACTCCCTGGCGGTCTCCCATCCAAGTGTAACAATCGGCCTTATCAGCCGAGTTACAAGACTAAAATGGGATCAGATTTAACTGTGAGAGATGACTAGTGGTTAAAAGAATGAGACATAAAAGAAGATTGGTTTAAATAGATTTGGTGTATTTACAAGGTTCACATAAAAGACTTTAAAACAACACGATAAAACTAGGTAAACTCTGTTAAAAGAATACAGTTCATTTGTCCATACCCTAAAACAGTCCAAGAATCCCAGTGTGTTGATAAGTCCAACGTGAGTGTCCACCAGTGCATGTACAATCAACAGAAAGTTTAATCCAAAGTTTTCAGGTGGTGAATGGAAAGGTGAGCTCTAAGATTAGCAACTCCTCAATCCAACAGTTTGGTGACTGTCCGTTGTTTGTAATGCTGCTCTCTTATGCAGTTCTACTTCCTGCTTCCTGTCATGTGTCTAGTCACATGACAGGCCAACCATCCATTTATGAAAGACACATACACTTAAAATGTTAAGAGTAATAAAATGGCCTAAAAAACATGTAAAACACTTAAAACTCTATAATACATTTAAATGATTGTAATAAATAGAGCGCTAAAACACGTCTTTCTAAAAGCCAGCATATTATATAAATAGTGTATGGCCGTAAGCGAGGATTGCTCCAAAAAGTGGGCTATTTAAAGATCAGCCTCCGTAAAAGCCAGCATATTATATAAATAGTGAAGAAAAGGCAAAAGCTTACAGCACCTGGTATTCCCAGGAGGTCTCCCATCCAAGTACAAACCAGGCCCCACGCGGCTTAGCTTCCGAGATCAGACGAGATCGGGCGCTCTCAGCGCGGTATGGCCGTAAGCGAGGATTGCTCCAAAAAGTGGGCTATTTAAAGATCAGCCTCCGTAAAAGCCAGCATATTATATAAATAGTGAAGAAAAGGCAAAAGCTTACAGCACCTGGTATTCCCAGGCGGTCTCCCATCCAAGTACTAACAAGGCCCGACGCTGCTTAGCTTCCGAGATCAGACGAGATCGGGCACTCTCAGCGCGGTATGGCCGTAAGCGAGGGTTGCTCCAAAAAGTGGGCTATTTAAAGATCAGCCTCCGTAAAAGCCAGCATATTATATAAATAGTGAAGAAAAGGCAAAAGCTTACAGCACCTGGTATTCCCAGGCGGTCTCCCACCCAAGTACTAACCAGGCCCGACGCTGCTTAGCTTCCGAGATCAGACGAGATCGGGCGCTCTCAGCGCGGTATGGCCATAAGCGATGGCTGCTCCAAAAAGTGGGCTATTTAAAGATCAGCCTCCGTAAAAGCCAGCATATTATATAAATAGTGAAGAAAAGGCAAAAGCTTACAGCACCTGGTATTTCCTGGCGGTCTCCAATCCAAGTGTAACAATCGGCCTTATCAGCCGAGTTACAAGACTAAAATGGGGTCAGATTTAACTGTGAGAGATGACTAGTGGTTAAAAGAATGAGACAAAAGAAGATTGGTTCAAATAGATTTGGTGTATTTACAAGGTTCACATAAAAGACTTTAAAACAACACGATAAAACTAGGTAAACTCTGTTAAAAGAATACAGTTCATTTGTCCAAACCCTAAAACAGTCCAAGAATCCCAGTGTGTTGATAAGTCCAACGTGAGTGTCCACCAGTGCATGTACAATCAACAGAAAGTTTAATCCAAAGTTTGCAGGTGGTGAATGGAAAGGTGAGCTCTAAGATTAGCAACTCCTCAATCCAACAGTTTGGTGACTGTCCGTTGTTTGTAATGCTGCTCTCTTATGCAGTTCTACTTCTTGCTTCCTGTCATGTGTCTAGTCACATAACAGGCCAACCATCCATTTATGAAAGACACATACACTTAAAATGTTAAGAGTAATAAAATGGCCTAAAAAACATGTAAAACACTTAAAACTCTATAATACATTTAAATGATTGTAATAAATAGAGCGCTAAAACACGTCTTTCTAAAAGCCAGCATATTATATAAATAGTGTATGGCCGTAAGCGAGGATTGCTCCAAAAAGTGGGCTATTTAAAGATCAGCCTCCGTAAAAGCCAGCATATTATATAAATAGTGAAGAAAAGGCAAAAGCTTACAGCACCTGGTATTCCCAGGTGGTCTCCCATCCAAGTACTAACCAGGCCCGACGCTGCTTAGCTTCCGAGATCAGACGAGATCGGGCACTCTCAGCGCGGTATGGCCGTAAGCGAGGGTTGCTCCAAAAAGTGGGCTATTTAAAGATCAGCCTCCGTAAAAGCCAGCATATTATATAAATAGTGAAGAAAAGGCAAAAGCTTACAGCACCTGGTATTCCCAGGCAGTCTCCCACCCAAGTACTAACCAGGCCCGACGCTGCTTAGCTTCCGAGATCAGACGAGATCGGGCGCTCTCAGCGCGGTATGGCCATAAGCGATGGCTGCTCCAAAAAGTGGGCTATTTAAAGATCAGCCTCCGTAAAAGCCAGCATATTATATAAATAGTGAAGAAAAGGCAAAAGCTTACAGCACCTGGTATTTCCTGGCGGTCTCCAATCCAAGTGTAACAATCGGCCTTATCAGCCGAGTTACAAGACTAAAATGGGGTCAGATTTAACTGTGAGAGATGACTAGTGGTTAAAAGAATGAGACAAAAGAAGATTGGTTCAAATAGATTTGGTGTATTTATAAGGTTCACATAAAAGACTTTAAAACAACACGATAAAACTAGGTAAACTCTGTTAAAAGAATACAGTTCATTTGTCCAAACCCTAAAACAGTCCAAGAATCCCAGTGTGTTGATAAGTCCAACGTGAGTGTCCACCAGTGCATGTACAATCAACAGAAAGTTTAATCCAAAGTTTGCAGGTGGTGAATGGAAAGGTGAGCTCTAAGATTAGCAACTCCTCAATCCAACAGTTTGGTGACTGTCCGTTGTTTGTAATGCTGCTCTCTTATGCAGTTCTACTTCCTGCTTCCTGTCATGTGTCTAGTCACATGACAGGCCAACCATCCATTTATGAAAGACACATACACTTAAAATGTTAAGAGTAATAAAATGGCCTAAAAAACATGTAAAACACTTAAAACTCTATAATACATTTAAATGATTGTAATAAATAGAGCGGTAAAACACGTCTTTCTAAAAACCAGCATATTATATAAATAGTGAAGAAAAGGCAAAAGCTTACAGCACCTGAAATCTATTTGAACCAATCTTCTTTTATGTCTCTTTCTTTTAACCACTAGTCATCTCTCACAGTTAAATCTGACCCCATTTTAGTCTTGTAACTCGGCTGATTACAGCACCTGGTACTCCCTGGCGGTCTCCCATCCAAGTGTAACAATCGGCCTTATCAGCCGAGTTACAAGACTAAAATGGGATCAGATTTAACTGTGAGAGATGACTAGTGGTTAAAAGAATGAGACATAAAAGAAGATTGGTTTAAATAGATTTGGTGTATTTACAAGGTTCACATAAAAGACTTTAAAACAACACGATAAAACTAGGTAAACTCTGTTAAAAGAATACAGTTCATTTGTCCATACCCTAAAACAGTCCAAGAATCCCAGTGTGTTGATAAGTCCAACGTGAGTGTCCACCAGTGCATGTACAATCAACAGAAAGTTTAATCCAAAGTTTGCAGGTGGTGAATGGAAAGGTGAGCTCTAAGATTAGCAACTCCTCAATCCAACAGTTTGGTGACTGTCCGTTGTTTGTAATGCTGCTCTCTTATGCAGTTCTACTTCCTGCTTCCTGTCATGTGTCTAGTCACATGACAGCCCAACCATCCATTTATGAAAGACACATACACTTAAAATGTTAAGAGTAATAAAATGGCCTAAAAAACATGTAAAACACTTAAAACTCTATAATACATTTAAATGATTGTAATAAATAGAGCGCTAAAACACGTCTTTCTAAAAGCCAGCATATTATATAAATAGTGAAGAAAAGGCAAAAGCTTACAGCACCTGGTATTCCCAGGCGGTCTCCCATCCAAGTACTAAACAGGCCCGACGCGGCTTAGCTTCCGAGATCAGACGAGATCGGGCGCTCTCAGCGCGGTATGGCCGTAAGCGAGGATTGCTCCAAAAAGTGGGCTATTTAAAGATCAGCCTCCGTAAAAGCCAGCATATTATATAAATAGTGAAGAAAAGGCAAAAGCTTACAGCACCTGGTATTCCCAGGCGGTCTCCCATCCAAGTACTAACCAGGCCCGACGCTGCTTAGCTTCCGAGATCAGACGAGATCGGGCGCTCTCAGCGCGGTATGGCCGTAAGCAAGGATTGCTCCAAAAAGTGGGCTATTTAAAGATCAGCCTCCGTAAAAGCCAGCATATTATATAAATAGTGAAGAAAAGGCAAAAGCTTACAGCACCTGGTATTCCCAGGCGGTCTCCCACCCAAGTACTAACCAGGCCCGACGCTGCTTAGCTTCCGAGATCAGACGAGATCGGGCACTCTCAGCGCGGTATGGCCGTAAGCGAGGGTTGCTCCAAAAAGTGGGCTATTTAAAGATCAGCCTCCGTAAAAGCCAGCATATTATATAAATAGTGAAGAAAAGGCAAAAGCTTACAGCACCTGGTATTCCCAGGCGGTCTCCCACCCAAGTACTAACCAGGCCCGACGCTGCTTAGCTTCCGAGATCAGACGAGATCGGGCGCTCTCAGCGCGGTATGGCCGTAAGCGATGGCTGCTCCAAAAAGTGGGCTATTTAAAGATCAGCCTCCGTAAAAGCCAGCATATTATATAAATAGTGAAGAAAAGGCAAAAGCTTACAGCACCTGGTATTTCCTGGCGGTCTCCAATCCAAGTGTAACAATCGGCCTTATCAGCCGAGTTACAAGACTAAAATGGGGTCAGATTTAACTGTGAGAGATGACTAGTGGTTAAAAGAATGAGACAAAAGAAGATTGGTTCAAATAGATTTGGTGTATTTATAAGGTTCACATAAAAGACTTTAAAACAACACGATAAAACTAGGTAAACTCTGTTAAAAGAATACAGTTCATTTGTCCAAACCCTAAAACAGTCCAAGAATCCCAGTGTGTTGATAAGTCCAACGTGAGTGTCCACCAGTGCATGTACAATCAACAGAAAGTTTAATCCAAAGTTTGCAGGTGGTGAATGGAAAGGTGAGCTCTAAGATTAGCAACTCCTCAATCCAACAGTTTGGTGACTGTCCATTGTTTGTAATGCTGCTCTCTTATGCAGTTCTACTTCCTGCTTCCTGTCATGTGTCTAGTCACATGACAGGCCAACCATCCATTTATGAAAGACACATACACTTAAAATGTTAAGAGTAATAAAATGGCCTAAAAAACATGTAAAACACTTAAAACTCTATAATACATTTAAATGATTGTAATAAATAGAGCGGTAAAACATGTCTTTCTAAAAACCAGCATATTATATAAATAGTGAAGAAAAGGCAAAAGCTTACAGCACCTGAAATCTATTTGAACCAATCTTCTTTTATGTCTCTTTCTTTTAACCACTAGTCATCTCTCACAGTTAAATCTGACCCCATTTTAGTCTTGTAACTCGGCTGATTACAGCACCTGGTACTCCCTGGCGGTCTCCCATCCAAGTGTAACAATCGGCCTTATCAGCCGAGTTACAAGACTAAAATGGGATCAGATTTAACTGTGAGAGATGACTAGTGGTTAAAAGAATGAGACATAAAAGAAGATTGGTTTAAATAGATTTGGTGTATTTACAAGGTTCACATAAAAGACTTTAAAACAACACGATAAAACTAGGTAAACTCTGTTAAAAGAATACAGTTCATTTGTCCATACCCTAAAACAGTCCAAGAATCCCAGTGTGTTGATAAGTCCAACGTGAGTGTCCACCAGTGCATGTACAATCAACAGAAAGTTTAATCCAAAGTTTGCAGGTGGTGAATGGAAAGGTGAGCTCTAAGATTAGCAACTCCTCAATCCAACAGTTTGGTGACTGTCCGTTGTTTGTAATGCTGCTCTCTTATGCAGTTCTACTTCCTGCTTCCTGTCATGTGTCTAGTCACATGACAGGCCAACCATCCATTTATGAAAGACACATACACTTAAAATGTTAAGAGTAATAAAATGGCCTAAAAAACATGTAAAACACTTAAAACTCTATAATACATTTAAATGATTGTAATAAATAGAGCGGTAAAACACGTCTTTCTAAAAACCAGCATATTATATAAATAGTGAAGAAAAGGCAAAAGCTTACAGCACCTGAAATCTATTTGAACCAATCTTCTTTTATGTCTCTTTCTTTTAACCACTAGTCATCTCTCACAGTTAAATCTGACCCCATTTTAGTCTTGTAACTCGGCTGATTACAGCACCTGGTACTCCCTGGCGGTCTCCCATCCAAGTGTAACAATCGGCCTTATCAGCCGAGTTACAAGACTAAAATGGGGTCAGATTTAACTGTGAGAGATGACTAGTGGTTAAAAGAATGAGACAAAAGAAGATTGGTTCAAATAGATTTGGTGTATTTACAAGGTTCACATAAAAGACTTTAAAACAACACGATAAAACTAGGTAAACTCTGTTAAAAGAATACAGTTCATTTGTCCAAACCCTAAAACAGTCCAAGAATCCCAGTGTGTTGATAAGTCCAACGTGAGTGTCCACCAGTGCATGTACAATCAACAGAAAGTTTAATCCAAAGTTTGCAGGTGGTGAATGGAAAGGTGAGCTCTAAGATTAGCAACTCCTCAATCCAACAGTTTGGTGACTGTCCGTTGTTTGTAATGCTGCTCTCTTATGCAGTTCTACTTCCTGCTTCCTGTCATGTGTCTAGTCACATGACAGGCCAACCATCCATTTATGAAAGACACATACACTTAAAATGTTAAGAGTAATAAAATGGCCTAAAAAACATGTAAAACACTTAAAACTCTATAATACATTTAAATGATTGTAATAAATAGAGCGGTAAAACACGTCTTTCTAAAAACCAGCATATTATATAAATAGTGAAGAAAAGGCAAAAGCTTACAGCACCTGAAATCTATTTGAACCAATCTTCTTTTATGTCTCTTTCTTTTAACCACTAGTCATCTCTCACAGTTAAATCTGACCCCATTTTAGTCTTGTAACTCGGCTGATTACAGCACCTGGTACTCCCTGGCGGTCTCCCATCCAAGTGTAACAATCGGCCTTATCAGCCGAGTTACAAGACTAAAATGGGATCAGATTTAACTGTGAGAGATGACTAGTGGTTAAAAGAATGAGACATAAAAGAAGATTGGTTTAAATAGATTTGGTGTATTTACAAGGTTCACATAAAAGACTTTAAAACAACACGATAAAACTAGGTAAACTCTGTTAAAAGAATACAGTTCATTTGTCCATACCCTAAAACAGTCCAAGAATCCCAGTGTGTTGATAAGTCCAACGTGAGTGTCCACCAGTGCATGTACAATCAACAGAAAGTTTAATCCAAAGTTTGCAGGTGGTGAATGGAAAGGTGAGCTCTAAGATTAGCAACTCCTCAATCCAACAGTTTGGTGACTGTCCGTTGTTTGTAATGCTGCTCTCTTATGCAGTTCTACTTCCTGCTTCCTGTCATGTGTCTAGTCACATAACAGGCCAACCATCCATTTATGAAAGACACATACACTTAAAATGTTAAGAGTAATAAAATGGCCTAAAAAACATGTAAAACACTTAAAACTCTATAATACATTTAAATGATTGTAATAAATAGAGCGCTAAAACACGTCTTTCTAAAAGCCAGCATATTATATAAATAGTGAAGAAAAGGCAAAAGCTTACAGCACCTGGTATTCCCAGGCGGTCTCCCATCCAAGTACTAAACAGGCCCGACGCGGCTTAGCTTCCGAGATCAGACGAGATCGGGCGCTCTCAGCGCGGTATGGCCGTAAGCGAGGATTGCTCCAAAAAGTGGGCTATTTAAAGATCAGCCTCCGTAAAAGCCAGCATATTATATAAATAGTGAAGAAAAGGCAAAAGCTTACAGCACCTGGTATTCCCAGGCGGTCTCCCAACCAAGTACTAACCAGGCCCGACGCTGCTTAGCTTCCGAGATCAGACGAGATCGGGCGCTCTCAGCGCGGTATGGCCGTAAGCGAGGGTTGCTCCAAAAAGTGGGCTATTTAAAGATCAGCCTCCGTAAAAGCCAGCATATTATATAAATAGTGAAGAAAAGGCAAAAGCTTACAGCACCTGGTATTGCCAGGCGGTCTCCCACCCAAGTACTAACCAGGCCCGACGCTGCTTAGCTTCCGAGATCAGACGAGATCGGGCGCTCTCAGCGCGGTATGGCCATAAGCAATGGCTGCTCCAAAAAGTGGGCTATTTAAAGATCAGCCTCCGTAAAAGCCAGCATATTATATAAATAGTGAAGAAAAGGCAAAAGCTTACAGCACCTGGTATTTCCTGGCGGTCTCCAATCCAAGTGTAACAATCGGCCTTATCAGCCGAGTTACAAGACTAAAATGGGGTCAGATTTAACTGTGAGAGATGACTAGTGGTTAAAAGAATGAGACAAAAGAAGATTGGTTCAAATAGATTTGGTGTATTTATAAGGTTCACATAAAAGACTTTAAAACAACACGATAAAACTAGGTAAACTCTGTTAAAAGAATACAGTTCATTTGTCCAAACCCTAAAACAGTCCAAGAATCCCAGTGTGTTGATAAGTCCAACGTGAGTGTCCACAAGTGCATGTACAATCAACAGAAAGTTTAATCCAAAGTTTGCAGGTGGTGAATGGAAAGGTGAGCTCTAAGATTAGCAACTCCTCAATCCAACAGTTTGGTGACTGTCCGTTGTTTGTAATGCTGCTCTCTTATGCAGTTCTACTTCCTGCTTCCTGTCATGTGTCTAGTCACATGACAGGCCAACCATCCATTTATGAAAGACACATACACTTAAAATGTTAAGAGTAATAAAATGGCCTAAAAAACATGTAAAACACTTAAAACTCTATAATACATTTAAATGATTGTAATAAATAGAGCGGTAAAACACGTCTTTCTAAAAACCAGCATATTATATAAATAGTGAAGAAAAGGCAAAAGCTTACAGCACCTGAAATCTATTTGAACCAATCTTCTTTTATGTCTCTTTCTTTTAACCACTAGTCATCTCTCACAGTTAAATCTGACCCCATTTTAGTCTTGTAACTCGGCTGATTACAGCACCTGGTACTCCCTGGCGGTCTCCCATCCAAGTGTAACAATCGGCCTTATCAGCTGAGTTACAAGACTAAAATGGGGTCAGATTTAACTGTGAGAGATGACTAGTGGTTAAAATAATGAGACAAAATAAGATTGTTTCAAATAGATTTGGTGTATTTACAAGGTTCACATAAAAGACTTTAAAACAACACGATAAAACTAGGTAAACTCTGTTAAAAGAATACAGTTCATTTGTCCAAACCCTAAAAAAGTCCAAGAATCCCAGTGTGTTGATAAGTCCAACGTGAGTGTCCACCAGTGCATGTACAATCAACAGAAAGTTTAATCCAAAGTTTGCAGGTGGTGAATGGAAAGGTGAGCTCTAAGATTAGCAACTCCTCAATCCAACAGTTTGGTGACTGTCCGTTGTTTGTAATGCTGCTCTCTTATGCAGTTCTACTTCCTGCTTCCTGTCATGTGTCTAGTCACATGACAGGCCAACCATCCATTTATGAAAGACACATACACTTAAAATGTTAAGAGTAATAAAATGGCCTAAAAAACATGTAAAACACTTAAAACACTATAATACATTTAAATGATTGTAATAAATAGAGCGGTAAAACACGTCTTTCTAAAAACCAGCATATTATATAAATAGTGAAGAAAAGGCAAAAGCTTACAGCACCTGAAATCTATTTGAACCAATCTTCTTTTATGTCTCTTTCTTTTAACCACTAGTCATCTCTCACAGTTAAATCTGACCCCATTTTAGGCTTGTAACTCGGCTGATTACAGCACCTGGTACTCCCTGGCGGTCTCCCATCCAAGTGTAACAATCGGCCTTATCAGCCGAGTTACAAGACTAAAATGGGGTCAGATTTAACTGTGAGAGATGACTAGTGGTTAAAAGAATGAGACAAAAGAAGATTGGTTCAAATAGATTTGGTGTATTTACAAGGTTCACATAAAAGACTTTAAAACAACACGATAAAACTAGGTAAACTCTGTTAAAAGAATACAGTTCATTTGTCCAAACCCTAAAACAGTCCAAGAATCCCAGTGTGTTGATAAGTCCAACGTGAGTGTCCACCAGTGCATGTACAATCAACAGAAAGTTTAATCCAAAGTTTGCAGGTGGTGAATGGAAAGGTGAGCTCTAAGATTAGCAACTCCTCAATCCAACAGTTTGGTGACTGTCCGTTGTTTGTAATGCTGCTCTCTTATGCAGTTCTACTTCCTGCTTCCTGTCATGTGTCTAGTCACATGACAGGCCAACCATCCATTTATGAAAGACACATACACTTAAAATGTTAAGAGTAATAAAATGGCCTAAAAAACATGTAAAACACTTAAAACTCTATAATACATTTAAATGATTGTAATAAATAGAGCGGTAAAACACGTCTTTCTAAAAACCAGCATATTATATAAATAGTGAAGAAAAGGCAAAAGCTTACAGCACCTGAAATCTATTTGAACCAATCTTCTTTTATGTCTCTTTCTTTTAACCACTAGTCATCTCTCACAGTTAAATCTGACCCCATTTTAGTCTTGTAACTCGGCTGATTACAGCACCTGGTACTCCCTGGCGGTCTCCCATCCAAGTGTAACAATCGGCCTTATCAGCCGAGTTACAAGACTAAAATGGGATCAGATTTAACTGTGAGAGATGACTAGTGGTTAAAAGAATGAGACATAAAAGAAGATTGGTTTAAATAGATTTGGTGTATTTACAAGGTTCACATAAAAGACTTTAAAACAACACGATAAAACTAGGTAAACTCTGTTAAAAGAATACAGTTCATTTGTCCATACCCTAAAACAGTCCAAGAATCCCAGTGTGTTGATAAGTCCAACGTGAGTGTCCACCAGTGCATGTACAATCAACAGAAAGTTTAATCCAAAGTTTGCAGGTGGTGAATGGAAAGGTGAGCTCTAAGATTAGCAACTCCTCAATCCAACAGTTTGGTGACTGTCCGTTGTTTGTAATGCTGCTCTCTTATGCAGTTCTACTTCCTGCTTCCTGTCATGTGTCTAGTCACATAACAGGCCAACCATCCATTTATGAAAGACACATACACTTAAAATGTTAAGAGTAATAAAATGGCCTAAAAAACATGTAAAACACTTAAAACTCTATAATACATTTAAATGATTGTAATAAATAGAGCGCTAAAACACGTCTTTCTAAAAGCCAGCATATTATATAAATAGTGAAGAAAAGGCAAAAGCTTACAGCACCTGGTATTCCCAGGCGGTCTCCCATCCAAGTACTAAACAGGCCCGACGCGGCTTAGCTTCCGAGATCAGACGAGATCGGGCGCTCTCAGCGCGGTATGGCCGTAAGCGAGGATTGCTCCAAAAAGTGGGCTATTTAAAGATCAGCCTCCGTAAAAGCCAGCATATTATATAAATAGTGAAGAAAAGGCAAAAGCTTACAGCACCTGGTATTCCCAGGCGGTCTACCAACCAAGAACTAACCAGGCCCGACGCTGCTTAGCTTCCGAGATCAGACGAGATCGGGCGCTCTCAGCGCGGTATGGCCGTAAGCGAGGGTTGCTCCAAAAAGTGGGCTATTTAAAGATCAGCCTCCGTAAAAGCCAGCATATTATATAAATAGTGAAGAAAAGGCAAAAGCTTACAGCACCTGGTATTGCCAGGCGGTCTCCCACCCAAGTACTAACCAGGCCCGACGCTGCTTAGCTTCCGAGATCAGACGAGATCGGGCGCTCTCAGCGCGGTATGGCCGTAAGCGAGGGTTGCTCCAAAAAGTGGGCTATTTAAAGGTCAGCCTCCGTAAAAGCCAGCATATTATATAAATAGTGAAGAAAAGGCAAAAGCTTACAGCACCTGGTATTTCCTGGCGGTCTCCAATCCAAGTGTAACAATCGGCCTTATCAGCCGAGTTACAAGACTAAAATGGGGTCAGATTTAACTGTGAGAGATGACTAGTGGTTAAAAGAATGAGACAAAAGAAGATTGGTTCAAATAGATTTGGTGTATTTACAAGGTTCACATAAAAGACTTTAAAACAACACGATAAAACTAGGTAAACTCTGTTAAAAGAATACAGTTCATTTGTCCAAACCCTAAAACAGTCCAAGAATCCCAGTGTGTTGATAAGTCCAACGTGAGTGTCCACCAGTGCATGTACAATCAACAGAAAGTTTAATCCAAAGTTTGCAGGTGGTGAATGGAAAGGTGAGCTCTAAGATTAGCAACTCCTAAATCCAACAGTTTGGTGACTGTCCGTTGTTTGTAATGCTGCTCTCTTATGCAGTTCTACTTCCTGCTTCCTGTCATGTGTCTAGTCACATGACAGGCCAACCATCCATTTATGAAAGACACATACACTTAAAATGTTAAGAGTAATAAAATGGCCTAAAAAACATGTAAAACACTTAAAACTCTATAATACATTTAAATGATTGTAATAAATAGAGCGCTAAAACACGTCTTTCTAAAAACCAGCATATTATATAAATAGTGAAGAAAAGGCAAAAGCTTACAGCACCTGAAATCTATTTGAACCAATCTTCTTTTATGTCTCTTTCTTTTAACCACTAGTCATCTCTCACAGTTAAATCTGACCCCATTTTAGTCTTGTAACTCGGCTGATTACAGCACCTGGTACTCCCTGGCGGTCTCCCATCCAAGTGTAACAATCGGCCTTATCAGCCGAGTTACAAGACTAAAATGGGGTCAGATTTAACTGTGAGAGATGACTAGTGGTTAAAAGAATGAGACAAAAGAAGATTGGTTCAAATAGATTTGGTGTATTTACAAGGTTCACATAAAAGACTTTAAAACAACACGATAAAACTAGGTAAACTCTGTTAAAAGAATACAGTTCATTTGTCCAAACCCTAAAACAGTCCAAGAATCCCAGTGTGTTGATAAGTCCAACGTGAGTGTCCACCAGTGCATGTACAATCAACAGAAAGTTTAATCCAAAGTTTGCAGGTGGTGAATGGAAAGGTGAGCTCTAAGATTAGCAACTCCTCAATCCAACAGTTTGGTGACTGTCCGTTGTTTGTAATGCTGCTCTCTTATGCAGTTCTACTTCCTGCTTCCTGTCATGTGTCTAGTCACATGACAGGCCAACCATCCATTTATGAAAGACACATACACTTAAAATGTTAAGAGTAATAAAATGGCCTAAAAAACATGTAAAACACTTAAAACTCTATAATACATTTAAATGATTGTAATAAATAGAGCGGTAAAACACGTCTTTCTAAAAACCAGCATATTATATAAATAGTGAAGAAAAGGCAAAAGCTTACAGCACCTGAAATCTATTTGAACCAATCTTCTTTTATGTCTCTTTCTTTTAACCACTAGTCATCTCTCACAGTTAAATCTGACCCCATTTTAGTCTTGTAACTCGGCTGATTACAGCACCTGGTACTCCCTGGCGGTCTCCCATCCAAGTGTAACAATCGGCCTTATCAGCCGAGTTACAAGACTAAAATGGGGTCAGATTTAACTGTGAGAGATGACTAGTGGTTAAAAGAATGAGACAAAAGAAGATTGGTTCAAATAGATTTGGTGTATTTACAAGGTTCACATAAAAGACTTTAAAACAACACGATAAAACTAGGTGAAACACGATAAATGACAGGCCAACCATCCATTTATGAAAGACACATACACTTAAAATGTTAAGAGTAATAAAATGGCCTAAAAAACATGTAAAACACTTAAAACTCTATAATACATTTAAATGATTGTAATAAATAGAGCGGTAAAACACGTCTTTCTAAAAACCCGCATATTATATAAATAGTGAAGAAAAGGCAAAAGCTTACAGCACCTGAAATCTATTTGAACCAATCTTCTTTTATGTCTCTTTCTTTTAACCACTAGTCATCTCTCACAGTTAAATCTGACCCCATTTTAGTCTTGTAACTCGGCTGATTACAGCACCTGGTACTCCCTGGTACTCCCATCCAAGTGTAACAATCGGCCTTATCAGCCGAGTTACAAGACTAAAATGGGGTCAGATTTAACTGTGAGAGATGACTAGTGGTTAAAAGAATGAGACAAAAGAAGATTGGTTCAAATAGATTTGGTGTATTTACAAGGTTCACATAAAAGACTTTAAAACAACACGATAAAACTAGGTAAACTCTGTTAAAAGAATACAGTTCATTTGTCCATACCCTAAAACAGTCCAAGAATCCCAGTGTGTTGATAAGTCCAACGTGAGTGTCCACCAGTGCATGTACAATCAACAGAAAGTTTAATCCAAAGTTTGCAGGTGGTGAATGGAAAGGTGAGCTCTAAGATTAGCAACTCCTCAATCCAACAGTTTGGTGACTGTCCGTTGTTTGTAATGCTGCTCTCTTATGCAGTTCTACTTCCTGCTTCCTGTCATGTGTCTAGTCACATGACAGGCCAACCATCCATTTATGAAAGACACATACACTTAAAATGTTAAGAGTAATAAAATGGCCTAAAAAACATGTAAAACACTTAAAACTCTATAATACATTTAAATGATTGTAATAAATAGAGCGGTAAAACACGTCTTTCTAAAAACCAGCATATTATATAAATAGTGAAGAAAAGGCAAAAGCTTACAGCACCTGAAATCTATTTGAACCAATCTTCTTTTATGTCTCTTTCTTTTAACCACTAGTCATCTCTCACAG
>NW_027394277.1:8899377-8904377 GCF_049309525.1 Garra rufa
GTATATCACTTCAAAAACACAACATAAATACAAACCACAAACCCAAATCAAAACAATGACATTTTGATGCAAGTCTCATCGTAAATCATATTTATCAAAATTTTATACATAACCCTTTTCCCTCTTCTATACAAACCAGCTCATTGCCTTCCACAAAAGCCTTTTCAAATTCCTCTTTAGGCAAACATTTCCACATCAAATACACATTTTTCCTTAAAATCGTCTTGAACATTGCCCTTACATCCACTTTTTTCTTATCATAATACGCCATATTCCTCCTTACCCATATCGCATATCTTGCATTACTTAATACAAAGTTCCATAAATTCACTTTCCTATCCTTTTTATTCATGTTTATCCCAAACAAAAACAGCTTTCTCCATTCATCCCCTATCACATCTTTCCCCGTTCCTTTTTTCACCAACACTTTTAGTTCTGTATGAAATGCTTCCAACTCTTTGCATTCAAAAAAAATGTGCATTAATGTTTCTGGCTCTGTCCCACATACATCACATTCTCGTTTTACATTTTTGTTCATTTGATGAATCACCACCTTTGTATATATTCTATTATGCCTTAATTTAAAGTCCAGGTTTTCACAATCCAGTCCATTGTATTTCACATTTAAATTCCTCCAAATTGTCTTTACATTTATTCCAGGGAATACCCTTGGCCAAACCACCTCAGAGGCAGGCATTTCCTTTTTCACAATCATCTTATAACATGTTTTCACATTTAACTGACACAAAAACTTTTTTCCCTTTTTATCTATAACATACATTTCTGGAAATCCCCAATCTCCTATTTTTACAGTCTCTTTCTCAATCCTTTGCACCCACCCTTCTGGTAGGCTTGTTTTAATGTTTTCACATTCACAATCCACTTTAGATTTCTCAATTTCATCATCCCATCCTACTACACAATCATATATAGCTCTATTTGGCAAAAAACCTTTAACATATTCATATGCCATGTCTTTCACTTTCCTAACTCCCGCCCTCATAAACAACTTATTATAAAGCATTTTCCCTCCCCTTTTAATTTTTGGATTCAGAAATAATGGCTGGTCAAGTACTTGATTTATATTGTCACATTCATAATTAACATTAACCAAAAACTCTGCCCAAGCACTAAATACTTCTTGATAAAACATTGGCATTTTCTCAGTCATAGGTTTTTTAAAAGCCATAAACAGTCCTTCCTCACCACATCCTCCACCTTTATTTAAAAAAAATTTCATATATCCCTTCCACCCATACTGTACTTTGTCACATAAATATTTTTTTATTGTTTTAACTCTTATTGCTTTCCTCTTAACCTCTAAGTCTATCAACCTCAGACCTCCCTCCTTATAGTCTGCTATCAGTGTTTTTGTTGATATTTTAATTCCTTTACCTCCCCACACAAAATTATTCACAGCCTCTTTTATTCCGTTCAAAACCCAGTCTGGCATGTCAATTGCTCCCATCACATAATTGCATTTAGTGAGTATTAACGAATTAGCCACAACTACCTTTCCTCTTAATCTCAATTCTCTTTGCCTCCAGAAATTAAGTACTTGTTTTATTTTATTTAAGGGTGTACTCACACTAGGCACGGTTGCTGTGAACCGGGCTCGAGTGCGATTGTCCCCCCTCCCCACTCCTCCTCTGGCCTGCACTCACATAGGGTTTCAGCATTCGTGCCGGAGCACGTTTACGTCATTATGTTGCGATGGTTTCAGGAAGAGCAACGCTCTCGCTAAACGTGAAATAGTTTACTTTGTAGATAATTATTTTAAATCATTTGGTCCGCGTGGGTCCACAGCCCTCTCACAGCCTATTATTAAACAGGTCTTTCGCCTTTGTGGCACGAAAATTTTCACGCAATCGTGCTGTTCGTATGAGGAGGTTTTTAATTACCAGTTGAAGTGCAGCAAGGACTTTGCAGCTTTGATTATGGACTATAAAAACGCTGATTACCTCGCAAAAACGCGACATCACGCGTCCTGTTCCGTGCTCCAGCACGGTTAGCGCTCACACTGCATGCGAACCGCGCCCGAGTCCAACTGAACCGTGCTCTGGCCCACCTCTTCCAAGCGGGCCAGGGCCGGCTAAACGAGCCGCGCCCGGGCACGGTTCGGAGCACTCACACTAGTCAAACGAACCGCGCTTTGGTGGTCAAACGCACTCGGGCACGGTTCAAACTGCCTAGTGTGAGTACACCCTAAAACTCCAGTCCATGTGGCATCTCTAGCCTCTTTCGCATTCACTCCAATATTCACTCCTAATATCCTTAAATACTCTTTCGTTATTTTAAATGGAACATCTGACCCTTTTATCTCCACCCCTCCTATACTTATTATTTCTGACTTGTCAACATTTATCTTTGCACCTGAAGCTTTTCCATATTTTTCTATCTGCATTTTTATTCTCTTAACACTCTCTACATCCTTGACAGTAAAAGTTGTGTCATCAGCATATTGGTGGATTACACTTACTCCTCCATAAGGAATTTGAATACCTCTTATTTCTTTATCACTTTTTATCAAAGATGCCAGCGGCTCCGCTGTTATTGAATATAACAAAGCAGATAATGGGCACCCTTGTCTGACTGACCTTTCTAATGGAAAGGGGTCAGTTAATGCCCCATTAATTTTAACACAGCTCCGGGCATTGTCATATATTAATTTGATCCATTTTCTTATTCTGTCTCCAAACCCATATCTCGCCATTGTCTGCTCAATAAAACTGTGCTCCACTCTATCAAAAGCTTTATTCAAATCCACAGATAAAACCAACCCCCCTTCCCCATCCTTTCCCATGTTTTCTACAACGTCTCTTATTGTACATATGATATCCATAATGTCTCTCCCCATTATACTGTATGCTTGGCTAGGCGACACAATACTCCCTACAACCTGTTTAATTCTATTGGCTATTACTTTTGTTAAAATTTTATAATCCGAATTAAGCAGACTCAAAGGCCTATAATTTTCCAACTTCAATGGATTTCCTTTATTTTTATATAAGATAGTTATTATTCCTAAGCCCATGGATCTCGGCATTTCCCCTCTCTCCTCCATACCTTTATACAACCTTAGCAGTATTGGTGCTAGGGTCCCTATGAAGGCCTTATAGAACTCATGTGTCAAACCATCCGAGCCCGGACTTTTATTCTTTTTTGTCTGATTTATTGCATCTTTTATTTCTTCAATACCTATATCTCTTTCGCACATATTCTTCTCATCCTCGTCTAGCTTCACGTTCACAGTACTCAAGACTTCATCCACACATTCTTGTTTTACACCCTCTTTCTTGAATAATTCCCTATAAAAATTCTCCACTTCTCCTATTATCCCAACAAAATCATTTATTTTATCGCCTTTTCTATTTTCTAACTCTACAATGTGTTTTCTCCTCTGCTTTTTATTTTCTAAATTTAGGAAGAATTTTGTACTTCTTTCTCCCTCTAAAGCATACTGAGCTCTACTTCTTATTATAGCTCCCTTGCTTTTTCCCTTTTCATACTCCTCTAATTCTGTTTTTAACCTCCAAAAGCACTCTTCACTGTACTCAGGATTATTTTCTATTTTTTCCGCTTCCCCTTTTAATGCATTTTCCAAAGCTTCTGCTTTACTCCTCCTCATAAAATCTCTTTGTTTTGAATACCTAATACTTCTTTTTTTAATTTTCTCTTTCATTCCCTCCCACCATTCACATACATTTTCCTCAAATAGAGAATTCTGCATTTCATAATTTATACATTTTACAATATTTTCTTTATATGCCTCTTCATTTAACAGATTTGCATTCAGACACCACAAACCCCCTCCCCTCGCCTCTTCACTTACACCCATCTTGACTGTCATCACAGCATGATCACTTAAACTGACAAACTTATATTTCACATTTTTAACATATTTTAACATTTCTCTTTTTGCCAAACATAAATCTATACGACTCTGTTTCAAATTACCCATCACCATTTGTCTTCTCGAAAATTCTCTTTTATATGGATTCTCTTCCCTCCACACATCTACTATGTCTTCATTCTGCATCCACTCTGTTAAGAACTTTCTTGACCCATCAGATTTAAAATTAGCACTACTGGAAGCATCCAGTCTCGTGCACCACACGTTGAAATCCCCAACTACTATACACTTCTCTTTCCATTGTGTCTTCATTTCCTTAAAGACTTCTTTTCTGTCAATCTCTATATTCGGTGCATAAATGTTTATAAGCCTAAACATTTCATTACAAAACTTAAATTCAAGTCCTAGCATTCTCCCATTTCCATCTTTATAAATTTGTTTCACATTTTGCACTCTGTCTCTTTTTATCAAAATCGCCACTCCACATGCTTTTACATTTCCATGACTCACATAAATTTCCCCCTCCCAACTCTTTTTTATATTGTCCATTATATCCCCTGTCCAATGCGTCTCTTGTAGGCATAGCACATCAGCTTTTAACAGTCTCTTCACCCTCTCAAACTTTTTTAGGTCTCTTAGCCCGTTACTGTTCAGACACGCAATGTGCAAAATACCCCACATAGTGATTATCACAGTTTTTAAGGGATTTATACTCATTCCAATTAAATCAAACTCTTACTTTCTGCCTTTTGCTCCTCCAGTCTTTCCTTCTTTCTTTTTTTCAATGTACCTTTCCCCTCACATATATCCATGTCTTCCTCTCCGTTTTTCACAGGATTTTCTATCATTTCTTTCTCCTTTCCTCCCCCTTCGTCTTTCTTCATTCCTCTTCTCTCCAGATGTTGTTCTCCTTGACTTTTAGCATTACCACCTTCTTCATTGTCATTTTTTTCCGTCTTCCCGTTTCCATCTTCACACTCCAGACCTCTCTGATCCATCTCTTTACCTGCTGTTCTTTTTTTCTTCTTTCTCTGTCTCATGATCTGTTGCCCCGCGCCCGCCTCCTCCGGGCTGCTCTCACTCTTAGTATCTCCCCTGTTTGTCGCTCTCTCTTTCTCTCCCCAAGTGCTTTGACTCATCTCTCCTT
>NW_027394277.1:8909377-8929377 GCF_049309525.1 Garra rufa
GTCACATGACAGGCCAACCATCCATTTATGAAAGACACATACACTTAAAATGTTAAGAGTAATAAAATGGCCTAAAAAACATGTAAAACACTTAAAACACTATAATACATTTAAATGATTGTAATAAATAGAGCGGTAAAACACGTCTTTCTAAAAACCAGCATATTATATAAATAGTGAAGAAAAGGCAAAAGCTTACAGCACCTGAAATCTATTTGAACCAATCTTCTTTTATGTCTCTTTCTTTTAACCACTAGTCATCTCTCACAGTTAAATCTGACCCCATTTTAGGCTTGTAACTCGGCTGATTACAGCACCTGGTACTCCCTGGCGGTCTCCCATCCAAGTGTAACAATCGGCCTTATCAGCCGAGTTACAAGACTAAAATGGGGTCAGATTTAACTGTGAGAGATGACTAGTGGTTAAAAGAATGAGACAAAAGAAGATTGGTTCAAATAGATTTGGTGTATTTACAAGGTTCACATAAAAGACTTTAAAACAACACGATAAAACTAGGTAAACTCTGTTAAAAGAATACAGTTCATTTGTCCAAACCCTAAAACAGTCCAAGAATCCCAGTGTGTTGATAAGTCCAACGTGAGTGTCCACCAGTGCATGTACAATCAACAGAAAGTTTAATCCAAAGTTTGCAGGTGGTGAATGGAAAGGTGAGCTCTAAGATTAGCAACTCCTCAATCCAACAGTTTGGTGACTGTCCGTTGTTTGTAATGCTGCTCTCTTATGCAGTTCTACTTCCTGCTTCCTGTCATGTGTCTAGTCACATGACAGGCCAACCATCCATTTATGAAAGACACATACACTTAAAATGTTAAGAGTAATAAAATGGCCTAAAAAACATGTAAAACACTTAAAACTCTATAATACATTTAAATGATTGTAATAAATAGAGCGGTAAAACACGTCTTTCTAAAAACCAGCATATTATATAAATAGTGAAGAAAAGGCAAAAGCTTACAGCACCTGAAATCTATTTGAACCAATCTTCTTTTATGTCTCTTTCTTTTAACCACTAGTCATCTCTCACAGTTAAATCTGACCCCATTTTAGTCTTGTAACTCGGCTGATTACAGCACCTGGTACTCCCTGGCGGTCTCCCATCCAAGTGTAACAATCGGCCTTATCAGCCGAGTTACAAGACTAAAATGGGATCAGATTTAACTGTGAGAGATGACTAGTGGTTAAAAGAATGAGACATAAAAGAAGATTGGTTTAAATAGATTTGGTGTATTTACAAGGTTCACATAAAAGACTTTAAAACAACACGATAAAACTAGGTAAACTCTGTTAAAAGAATACAGTTCATTTGTCCATACCCTAAAACAGTCCAAGAATCCCAGTGTGTTGATAAGTCCAACGTGAGTGTCCACCAGTGCATGTACAATCAACAGAAAGTTTAATCCAAAGTTTGCAGGTGGTGAATGGAAAGGTGAGCTCTAAGATTAGCAACTCCTCAATCCAACAGTTTGGTGACTGTCCGTTGTTTGTAATGCTGCTCTCTTATGCAGTTCTACTTCCTGCTTCCTGTCATGTGTCTAGTCACATAACAGGCCAACCATCCATTTATGAAAGACACATACACTTAAAATGTTAAGAGTAATAAAATGGCCTAAAAAACATGTAAAACACTTAAAACTCTATAATACATTTAAATGATTGTAATAAATAGAGCGCTAAAACACGTCTTTCTAAAAGCCAGCATATTATATAAATAGTGAAGAAAAGGCAAAAGCTTACAGCACCTGGTATTCCCAGGCGGTCTCCCATCCAAGTACTAAACAGGCCCGACGCGGCTTAGCTTCCGAGATCAGACGAGATCGGGCGCTCTCAGCGCGGTATGGCCGTAAGCGAGGATTGCTCCAAAAAGTGGGCTATTTAAAGATCAGCCTCCGTAAAAGCCAGCATATTATATAAATAGTGAAGAAAAGGCAAAAGCTTACAGCACCTGGTATTCCCAGGCGGTCTCCCAACCAAGTACTAACCAGGCCCGACGCTGCTTAGCTTCCGAGATCAGACGAGATCGGGCGCTCTCAGCGCGGTATGGCCGTAAGCGAGGGTTGCTCCAAAAAGTGGGCTATTTAAAGATCAGCCTCCGTAAAAGCCAGCATATTATATAAATAGTGAAGAAAAGGCAAAAGCTTACAGCACCTGGTATTCCCAGGCGGTCTCCCACCCAAGTACTAACCAGGCCCGACGCTGCTTAGCTTCCGAGATCAGACGAGATCGGGCGCTCTCAGCGCGGTATGGCCATAAGCAATGGCTGCTCCAAAAAGTGGGCTATTTAAAGATCAGCCTCCGTAATAGCCAGCATATTATATAAATAGTGAAGAAAAGGCAAAAGCTTACAGCACCTGGTATTTCCTGGCGGTCTCCAATCCAAGTGTAACAATCGGCCTTATCAGCCGAGTTACAAGACTAAAATGGGGTCAGATTTAACTGTGAGAGATGACTAGTGGTTAAAAGAATGAGACAAAAGAAGATTGGTTCAAATAGATTTGGTGTATTTATAAGGTTCACATAAAAGACTTTAAAACAACACGATAAAACTAGGTAAACTCTGTTAAAAGAATACAGTTCATTTGTCCAAACCCTAAAACAGTCCAAGAATCCCAGTGTGTTGATAAGTCCAACGTGAGTGTCCACCAGTGCATGTACAATCAACAGAAAGTTTAATCCAAAGTTTGCAGGTGGTGAATGGAAAGGTGAGCTCTAAGATTAGCAACTCCTCAATCCAACAGTTTGGTGACTGTCCGTTGTTTGTAATGCTGCTCTCTTATGCAGTTCTACTTCCTGCTTCCTGTCATGTGTCTAGTCACATGACAGGCCAACCATCCATTTATGAAAGACACATACACTTAAAATGTTAAGAGTAATAAAATGGCCTAAAAAACATGTAAAACACTTAAAACTCTATAATACATTTAAATGATTGTAATAAATAGAGCGGTAAAACACGTCTTTCTAAAAACCAGCATATTATATAAATAGTGAAGAAAAGGCAAAAGCTTACAGCACCTGAAATCTATTTGAACCAATCTTCTTTTATGTCTCTTTCTTTTAACCACTAGTCATCTCTCACAGTTAAATCTGACCCCATTTTAGTCTTGTAACTCGGCTGATTACAGCACCTGGTACTCCCTGGCGGTCTCCCATCCAAGTGTAACAATCGGCCTTATCAGCTGAGTTACAAGACTAAAATGGGGTCAGATTTAACTGTGAGAGATGACTAGTGGTTAAAATAATGAGACAAAATAAGATTGTTTCAAATAGATTTGGTGTATTTACAAGGTTCACATAAAAGACTTTAAAACAACACGATAAAACTAGGTAAACTCTGTTAAAAGAATACAGTTAATTTGTCCAAACCCTAAAAAAGTCCAAGAATCCCAGTGTGTTGATAAGTCCAACGTGAGTGTCCACCAGTGCATGTACAATCAACAGAAAGTTTAATCCAAAGTTTGCAGGTGGTGAATGGAAAGGTGAGCTCTAAGATTAGCAACTCCTCAATCCAACAGTTTGGTGACTGTCCGTTGTTTGTAATGCTGCTCTCTTATGCAGTTCTACTTCCTGCTTCCTGTCATGTGTCTAGTCACATGACAGGCCAACCATCCATTTATGAAAGACACATACACTTAAAATGTTAAGAGTAATAAAATGGCCTAAAAAACATGTAAAACACTTAAAACACTATAATACATTTAAATGATTGTAATAAATAGAGCGGTAAAACACGTCTTTCTAAAAACCAGCATATTATATAAATAGTGAAGAAAAGGCAAAAGCTTACAGCACCTGAAATCTATTTGAACCAATCTTCTTTTATGTCTCTTTCTTTTAACCACTAGTCATCTCTCACAGTTAAATCTGACCCCATTTTAGGCTTGTAACTCGGCTGATTACAGCACCTGGTACTCCCTGGCGGTCTCCCATCCAAGTGTAACAATCGGCCTTATCAGCCGAGTTACAAGACTAAAATGGGGTCAGATTTAACTGTGAGAGATGACTAGTGGTTAAAAGAATGAGACAAAAGAAGATTGGTTCAAATAGATTTGGTGTATTTACAAGGTTCACATAAAAGACTTTAAAACAACACGATAAAACTAGGTAAACTCTGTTAAAAGAATACAGTTCATTTGTCCAAACCCTAAAACAGTCCAAGAATCCCAGTGTGTTGATAAGTCCAACGTGAGTGTCCACCAGTGCATGTACAATCAACAGAAAGTTTAATCCAAAGTTTGCAGGTGGTGAATGGAAAGGTGAGCTCTAAGATTAGCAACTCCTCAATCCAACAGTTTGGTGACTGTCCGTTGTTTGTAATGCTGCTCTCTTATGCAGTTCTACTTCCTGCTTCCTGTCATGTGTCTAGTCACATGACAGGCCAACCATCCATTTATGAAAGACACATACACTTAAAATGTTAAGAGTAATAAAATGGCCTAAAAAACATGTAAAACACTTAAAACTCTATAATACATTTAAATGATTGTAATAAATAGAGCGGTAAAACACGTCTTTCTAAAAACCAGCATATTATATAAATAGTGAAGAAAAGGCAAAAGCTTACAGCACCTGAAATCTATTTGAACCAATCTTCTTTTATGTCTCTTTCTTTTAACCACTAGTCATCTCTCACAGTTAAATCTGACCCCATTTTAGTCTTGTAACTCGGCTGATTACAGCACCTGGTACTCCCTGGCGGTCTCCCATCCAAGTGTAACAATCGGCCTTATCAGCCGAGTTACAAGACTAAAATGGGATCAGATTTAACTGTGAGAGATGACTAGTGGTTAAAAGAATGAGACATAAAAGAAGATTGGTTTAAATAGATTTGGTGTATTTACAAGGTTCACATAAAAGACTTTAAAACAACACGATAAAACTAGGTAAACTCTGTTAAAAGAATACAGTTCATTTGTCCATACCCTAAAACAGTCCAAGAATCCCAGTGTGTTGATAAGTCCAACGTGAGTGTCCACCAGTGCATGTACAATCAACAGAAAGTTTAATCCAAAGTTTGCAGGTGGTGAATGGAAAGGTGAGCTCTAAGATTAGCAACTCCTCAATCCAACAGTTTGGTGACTGTCCGTTGTTTGTAATGCTGCTCTCTTATGCAGTTCTACTTCCTGCTTCCTGTCATGTGTCTAGTCACATAACAGGCCAACCATCCATTTATGAAAGACACATACACTTAAAATGTTAAGAGTAATAAAATGGCCTAAAAAACATGTAAAACACTTAAAACTCTATAATACATTTAAATGATTGTAATAAATAGAGCGCTAAAACACGTCTTTCTAAAAGCCAGCATATTATATAAATAGTGAAGAAAAGGCAAAAGCTTACAGCACCTGGTATTCCCAGGCGGTCTCCCATCCAAGTACTAAACAGGCCCGACGCGGCTTAGCTTCCGAGATCAGACGAGATCGGGCGCTCTCAGCGCGGTATGGCCGTAAGCGAGGATTGCTCCAAAAAGTGGGCTATTTAAAGATCAGCCTCCGTAAAAGCCAGCATATTATATAAATAGTGAAGAAAAGGCAAAAGCTTACAGCACCTGGTATTCCCAGGCGGTCTCCCAACCAAGTACTAACCAGGCCCGACGCTGCTTAGCTTCCGAGATCAGACGAGATCGGGCGCTCTCAGCGCGGTATGGCCGTAAGCGAGGGTTGCTCCAAAAAGTGGGCTATTTAAAGATCAGCCTCCGTAAAAGCCAGCATATTATATAAATAGTGAAGAAAAGGCAAAAGCTTACAGCACCTGGTATTGCCAGGCGGTCTCCCACCCAAGTACTAACCAGGCCCGACGCTGCTTAGCTTCCGAGATCAGACGAGATCGGGCGCTCTCAGCGCGGTATGGCCGTAAGCGAGGGTTGCTCCAAAAAGTGGGCTATTTAAAGGTCAGCCTCCGTAAAAGCCAGCATATTATATAAATAGTGAAGAAAAGGCAAAAGCTTACAGCACCTGGTATTTCCTGGCGGTCTCCAATCCAAGTGTAACAATCGGCCTTATCAGCCGAGTTACAAGACTAAAATGGGGTCAGATTTAACTGTGAGAGATGACTAGTGGTTAAAAGAATGAGACAAAAGAAGATTGGTTCAAATAGATTTGGTGTATTTACAAGGTTCACATAAAAGACTTTAAAACAACACGATAAAACTAGGTAAACTCTGTTAAAAGAATACAGTTCATTTGTCCAAACCCTAAAACAGTCCAAGAATCCCAGTGTGTTGATAAGTCCAACGTGAGTGTCCACCAGTGCATGTACAATCAACAGAAAGTTTAATCCAAAGTTTGCAGGTGGTGAATGGAAAGGTGAGCTCTAAGATTAGCAACTCCTAAATCCAACAGTTTGGTGACTGTCCGTTGTTTGTAATGCTGCTCTCTTATGCAGTTCTACTTCCTGCTTCCTGTCATGTGTCTAGTCACATGACAGGCCAACCATCCATTTATGAAAGACACATACACTTAAAATGTTAAGAGTAATAAAATGGCCTAAAAAACATGTAAAACACTTAAAACTCTATAATACATTTAAATGATTGTAATAAATAGAGCGGTAAAACACGTCTTTCTAAAAACCAGCATATTATATAAATAGTGAAGAAAAGGCAAAAGCTTACAGCACCTGAAATCTATTTGAACCAATCTTCTTTTATGTCTCTTTCTTTTAACCACTAGTCATCTCTCACAGTTAAATCTGACCCCATTTTAGTCTTGTAACTCGGCTGATTACAGCACCTGGTACTCCCTGGCGGTCTCCCATCCAAGTGTAACAATCGGCCTTATCAGCTGAGTTACAAGACTAAAATGGGGTCAGATTTAACTGTGAGAGATGACTAGTGGTTAAAATAATGAGACAAAAGAAGATTGGTTCAAATAGATTTGGTGTATTTACAAGGTTCACATAAAAGACTTTAAAACAACACGATAAAACTAGGTAAACTCTGTTAAAAGAATACAGTTCATTTGTCCAAACCCTAAAACAGTCCAAGAATCCCAGTGTGTTGATAAGTCCAACGTGAGTGTCCACCAGTGCATGTACAATCAACAGAAAGTTTAATCCAAAGTTTGCAGGTGGTGAATGGAAAGGTGAGCTCTAAGATTAGCAACTCCTCAATCCAACAGTTTGGTGACTGTCCGTTGTTTGTAATGCTGCTCTCTTATGCAGTTCTACTTCCTGCTTCCTGTCATGTGTCTAGTCACATGACAGGCCAACCATCCATTTATGAAAGACACATACACTTAAAATGTTAAGAGTAATAAAATGGCCTAAAAAACATGTAAAACACTTAAAACACTATAATACATTTAAATGATTGTAATAAATAGAGCGGTAAAACACGTCTTTCTAAAAACCAGCATATTATATAAATATTGAAGAAAAGGCAAAAGCTTACAGCACCTGAAATCTATTTGAACCAATCTTCTTTTATGTCTCTTTCTTTTAACCACTAGTCATCTCTCACAGTTAAATCTGACCCCATTTTAGGCTTGTAACTCGGCTGATTACAGCACCTGGTACTCCCTGGCGGTCTCCCATCCAAGTGTAACAATCGGCCTTATCAGCCGAGTTACAAGACTAAAATGGGGTCAGATTTAACTGTGAGAGATGACTAGTGGTTAAAAGAATGAGACAAAAGAAGATTGGTTCAAATAGATTTGGTGTATTTACAAGGTTCACATAAAAGACTTTAAAACAACACGATAAAACTAGGTAAACTCTGTTAAAAGAATACAGTTCATTTGTCCATACCCTAAAACAGTCCAAGAATCCCAGTGTGTTGATAAGTCCAACGTGAGTGTCCACCAGTGCATGTACAATCCACAGAAAGTTTAATCCAAAGTTTGCAGGTGGTGAATGGAAAGGTGAGCTCTAAGATTAGCAACTCCTCAATCCAACAGTTTGGTGACTGTCCGTTGTTTGTAATGCTGCTCTCTTATGCAGTTCTACTTCCTGCTTCCTGTCATGTGTCTAGTCACATGACAGGCCAACCATCCATTTATGAAAGACACATACACTTAAAATGTTAAGAGTAATAAAATGGCCTAAAAAACATGTAAAACACTTAAAACTCTATAATACATTTAAATGATTGTAATAAATAGAGCGCTAAAACACGTCTTTCTAAAAGCCAGCATATTATATAAATAGTGAAGAAAAGGCAAAAGCTTACAGCACCTGGTATTTCCTGGCGGTCTCCAATCCAAGTGTAACAATCGGCCTTATCAGCCGAGTTACAAGACTAAAATGGGGTCAGATTTAACTGTGAGAGATGACTAGTGGTTAAAAGAATGAGACAAAAGAAGATTGGTTCAAATAGATTTGGTGTATTTACAAGGTTCACATAAAAGACTTTAAAACAACACGATAAAACTAGGTAAACTCTGTTAAAAGAATACAGTTCATTTGTCCAAACCCTAAAACAGTCCAAGAATCCCAGTGTGTTGATAAGTCCAACGTGAGTGTCCACCAGTGCATGTACAATCAACAGAAAGTTTAATCCAAAGTTTGCAGGTGGTGAATGGAAAGGTGAGCTCTAAGATTAGCAACTCCTCAATCCAACAGTTTGGTGACTGTCCGTTGTTTGTAATGCTGCTCTCTTATGCAGTTCTACTTCTTGCTTCCTGTCATGTGTCTAGTCACATAACAGGCCAACCATCCATTTATGAAAGACACATACACTTAAAATGTTAAGAGTAATAAAATGGCCTAAAAAACATGTAAAACACTTAAAACTCTATAATACATTTAAATGATTGTAATAAATAGAGCGCTAAAACACGTCTTTCTAAAAGCCAGCATATTATATAAATAGTGTATGGCCGTAAGCGAGGATTGCTCCAAAAAGTGGGCTATTTAAAGATCAGCCTCCGTAAAAGCCAGCATATTATATAAATAGTGAAGAAAAGGCAAAAGCTTACAGCACCTGGTATTCCCAGCAGGTCTCCCATCCAAGTACTAACCAGGCCCCACGCGGCTTAGCTTCCGAGATCAGACGAGATCGGGCGCTCTCAGCGCGGTATGGCCGTAAGCGAGGATTGCTCCAAAAAGTGGGCTATTTAAAGATCAGCCTCCGTAAAAGCCAGCATATTATATAAATAGTGAAGAAAAGGCAAAAGCTTACAGCACCTGGTATTCCCAGGCGGTCTCCCATCCAAGTACTAACCAGGCCCGACGCTGCTTAGCTTCCGAGATCAGACGAGATCGGGCACTCTCAGCGCGGTATGGCCGTAAGCGAGGGTTGCTCCAAAAAGTGGGCTATTTAAAGATCAGCCTCCGTAAAAGCCAGCATATTATATAAATAGTGAAGAAAAGGCAAAAGCTTACAGCACCTGGTATTCCCAGGCGGTCTCCCACCCAAGTACTAACCAGGCCCGACGCTGCTTAGCTTCCGAGATCAGACGAGATCGGGCGCTCTCAGCGCGGTATGGCCATAAGCGATGGCTGCTCCAAAAAGTGGGCTATTTAAAGATCAGCCTCCGTAAAAGCCAGCATATTATATAAATAGTGAAGAAAAGGCAAAAGCTTACAGCACCTGGTATTTCCTGGCGGTCTCCAATCCAAGTGTAACAATCGGCCTTATCAGGCGAGTTACAAGACTAAAATGGGGTCAGATTTAACTGTGAGAGATGACTAGTGGTTAAAAGAATGAGACAAAAGAAGATTGGTTCAAATAGATTTGGTATATTTATAAGGTTCACATAAAAGACTTTAAAACAACACGATAAAACTAGGTAAACTCTGTTAAAAGAATACAGTTCATTTGTCCAAACCCTAAAACAGTCCAAGAATCCCAGTGTGTTGATAAGTCCAACGTGAGTGTCCACCAGTGCATGTACAATCAACAGAAAGTTTAATCCAAAGTTTGCAGGTGGTGAATGGAAAGGTGAGCTCTAAGATTAGCAACTCCTCAATCCAACAGTTTGGTGACTGTCCGTTGTTTGTAATGCTGCTCTCTTATGCAGTTCTACTTCCTGCTTCCTGTCATGTGTCTAGTCACATGACAGGCCAACCATCCATTTATGAAAGACACATACACTTAAAATGTTAAGAGTAATAAAATGGCCTAAAAAACATGTAAAACACTTAAAACTCTATAATACATTTAAATGATTGTAATAAATAGAGCGGTAAAACACGTCTTTCTAAAAACCAGCATATTATATAAATAGTGAAGAAAAGGCAAAAGCTTACAGCACCTGAAATCTATTTGAACCAATCTTCTTTTATGTCTCTTTCTTTTAACCACTAGTCATCTCTCACAGTTAAATCTGACCCCATTTTAGTCTTGTAACTCGGCTGATTACAGCACCTGGTACTCCCTGGCGGTCTCCCATCCAAGTGTAACAATCGGCCTTATCAGCTGAGTTACAAGACTAAAATGGGGTCAGATTTAACTGTGAGAGATGACTAGTGGTTAAAATAATGAGACAAAATAAGATTGTTTCAAATAGATTTGGTGTATTTACAAGGTTCACATAAAAGACTTTAAAACAACACGATAAAACTAGGTAAACTCTGTTAAAAGAATACAGTTAATTTGTCCAAACCCTAAAAAAGTCCAAGAATCCCAGTGTGTTGATAAGTCCAACGTGAGTGTCCACCAGTGCATGTACAATCAACAGAAAGTTTAATCCAAAGTTTGCAGGTGGTGAATGGAAAGGTGAGCTCTAAGATTAGCAACTCCTCAATCCAACAGTTTGGTGACTGTCCGTTGTTTGTAATGCTGCTCTCTTATGCAGTTCTACTTCCTGCTTCCTGTCATGTGTCTAGTCACATGACAGGCCAACCATCCATTTATGAAAGACACATACACTTAAAATGTTAAGAGTAATAAAATGGCCTAAAAAACATGTAAAACACTTAAAACACTATAATACATTTAAATGATTGTAATAAATAGAGCGGTAAAACACGTCTTTCTAAAAACCAGCATATTATATAAATAGTGAAGAAAAGGCAAAAGCTTACAGCACCTGAAATCTATTTGAACCAATCTTCTTTTATGTCTCTTTCTTTTAACCACTAGTCATCTCTCACAGTTAAATCTGACCCCATTTTAGGCTTGTAACTCGGCTGATTACAGCACCTGGTACTCCCTGGCGGTCTCCCATCCAAGTGTAACAATCGGCCTTATCAGCCGAGTTACAAGACTAAAATGGGGTCAGATTTAACTGTGAGAGATGACTAGTGGTTAAAAGAATGAGACAAAAGAAGATTGGTTCAAATAGATTTGGTGTATTTACAAGGTTCACATAAAAGACTTTAAAACAACACGATAAAACTAGGTAAACTCTGTTAAAAGAATACAGTTCATTTGTCCAAACCCTAAAACAGTCCAAGAATCCCAGTGTGTTGATAAGTCCAACGTGAGTGTCCACCAGTGCATGTACAATCAACAGAAAGTTTAATCCAAAATTTGCAGGTGGTGAATGGAAAGGTGAGCTCTAAGATTAGCAACTCCTCAATCCAACAGTTTGGTGACTGTCCGTTGTTTGTAATGCTGCTCTCTTATGCAGTTCTACTTCCTGCTTCCTGTCATGTGTCTAGTCACATGACAGGCCAACCATCCATTTATGAAAGACACATACACTTAAAATGTTAAGAGTAATAAAATGGCCTAAAAAACATGTAAAACACTTAAAACTCTATAATACATTTAAATGATTGTAATAAATAGAGCGGTAAAACACGTCTTTCTAAAAACCAGCATATTATATAAATAGTGAAGAAAAGGCAAAAGCTTACAGCACCTGAAATCTATTTGAACCAATCTTCTTTTATGTCTCTTTCTTTTAACCACTAGTCATCTCTCACAGTTAAATCTGACCCCATTTTAGTCTTGTAACTCGGCTGATTACAGCACCTGGTACTCCCTGGCGGTCTCCCATCCAAGTGTAACAATCGGCCTTATCAGCCGAGTTACAAGACTAAAATGGGATCAGATTTAACTGTGAGAGATGACTAGTGGTTAAAAGAATGAGACATAAAAGAAGATTGGTTTAAATAGATTTGGTGTATTTACAAGGTTCACATAAAAGACTTTAAAACAACACGATAAAACTAGGTAAACTCTGTTAAAAGAATACAGTTCATTTGTCCATACCCTAAAACAGTCCAAGAATCCCAGTGTGTTGATAAGTCCAACGTGAGTGTCCACCAGTGCATGTACAATCAACAGAAAGTTTAATCCAAAGTTTGCAGGTGGTGAATGGAAAGGTGAGCTCTAAGATTAGCAACTCCTCAATCCAACAGTTTGGTGACTGTCCGTTGTTTGTAATGCTGCTCTCTTATGCAGTTCTACTTCCTGCTTCCTGTCATGTGTCTAGTCACATGACAGGCCAACCATCCATTTATGAAAGACACATACACTTAAAATGTTAAGAGTAATAAAATGGCCTAAAAAACATGTAAAACACTTAAAACTCTATAATACATTTAAATGATTGTAATAAATAGAGCGCTAAAACACGTCTTTCTAAAAGCCAGCATATTATATAAATAGTGAAGAAAAGGCAAAAGCTTACAGCACCTGGTATTTCCTGGCGGTCTCCAATCCAAGTGTAACAATCGGCCTTATCAGCCGAGTTACAAGACTAAAATGGGGTCAGATTTAACTGTGAGAGATGACTAGTGGTTAAAAGAATGAGACAAAAGAAGATTGGTTCAAATAGATTTGGTGTATTTACAAGGTTCACATAAAAGACTTTAAAACAACACGATAAAACTAGGTAAACTCTGTTAAAAGAATACAGTTCATTTGTCCAAACCCTAAAACAGTCCAAGAATCCCAGTGTGTTGATAAGTCCAACGTGAGTGTCCACCAGTGCATGTACAATCAACAGAAAGTTTAATCCAAAGTTTGCAGGTGGTGAATGGAAAGGTGAGCTCTAAGATTAGCAACTCCTCAATCCAACAGTTTGGTGACTGTCCGTTGTTTGTAATGCTGCTCTCTTATGCAGTTCTACTTCTTGCTTCCTGTCATGTGTCTAGTCACATAACAGGCCAACCATCCATTTATGAAAGACACATACACTTAAAATGTTAAGAGTAATAAAATGGCCTAAAAAACATGTAAAACACTTAAAACTCTATAATACATTTAAATGATTGTAATAAATAGAGCGCTAAAACACGTCTTTCTAAAAGCCAGCATATTATATAAATAGTGTATGGCCGTAAGCGAGGATTGCTCCAAAAAGTGGGCTATTTAAAGATCAGCCTCCGTAAAAGCCAGCATATTATATAAATAGTGAAGAAAAGGCAAAAGCTTACAGCACCTGGTATTCCCAGCAGGTCTCCCATCCAAGTACTAACCAGGCCCCACGCGGCTTAGCTTCCGAGATCAGACGAGATCGGGCGCTCTCAGCGCGGTATGGCCGTAAGCGAGGATTGCTCCAAAAAGTGGGCTATTTAAAGATCAGCCTCCGTAAAAGCCAGCATATTATATAAATAGTGAAGAAAAGGCAAAAGCTTACAGCACCTGGTATTCCCAGGCGGTCTCCCATCCAAGTACTAACCAGGCCCGACGCTGCTTAGCTTCCGAGATCAGACGAGATCGGGCACTCTCAGCGCGGTATGGCCGTAAGCGAGGGTTGCTCCAAAAAGTGGGCTATTTAAAGATCAGCCTCCGTAAAAGCCAGCATATTATATAAATAGTGAAGAAAAGGCAAAAGCTTACAGCACCTGGTATTCCCAGGCGGTCTCCCACCCAAGTACTAACCAGGCCCGACGCTGCTTAGCTTCCGAGATCAGACGAGATCGGGCGCTCTCAGCGCGGTATGGCCATAAGCGATGGCTGCTCCAAAAAGTGGGCTATTTAAAGATCAGCCTCCGTAAAAGCCAGCATATTATATAAATAGTGAAGAAAAGGCAAAAGCTTACAGCACCTGGTATTTCCTGGCGGTCTCCAATCCAAGTGTAACAATCGGCCTTATCAGCCGAGTTACAAGACTAAAATGGGGTCAGATTTAACTGTGAGAGATGACTAGTGGTTAAAAGAATGAGACAAAAGAAGATTGGTTCAAATAGATTTGGTATATTTATAAGGTTCACATAAAAGACTTTAAAACAACACGATAAAACTAGGTAAACTCTGTTAAAAGAATACAGTTCATTTGTCCAAACCCTAAAACAGTCCAAGAATCCCAGTGTGTTGATAAGTCCAACGTGAGTGTCCACCAGTGCATGTACAATCAACAGAAAGTTTAATCCAAAGTTTGCAGGTGGTGAATGGAAAGGTGAGCTCTAAGATTAGCAACTCCTCAATCCAACAGTTTGGTGACTGTCCGTTGTTTGTAATGCTGCTCTCTTATGCAGTTCTACTTCCTGCTTCCTGTCATGTGTCTAGTCACATGACAGGCCAACCATCCATTTATGAAAGACACATACACTTAAAATGTTAAGAGTAATAAAATGGCCTAAAAAACATGTAAAACACTTAAAACTCTATAATACATTTAAATGATTGTAATAAATAGAGCGGTAAAACACGTCTTTCTAAAAACCAGCATATTATATAAATAGTGAAGAAAAGGCAAAAGCTTACAGCACCTGAAATCTATTTGAACCAATCTTCTTTTATGTCTCTTTCTTTTAACCACTAGTCATCTCTCACAGTTAAATCTGACCCCATTTTAGTCTTGTAACTCGGCTGATTACAGCACCTGGTACTCCCTGGCGGTCTCCCATCCAAGTGTAACAATCGGCCTTATCAGCTGAGTTACAAGACTAAAATGGGGTCAGATTTAACTGTGAGAGATGACTAGTGGTTAAAATAATGAGACAAAATAAGATTGTTTCAAATAGATTTGGTGTATTTACAAGGTTCACATAAAAGACTTTAAAACAACACGATAAAACTAGGTAAACTCTGTTAAAAGAATACAGTTAATTTGTCCAAACCCTAAAAAAGTCCAAGAATCCCAGTGTGTTGATAAGTCCAACGTGAGTGTCCACCAGTGCATGTACAATCAACAGAAAGTTTAATCCAAAGTTTGCAGGTGGTGAATGGAAAGGTGAGCTCTAAGATTAGCAACTCCTCAATCCAACAGTTTGGTGACTGTCCGTTGTTTGTAATGCTGCTCTCTTATGCAGTTCTACTTCCTGCTTCCTGTCATGTGTCTAGTCACATGACAGGCCAACCATCCATTTATGAAAGACACATACACTTAAAATGTTAAGAGTAATAAAATGGCCTAAAAAACATGTAAAACACTTAAAACACTATAATACATTTAAATGATTGTAATAAATAGAGCGGTAAAACACGTCTTTCTAAAAACCAGCATATTATATAAATAGTGAAGAAAAGGCAAAAGCTTACAGCACCTGAAATCTATTTGAACCAATCTTCTTTTATGTCTCTTTCTTTTAACCACTAGTCATCTCTCACAGTTAAATCTGACCCCATTTTAGGCTTGTAACTCGGCTGATTACAGCACCTGGTACTCCCTGGCGGTCTCCCATCCAAGTGTAACAATCGGCCTTATCAGCCGAGTTACAAGACTAAAATGGGGTCAGATTTAACTGTGAGAGATGACTAGTGGTTAAAAGAATGAGACAAAAGAAGATTGGTTCAAATAGATTTGGTGTATTTACAAGGTTCACATAAAAGACTTTAAAACAACACGATAAAACTAGGTAAACTCTGTTAAAAGAATACAGTTCATTTGTCCAAACCCTAAAACAGTCCAAGAATCCCAGTGTGTTGATAAGTCCAACGTGAGTGTCCACCAGTGCATGTACAATCAACAGAAAGTTTAATCCAAAATTTGCAGGTGGTGAATGGAAAGGTGAGCTCTAAGATTAGCAACTCCTCAATCCAACAGTTTGGTGACTGTCCGTTGTTTGTAATGCTGCTCTCTTATGCAGTTCTACTTCCTGCTTCCTGTCATGTGTCTAGTCACATGACAGGCCAACCATCCATTTATGAAAGACACATACACTTAAAATGTTAAGAGTAATAAAATGGCCTAAAAAACATGTAAAACACTTAAAACTCTATAATACATTTAAATGATTGTAATAAATAGAGCGGTAAAACACGTCTTTCTAAAAACCAGCATATTATATAAATAGTGAAGAAAAGGCAAAAGCTTACAGCACCTGAAATCTATTTGAACCAATCTTCTTTTATGTCTCTTTCTTTTAACCACTAGTCATCTCTCACAGTTAAATCTGACCCCATTTTAGTCTTGTAACTCGGCTGATTACAGCACCTGGTACTCCCTGGCGGTCTCCCATCCAAGTGTAACAATCGGCCTTATCAGCCGAGTTACAAGACTAAAATGGGATCAGATTTAACTGTGAGAGATGACTAGTGGTTAAAAGAATGAGACATAAAAGAAGATTGGTTTAAATAGATTTGGTGTATTTACAAGGTTCACATAAAAGACTTTAAAACAACACGATAAAACTAGGTAAACTCTGTTAAAAGAATACAGTTCATTTGTCCATACCCTAAAACAGTCCAAGAATCCCAGTGTGTTGATAAGTCCAACGTGAGTGTCCACCAGTGCATGTACAATCAACAGAAAGTTTAATCCAAAGTTTGCAGGTGGTGAATGGAAAGGTGAGCTCTAAGATTAGCAACTCCTCAATCCAACAGTTTGGTGACTGTCCGTTGTTTGTAATGCTGCTCTCTTATGCAGTTCTACTTCCTGCTTCCTGTCATGTGTCTAGTCACATAACAGGCCAACCATCCATTTATGAAAGACACATACACTTAAAATGTTAAGAGTAATAAAATGGCCTAAAAAACATGTAAAACACTTAAAACTCTATAATACATTTAAATGATTGTAATAAATAGAGCGCTAAAACACGTCTTTCTAAAAGCCAGCATATTATATAAATAGTGAAGAAAAGGCAAAAGCTTACAGCACCTGGTATTCCCAGGCGGTCTCCCATCCAAGTACTAAACAGGCCCGACGCGGCTTAGCTTCCGAGATCAGACGAGATCGGGCGCTCTCAGCGCGGTATGGCCGTAAGCGAGGATTGCTCCAAAAAGTGGGCTATTTAAAGATCAGCCTCCGTAAAAGCCAGCATATTATATAAATAGTGAAGAAAAGGCAAAAGCTTACAGCACCTGGTATTCCCAGGCGGTCTCCCAACCAAGTACTAACCAGGCCCGACGCTGCTTAGCTTCCGAGATCAGACGAGATCGGGCGCTCTCAGCGCGGTATGGCCGTAAGCGAGGGTTGCTCCAAAAAGTGGGCTATTTAAAGATCAGCCTCCGTAAAAGCCAGCATATTATATAAATAGTGAAGAAAAGGCAAAAGCTTACAGCACCTGGTATTGCCAGGCGGTCTCCCACCCAAGTACTAACCAGGCCCGACGCTGCTTAGCTTCCGAGATCAGACGAGATCGGGCGCTCTCAGCGCGGTATGGCCGTAAGCGAGGGTTGCTCCAAAAAGTGGGCTATTTAAAGGTCAGCCTCCGTAAAAGCCAGCATATTATATAAATAGTGAAGAAAAGGCAAAAGCTTACAGCACCTGGTATTTCCTGGCGGTCTCCAATCCAAGTGTAACAATCGGCCTTATCAGCCGAGTTACAAGACTAAAATGGGGTCAGATTTAACTGTGAGAGATGACTAGTGGTTAAAAGAATGAGACAAAAGAAGATTGGTTCAAATAGATTTGGTGTATTTACAAGGTTCACATAAAAGACTTTAAAACAACACGATAAAACTAGGTAAACTCTGTTAAAAGAATACAGTTCATTTGTCCAAACCCTAAAACAGTCCAAGAATCCCAGTGTGTTGATAAGTCCAACGTGAGTGTCCACCAGTGCATGTACAATCAACAGAAAGTTTAATCCAAAGTTTGCAGGTGGTGAATGGAAAGGTGAGCTCTAAGATTAGCAACTCCTAAATCCAACAGTTTGGTGACTGTCCGTTGTTTGTAATGCTGCTCTCTTATGCAGTTCTACTTCCTGCTTCCTGTCATGTGTCTAGTCACATGACAGGCCAACCATCCATTTATGAAAGACACATACACTTAAAATGTTAAGAGTAATAAAATGGCCTAAAAAACATGTAAAACACTTAAAACTCTATAATACATTTAAATGATTGTAATAAATAGAGCGGTAAAACACGTCTTTCTAAAAACCAGCATATTATATAAATAGTGAAGAAAAGGCAAAAGCTTACAGCACCTGAAATCTATTTGAACCAATCTTCTTTTATGTCTCTTTCTTTTAACCACTAGTCATCTCTCACAGTTAAATCTGACCCCATTTTAGTCTTGTAACTCGGCTGATTACAGCACCTGGTACTCCCTGGCGGTCTCCCATCCAAGTGTAACAATCGGCCTTATCAGCCGAGTTACAAGACTAAAATGGGATCAGATTTAACTGTGAGAGATGACTAGTGGTTAAAAGAATGAGACATAAAAGAAGATTGGTTTAAATAGATTTGGTGTATTTACAAGGTTCACATAAAAGACTTTAAAACAACACGATAAAACTAGGTAAACTCTGTTAAAAGAATACAGTTCATTTGTCCATACCCTAAAACAGTCCAAGAATCCCAGTGTGTTGATAAGTCCAACGTGAGTGTCCACCAGTGCATGTACAATCAACAGAAAGTTTAATCCAAAGTTTGCAGGTGGTGAATGGAAAGGTGAGCTCTAAGATTAGCAACTCCTCAATCCAACAGTTTGGTGACTGTCCGTTGTTTGTAATGCTGCTCTCTTATGCAGTTCTACTTCCTGCTTCCTGTCATGTGTCTAGTCACATAACAGGCCAACCATCCATTTATGAAAGACACATACACTAAAAATGTTAAGAGTAATAAAATGGCCTAAAAAACATGTAAAACACTTAAAACTCTATAATACATTTAAATGATTGTAATAAATAGAGCGCTAAAACACGTCTTTCTAAAAGCCAGCATATTATATAAATAGTGTATGGCCGTAAGCGAGGATTGCTCCAAAAAGTGGGCTATTTAAAGATCAGCCTCCGTAAAAGCCAGCATATTATATAAATAGTGAAGAAAAGGCAAAAGCTTACAGCACCTGGTATTCCCAGGAGGTCTCCCATCCAAGTACTAACCAGGCCCCACGCGGCTTAGCTTCCGAGATCAGACGAGATCGGGCGCTCTCAGCGCGGTATGGCCGTAAGCGAGGATTGCTCCAAAAAGTGGGCTATTTAAAGATCAGCCTCCGTAAAAGCCAGCATATTATATAAATAGTGAAGAAAAGGCAAAAGCTTACAGCACCTGGTATTCCCAGCAGGTCTCCCATCCAAGTACTAACCAGGCCCCACGCGGCTTAGCTTCCGAGATCAGACGAGATCGGGCGCTCTCAGCGCGGTATGGCCGTAAGCGAGGATTGCTCCAAAAAGTGGGCTATTTAAAGATCAGCCTCCGTAAAAGCCAGCATATTATATAAATAGTGAAGAAAAGGCAAAAGCTTACAGCACCTGGTATTCCCAGGCGGTCTCCCATCCAAGTACTAACCAGGCCCGACGCTGCTTAGCTTCCGAGATCAGACGAGATCGGGCACTCTCAGCGCGGTATGGCCGTAAGCGAGGGTTGCTCCAAAAAGTGGGCTATTTAAAGATCAGCCTCCGTAAAAGCCAGCATATTATATAAATAGTGAAGAAAAGGCAAAAGCTTACAGCACCTGGTATTCCCAGGCGGTCTCCCACCCAAGTACTAACCAGGCCCGACGCTGCTTAGCTTCCGAGATCAGACGAGATCGGGCGCTCTCAGCGCGGTATGGCCATAAGCGATGGCTGCTCCAAAAAGTGGGCTATTTAAAGATCAGCCTCCGTAAAAGCCAGCATATTATATAAATAGTGAAGAAAAGGCAAAAGCTTACAGCACCTGGTATTTCCTGGCGGTCTCCAATCCAAGTGTAACAATCGGCCTTATCAGCCGAGTTACAAGACTAAAATGGGGTCAGATTTAACTGTGAGAGATGACTAGTGGTTAAAAGAATGAGACAAAAGAAGATTGGTTCAAATAGATTTGGTAT
>NW_027394277.1:8934377-8939377 GCF_049309525.1 Garra rufa
CTCCAATCCAAGTGTAACAATCGGCCTTATCAGCCGAGTTACAAGACTAAAATGGGGTCAGATTTAACTGTGAGAGATGACTAGTGGTTAAAAGAATGAGACAAAAGAAGATTGGTTCAAATAGATTTGGTGTATTTACAAGGTTCACATAAAAGACTTTAAAACAACACGATAAAACTAGGTAAACTCTGTTAAAAGAATACAGTTCATTTGTCCAAACCCTAAAACAGTCCAAGAATCCCAGTGTGTTGATAAGTCCAACGTGAGTGTCCACCAGTGCATGTACAATCAACAGAAAGTTTAATCCAAAGTTTGCAGGTGGTGAATGGAAAGGTGAGCTCTAAGATTAGCAACTCCTCAATCCAACAGTTTGGTGACTGTCCGTTGTTTGTAATGCTGCTCTCTTATGCAGTTCTACTTCTTGCTTCCTGTCATGTGTCTAGTCACATAACAGGCCAACCATCCATTTATGAAAGACACATACACTTAAAATGTTAAGAGTAATAAAATGGCCTAAAAAACATGTAAAACACTTAAAACTCTATAATACATTTAAATGATTGTAATAAATAGAGCGCTAAAACACGTCTTTCTAAAAGCCAGCATATTATATAAATAGTGTATGGCCGTAAGCGAGGATTGCTCCAAAAAGTGGGCTATTTAAAGATCAGCCTCCGTAAAAGCCAGCATATTATATAAATAGTGAAGAAAAGGCAAAAGCTTACAGCACCTGGTATTCCCAGCAGGTCTCCCATCCAAGTACTAACCAGGCCCCACGCGGCTTAGCTTCCGAGATCAGACGAGATCGGGCGCTCTCAGCGCGGTATGGCCGTAAGCGAGGATTGCTCCAAAAAGTGGGCTATTTAAAGATCAGCCTCCGTAAAAGCCAGCATATTATATAAATAGTGAAGAAAAGGCAAAAGCTTACAGCACCTGGTATTCCCAGGCGGTCTCCCATCCAAGTACTAACCAGGCCCGACGCTGCTTAGCTTCCGAGATCAGACGAGATCGGGCACTCTCAGCGCGGTATGGCCGTAAGCGAGGGTTGCTCCAAAAAGTGGGCTATTTAAAGATCAGCCTCCGTAAAAGCCAGCATATTATATAAATAGTGAAGAAAAGGCAAAAGCTTACAGCACCTGGTATTCCCAGGCGGTCTCCCACCCAAGTACTAACCAGGCCCGACGCTGCTTAGCTTCCGAGATCAGACGAGATCGGGCGCTCTCAGCGCGGTATGGCCATAAGCGATGGCTGCTCCAAAAAGTGGGCTATTTAAAGATCAGCCTCCGTAAAAGCCAGCATATTATATAAATAGTGAAGAAAAGGCAAAAGCTTACAGCACCTGGTATTTCCTGGCGGTCTCCAATCCAAGTGTAACAATCGGCCTTATCAGCCGAGTTACAAGACTAAAATGGGGTCAGATTTAACTGTGAGAGATGACTAGTGGTTAAAAGAATGAGACAAAAGAAGATTGGTTCAAATAGATTTGGTATATTTATAAGGTTCACATAAAAGACTTTAAAACAACACGATAAAACTAGGTAAACTCTGTTAAAAGAATACAGTTCATTTGTCCAAACCCTAAAACAGTCCAAGAATCCCAGTGTGTTGATAAGTCCAACGTGAGTGTCCACCAGTGCATGTACAATCAACAGAAAGTTTAATCCAAAGTTTGCAGGTGGTGAATGGAAAGGTGAGCTCTAAGATTAGCAACTCCTCAATCCAACAGTTTGGTGACTGTCCGTTGTTTGTAATGCTGCTCTCTTATGCAGTTCTACTTCCTGCTTCCTGTCATGTGTCTAGTCACATGACAGGCCAACCATCCATTTATGAAAGACACATACACTTAAAATGTTAAGAGTAATAAAATGGCCTAAAAAACATGTAAAACACTTAAAACTCTATAATACATTTAAATGATTGTAATAAATAGAGCGGTAAAACACGTCTTTCTAAAAACCAGCATATTATATAAATAGTGAAGAAAAGGCAAAAGCTTACAGCACCTGAAATCTATTTGAACCAATCTTCTTTTATGTCTCTTTCTTTTAACCACTAGTCATCTCTCACAGTTAAATCTGACCCCATTTTAGTCTTGTAACTCGGCTGATTACAGCACCTGGTACTCCCTGGCGGTCTCCCATCCAAGTGTAACAATCGGCCTTATCAGCTGAGTTACAAGACTAAAATGGGGTCAGATTTAACTGTGAGAGATGACTAGTGGTTAAAATAATGAGACAAAATAAGATTGTTTCAAATAGATTTGGTGTATTTACAAGGTTCACATAAAAGACTTTAAAACAACACGATAAAACTAGGTAAACTCTGTTAAAAGAATACAGTTAATTTGTCCAAACCCTAAAAAAGTCCAAGAATCCCAGTGTGTTGATAAGTCCAACGTGAGTGTCCACCAGTGCATGTACAATCAACAGAAAGTTTAATCCAAAGTTTGCAGGTGGTGAATGGAAAGGTGAGCTCTAAGATTAGCAACTCCTCAATCCAACAGTTTGGTGACTGTCCGTTGTTTGTAATGCTGCTCTCTTATGCAGTTCTACTTCCTGCTTCCTGTCATGTGTCTAGTCACATGACAGGCCAACCATCCATTTATGAAAGACACATACACTTAAAATGTTAAGAGTAATAAAATGGCCTAAAAAACATGTAAAACACTTAAAACACTATAATACATTTAAATGATTGTAATAAATAGAGCGGTAAAACACGTCTTTCTAAAAACCAGCATATTATATAAATAGTGAAGAAAAGGCAAAAGCTTACAGCACCTGAAATCTATTTGAACCAATCTTCTTTTATGTCTCTTTCTTTTAACCACTAGTCATCTCTCACAGTTAAATCTGACCCCATTTTAGGCTTGTAACTCGGCTGATTACAGCACCTGGTACTCCCTGGCGGTCTCCCATCCAAGTGTAACAATCGGCCTTATCAGCCGAGTTACAAGACTAAAATGGGGTCAGATTTAACTGTGAGAGATGACTAGTGGTTAAAAGAATGAGACAAAAGAAGATTGGTTCAAATAGATTTGGTGTATTTACAAGGTTCACATAAAAGACTTTAAAACAACACGATAAAACTAGGTAAACTCTGTTAAAAGAATACAGTTCATTTGTCCAAACCCTAAAACAGTCCAAGAATCCCAGTGTGTTGATAAGTCCAACGTGAGTGTCCACCAGTGCATGTACAATCAACAGAAAGTTTAATCCAAAATTTGCAGGTGGTGAATGGAAAGGTGAGCTCTAAGATTAGCAACTCCTCAATCCAACAGTTTGGTGACTGTCCGTTGTTTGTAATGCTGCTCTCTTATGCAGTTCTACTTCCTGCTTCCTGTCATGTGTCTAGTCACATGACAGGCCAACCATCCATTTATGAAAGACACATACACTTAAAATGTTAAGAGTAATAAAATGGCCTAAAAAACATGTAAAACACTTAAAACTCTATAATACATTTAAATGATTGTAATAAATAGAGCGGTAAAACACGTCTTTCTAAAAACCAGCATATTATATAAATAGTGAAGAAAAGGCAAAAGCTTACAGCACCTGAAATCTATTTGAACCAATCTTCTTTTATGTCTCTTTCTTTTAACCACTAGTCATCTCTCACAGTTAAATCTGACCCCATTTTAGTCTTGTAACTCGGCTGATTACAGCACCTGGTACTCCCTGGCGGTCTCCCATCCAAGTGTAACAATCGGCCTTATCAGCCGAGTTACAAGACTAAAATGGGATCAGATTTAACTGTGAGAGATGACTAGTGGTTAAAAGAATGAGACATAAAAGAAGATTGGTTTAAATAGATTTGGTGTATTTACAAGGTTCACATAAAAGACTTTAAAACAACACGATAAAACTAGGTAAACTCTGTTAAAAGAATACAGTTCATTTGTCCATACCCTAAAACAGTCCAAGAATCCCAGTGTGTTGATAAGTCCAACGTGAGTGTCCACCAGTGCATGTACAATCAACAGAAAGTTTAATCCAAAGTTTGCAGGTGGTGAATGGAAAGGTGAGCTCTAAGATTAGCAACTCCTCAATCCAACAGTTTGGTGACTGTCCGTTGTTTGTAATGCTGCTCTCTTATGCAGTTCTACTTCCTGCTTCCTGTCATGTGTCTAGTCACATAACAGGCCAACCATCCATTTATGAAAGACACATACACTTAAAATGTTAAGAGTAATAAAATGGCCTAAAAAACATGTAAAACACTTAAAACTCTATAATACATTTAAATGATTGTAATAAATAGAGCGCTAAAACACGTCTTTCTAAAAGCCAGCATATTATATAAATAGTGAAGAAAAGGCAAAAGCTTACAGCACCTGGTATTCCCAGGCGGTCTCCCATCCAAGTACTAAACAGGCCCGACGCGGCTTAGCTTCCGAGATCAGACGAGATCGGGCGCTCTCAGCGCGGTATGGCCGTAAGCGAGGATTGCTCCAAAAAGTGGGCTATTTAAAGATCAGCCTCCGTAAAAGCCAGCATATTATATAAATAGTGAAGAAAAGGCAAAAGCTTACAGCACCTGGTATTCCCAGGCGGTCTCCCAACCAAGTACTAACCAGGCCCGACGCTGCTTAGCTTCCGAGATCAGACGAGATCGGGCGCTCTCAGCGCGGTATGGCCGTAAGCGAGGGTTGCTCCAAAAAGTGGGCTATTTAAAGATCAGCCTCCGTAAAAGCCAGCATATTATATAAATAGTGAAGAAAAGGCAAAAGCTTACAGCACCTGGTATTGCCAGGCGGTCTCCCACCCAAGTACTAACCAGGCCCGACGCTGCTTAGCTTCCGAGATCAGACGAGATCGGGCGCTCTCAGCGCGGTATGGCCGTAAGCGAGGGTTGCTCCAAAAAGTGGGCTATTTAAAGGTCAGCCTCCGTAAAAGCCAGCATATTATATAAATAGTGAAGAAAAGGCAAAAGCTTACAGCACCTGGTATTTCCTGGCGGTCTCCAATCCAAGTGTAACAATCGGCCTTATCAGCCGA
>NW_027394277.1:8946877-8951877 GCF_049309525.1 Garra rufa
TGACCCCATTTTAGTCTTGTAACTCGGCTGATTACAGCACCTGGTACTCCCTGGCGGTCTCCCATCCAAGTGTAACAATCGGCCTTATCAGCCGAGTTACAAGACTAAAATGGGATCAGATTTAACTGTGAGAGATGACTAGTGGTTAAAAGAATGAGACATAAAAGAAGATTGGTTTAAATAGATTTGATGTATTTACAAGGTTCACATAAAAGACTTTAAAACAACACGATAAAACTAGGTAAACTCTGTTAAAAGAATACAGTTCATTTGTCCATACCCTAAAACAGTCCAAGAATCCCAGTGTGTTGATAAGTCCAACGTGAGTGTCCACCAGTGCATGTACAATCAACAGAAAGTTTAATCCAAAGTTTGCAGGTGGTGAATGGAAAGGTGAGCTCTAAGATTAGCAACTCCTCAATCCAACAGTTTGGTGACTGTCCGTTGTTTGTAATGCTGCTCTCTTATGCAGTTCTACTTCCTGCTTCCTGTCATGTGTCTAGTCACATAACAGGCCAACCATCCATTTATGAAAGACACATACACTTAAAATGTTAAGAGTAATAAAATGGCCTAAAAAACATGTAAAACACTTAAAACTCTATAATACATTTAAATGATTGTAATAAATAGAGCGCTAAAACACGTCTTTCTAAAAGCCAGCATATTATATAAATAGTGTATGGCCGTAAGCGAGGATTGCTCCAAAAAGTGGGCTATTTAAAGATCAGCCTCCGTAAAAGCCAGCATATTATATAAATAGTGAAGAAAAGGCAAAAGCTTACAGCACCTGGTATTCCCAGGCGGTCTCCCATCCAAGTACTAACCAGGCCCGACGCTGCTTAGCTTCCGAGATCAGACGAGATCGGGCACTCTCAGCGCGGTATGGCCGTAAGCGAGGGTTGCTCCAAAAAGTGGGCTATTTAAAGATCAGCCTCCGTAAAAGCCAGCATATTATATAAATAGTGAAGAAAAGGCAAAAGCTTACAGCACCTGGTATTCCCAGGCGGTCTCCCACCCAAGTACTAACCAGGCCCGACGCTGCTTAGCTTCCGAGATCAGACGAGATCGGGCGCTCTCAGCGCAGTATGGCCATAAGCGATGGCTGCTCCAAAAAGTGGGCTATTTAAAGATCAGCCTCCGTAAAAGCCAGCATATTATATAAATAGTGAAGAAAAGGCAAAAGCTTACAGCACCTGGTATTTCCTGGCGGTCTCCCATCCAAGTGTAACAATCAGCCTTATCAGCCGAGTTACAAGACTAAAATGGGATCAGATTTAACTGTGAGAGATGACTAGTGGTTAAAAGAATGAGACATAAAAGAAGATTGGTTTAAATAGATTTGGTGTATTTACAAGGTTCACATAAAAGACTTTAAAACAACACGATAAAACTAGGTAAACTCTGTTAAAAGAATACAGTTCATTTGTCCATACCCTAAAACAGTCCAAGAATCCCAGTGTGTTGATAAGTCCAACGTGAGTGTCCACCAGTGCATGTACAATCAACAGAAAGTTTAATCCAAAGTTTGCAGGTGGTGAATGGAAAGGTGAGCTCTAAGATTAGCAACTCCTCAATCCAACAGTTTGGTGACTGTCCGTTGTTTGTAATGCTGCTCTCTTATGCAGTTCTACTTCCTGCTTCCTGTCATGTGTCTAGTCACATGACAGGCTAACCATCCATTTATGAAAGACACATACACTTAAAATGTTAAGAGTAATAAAATGGCCTAAAAAACATGTAAAACACTTAAAACTCTATAATACATTTAAATGATTGTAATAAATAGAGCGCTAAAACACGTCTTTCTAAAAGCCAGCATATTATATAAATAGTGAAGAAAAGGCAAAAGCTTACAGCACCTGAAATCTATTTGAACCAATCTTCTTTTATGTCTCTTTCTTTTAACCACTAGTCATCTCTCACAGTTAAATCTGACCCCATTTTAGTCTTGTAACTCGGCTGATTACAGCACCTGGTACTTCCTGGCGGTCTCCCATCCAAGTGTAACAATCGGCCTTATCAGCCGAGTTACAAGACTAAAATGGGATCAGATTTAACTGTGAGAGATGACTAGTGGTTAAAAGAATGAGACATAAAAGAAGATTGGTTTAAATAGATTTGGTGTATTTACAAGGTTCACATAAAAGACTTTAAAACAACACGATAAAACTAGGTAAACTCTGTTAAAAGAATACAGTTCATTTGTCCATACCCTAAAACAGTCCAAGAATCCCAGTGTGTTGATAAGTCCAACGTGAGTGTCCACCAGTGCATGTACAATCAACAGAAAGTTTAATCCAAAGTTTGCAGGTGGTGAATGGAAAGGTGAGCTCTAAGATTAGCAACTCCTCAATCCAACAGTTTGGTGACTGTCCGTTGTTTGTAATGCTGCTCTCTTATGCAGTTCTACTTCCTGCTTCCTGTCATGTGTCTAGTCACATAACAGGCCAACCATCCATTTATGAAAGACACATACACTTAAAATGTTAAGAGTAATAAAATGGCCTAAAAAACATGTAAAACACTTAAAACTCTATAATACATTTAAATGATTGTAATAAATAGAGCGCTAAAACACGTCTTTCTAAAAGCCAGCATATTATATAAATAGTGTATGGCCGTAAGCGAGGATTGCTCCAAAAAGTGGGCTATTTAAAGATCAGCCTCCGTAAAAGCCAGCATATTATATAAATAGTGAAGAAAAGGCAAAAGCTTACAGCACCTGGTATTCCCAGGAGGTCTCCCATCCAAGTACCAACCAGGCCCCACGCGGCTTAGCTTCCGAGATCAGACGAGATCGGGCGCTCTCAGCGCGGTATGGCCGTAAGCGAGGATTGCTCCAAAAAGTGGGCTATTTAAAGATCAGCCTCCGTAAAAGCCAGCATATTATATAAATAGTGAAGAAAAGGCAAAAGCTTACAGCACCTGGTATTCCCAGGCGGTCTCCCATCCAAGTACTAACCAGGCCCGACGCTGCTTAGCTTCCGAGATCAGGCACTCTCAGCGCGGTATGGCCGTAAGCGAGGGTTGCTCCAAAAAGTGGGCTATTTAAAGATCAGCCTCCGTAAAAGCCAGCATATTATATAAATAGTGAAGAAAAGGCAAAAGCTTACAGCACCTGGTATTCCCAGGCGGTCTCCCACCCAAGTACTAACCAGGCCCGACGCTGCTTAGCTTCCGAGATCAGACGAGATCGGGCGCTCTCAGCGCGGTATGGCCATAAGCGATGGCTGCTCCAAAAAGTGGGCTATTTAAAGATCAGCCTCCGTAAAAGCCAGCATATTATATAAATAGTGAAGAAAAGGCAAAAGCTTACAGCACCTGGTATTTCCTGGCGGTCTCCAATCCAAGTGTAACAATCGGCCTTATCAGCCGAGTTACAAGACTAAAATGGGGTCAGATTTAACTGTGAGAGATGACTAGTGGTTAAAAGAATGAGACAAAAGAAGATTGGTTCAAATAGATTTGGTGTATTTACAAGGTTCACATAAAAGACTTTAAAACAACACGATAAAACTAGGTAAACTCTGTTAAAAGAATACAGTTCATTTGTCCAAACCCTAAAACAGTCCAAGAATCCCAGTGTGTTGATAAGTCCAACGTGAGTGTCCACCAGTGCATGTACAATCAACAGAAAGTTTAATCCAAAGTTTGCAGGTGGTGAATGGAAAGGTGAGCTCTAAGATTAGCAACTCCTCAATCCAACAGTTTGGTGACTGTCCGTTGTTTGTAATGCTGCTCTCTTATGCAGTTCTACTTCTTGCTTCCTGTCATGTGTCTAGTCACATAACAGGCCAACCATCCATTTATGAAAGACACATACACTTAAAATGTTAAGAGTAATAAAATGGCCTAAAAAACATGTAAAACACTTAAAACTCTATAATACATTTAAATGATTGTAATAAATAGAGCGCTAAAACACGTCTTTCTAAAAGCTAGCATATTATATAAATAGTGTATGGCCGTAAGCGAGGATTGCTCCAAAAAGTGGGCTATTTAAAGATCAGCCTCCGTAAAAGCCAGCATATTATATAAATAGTGAAGAAAAGGCAAAAGCTTACAGCACCTGGTATTCCCAGCAGGTCTCCCATCCAAGTACTAACCAGGCCCCACGCGGCTTAGCTTCCGAGATCAGACGAGATCGGGCGCTCTCAGCGCGGTATGGCCGTAAGCGAGGATTGCTCCAAAAAGTGGGCTATTTAAAGATCAGCCTCCGTAAAAGCCAGCATATTATATAAATAGTGAAGAAAAGGCAAAAGCTTACAGCACCTGGTATTCCCAGGCGGTCTCCCATCCAAGTACTAACCAGGCCCGACGCTGCTTAGCTTCCGAGATCAGACGAGATCGGGCACTCTCAGCGCGGTATGGCCGTAAGCGAGGGTTGCTCCAAAAAGTGGGCTATTTAAAGATCAGCCTCCGTAAAAGCCAGCATATTATATAAATAGTGAAGAAAAGGCAAAAGCTTACAGCACCTGGTATTCCCAGGCGGTCTCCCACCCAAGTACTAACCAGGCCCGACGCTGCTTAGCTTCCGAGATCAGACGAGATCGGGCGCTCTCAGCGCGGTATGGCCATAAGCGATGGCTGCTCCAAAAAGTGGGCTATTTAAAGATCAGCCTCCGTAAAAGCCAGCATATTATATAAATAGTGAAGAAAAGGCAAAAGCTTACAGCACCTGGTATTTCCTGGCGGTCTCCAATCCAAGTGTAACAATCGGCCTTATCAGCCGAGTTACAAGACTAAAATGGGGTCAGATTTAACTGTGAGAGATGACTAGTGGTTAAAAGAATGAGACAAAAGAAGATTGGTTCAAATAGATTTGGTATATTTATAAGGTTCACATAAAAGACTTTAAAACAACACGATAAAACTAGGTAAACTCTGTTAAAAGAATACAGTTCATTTGTCCAAACCCTAAAACAGTCCAAGAATCCCAGTGTGTTGATAAGTCCAACGTGAGTGTCCACCAGTGCATGTACAATCAACAGAAAGTT
>NW_027394277.1:8956877-9004377 GCF_049309525.1 Garra rufa
CTCTAAGATTAGCAACTCCTCAATCCAACAGTTTGGTGACTGTCCGTTGTTTGTAATGCTGCTCTCTTATGCAGTTCTACTTCCTGCTTCCTGTCATGTGTCTAGTCACATGACAGGCCAACCATCCATTTATGAAAGACACATACACTTAAAATGTTAAGAGTAATAAAATGGCCTAAAAAACATGTAAAACACTTAAAACTCTATAATACATTTAAATGATTGTAATAAATAGAGCGGTAAAACACGTCTTTCTAAAAACCAGCATATTATATAAATAGTGAAGAAAAGGCAAAAGCTTACAGCACCTGAAATCTATTTGAACCAATCTTCTTTTATGTCTCTTTCTTTTAACCACTAGTCATCTCTCACAGTTAAATCTGACCCCATTTTAGTCTTGTAACTCGGCTGATTACAGCACCTGGTACTCCCTGGCGGTCTCCCATCCAAGTGTAACAATCGGCCTTATCAGCCGAGTTACAAGACTAAAATGGGATCAGATTTAACTGTGAGAGATGACTAGTGGTTAAAAGAATGAGACATAAAAGAAGATTGGTTTAAATAGATTTGATGTATTTACAAGGTTCACATAAAAGACTTTAAAACAACACGATAAAACTAGGTAAACTCTGTTAAAAGAATACAGTTCATTTGTCCATACCCTAAAACAGTCCAAGAATCCCAGTGTGTTGATAAGTCCAACGTGAGTGTCCACCAGTGCATGTACAATCAACAGAAAGTTTAATCCAAAGTTTGCAGGTGGTGAATGGAAAGGTGAGCTCTAAGATTAGCAACTCCTCAATCCAACAGTTTGGTGACTGTCCGTTGTTTGTAATGCTGCTCTCTTATGCAGTTCTACTTCCTGCTTCCTGTCATGTGTCTAGTCACATAACAGGCCAACCATCCATTTATGAAAGACACATACACTTAAAATGTTAAGAGTAATAAAATGGCCTAAAAAACATGTAAAACACTTAAAACTCTATAATACATTTAAATGATTGTAATAAATAGAGCGCTAAAACACGTCTTTCTAAAAGCCAGCATATTATATAAATAGTGTATGGCCGTAAGCGAGGATTGCTCCAAAAAGTGGGCTATTTAAAGATCAGCCTCCGTAAAAGCCAGCATATTATATAAATAGTGAAGAAAAGGCAAAAGCTTACAGCACCTGGTATTCCCAGGCGGTCTCCCATCCAAGTACTAACCAGGCCCGACGCTGCTTAGCTTCCGAGATCAGACGAGATCGGGCACTCTCAGCGCGGTATGGCCGTAAGCGAGGGTTGCTCCAAAAAGTGGGCTATTTAAAGATCAGCCTCCGTAAAAGCCAGCATATTATATAAATAGTGAAGAAAAGGCAAAAGCTTACAGCACCTGGTATTCCCAGGCGGTCTCCCACCCAAGTACTAACCAGGCCCGACGCTGCTTAGCTTCCGAGATCAGACGAGATCGGGCGCTCTCAGCGCAGTATGGCCATAAGCGATGGCTGCTCCAAAAAGTGGGCTATTTAAAGATCAGCCTCCGTAAAAGCCAGCATATTATATAAATAGTGAAGAAAAGGCAAAAGCTTACAGCACCTGGTATTTCCTGGCGGTCTCCCATCCAAGTGTAACAATCAGCCTTATCAGCCGAGTTACAAGACTAAAATGGGATCAGATTTAACTGTGAGAGATGACTAGTGGTTAAAAGAATGAGACATAAAAGAAGATTGGTTTAAATAGATTTGGTGTATTTACAAGGTTCACATAAAAGACTTTAAAACAACACGATAAAACTAGGTAAACTCTGTTAAAAGAATACAGTTCATTTGTCCATACCCTAAAACAGTCCAAGAATCCCAGTGTGTTGATAAGTCCAACGTGAGTGTCCACCAGTGCATGTACAATCAACAGAAAGTTTAATCCAAAGTTTGCAGGTGGTGAATGGAAAGGTGAGCTCTAAGATTAGCAACTCCTCAATCCAACAGTTTGGTGACTGTCCGTTGTTTGTAATGCTGCTCTCTTATGCAGTTCTACTTCCTGCTTCCTGTCATGTGTCTAGTCACATGACAGGCTAACCATCCATTTATGAAAGACACATACACTTAAAATGTTAAGAGTAATAAAATGGCCTAAAAAACATGTAAAACACTTAAAACTCTATAATACATTTAAATGATTGTAATAAATAGAGCGCTAAAACACGTCTTTCTAAAAGCCAGCATATTATATAAATAGTGAAGAAAAGGCAAAAGCTTACAGCACCTGAAATCTATTTGAACCAATCTTCTTTTATGTCTCTTTCTTTTAACCACTAGTCATCTCTCACAGTTAAATCTGACCCCATTTTAGTCTTGTAACTCGGCTGATTACAGCACCTGGTACTTCCTGGCGGTCTCCCATCCAAGTGTAACAATCGGCCTTATCAGCCGAGTTACAAGACTAAAATGGGATCAGATTTAACTGTGAGAGATGACTAGTGGTTAAAAGAATGAGACATAAAAGAAGATTGGTTTAAATAGATTTGGTGTATTTACAAGGTTCACATAAAAGACTTTAAAACAACACGATAAAACTAGGTAAACTCTGTTAAAAGAATACAGTTCATTTGTCCATACCCTAAAACAGTCCAAGAATCCCAGTGTGTTGATAAGTCCAACGTGAGTGTCCACCAGTGCATGTACAATCAACAGAAAGTTTAATCCAAAGTTTGCAGGTGGTGAATGGAAAGGTGAGCTCTAAGATTAGCAACTCCTCAATCCAACAGTTTGGTGACTGTCCGTTGTTTGTAATGCTGCTCTCTTATGCAGTTCTACTTCCTGCTTCCTGTCATGTGTCTAGTCACATAACAGGCCAACCATCCATTTATGAAAGACACATACACTTAAAATGTTAAGAGTAATAAAATGGCCTAAAAAACATGTAAAACACTTAAAACTCTATAATACATTTAAATGATTGTAATAAATAGAGCGCTAAAACACGTCTTTCTAAAAGCCAGCATATTATATAAATAGTGTATGGCCGTAAGCGAGGATTGCTCCAAAAAGTGGGCTATTTAAAGATCAGCCTCCGTAAAAGCCAGCATATTATATAAATAGTGAAGAAAAGGCAAAAGCTTACAGCACCTGGTATTCCCAGGAGGTCTCCCATCCAAGTACCAACCAGGCCCCACGCGGCTTAGCTTCCGAGATCAGACGAGATCGGGCGCTCTCAGCGCGGTATGGCCGTAAGCGAGGATTGCTCCAAAAAGTGGGCTATTTAAAGATCAGCCTCCGTAAAAGCCAGCATATTATATAAATAGTGAAGAAAAGGCAAAAGCTTACAGCACCTGGTATTCCCAGGCGGTCTCCCATCCAAGTACTAACCAGGCCCGACGCTGCTTAGCTTCCGAGATCAGGCACTCTCAGCGCGGTATGGCCGTAAGCGAGGGTTGCTCCAAAAAGTGGGCTATTTAAAGATCAGCCTCCGTAAAAGCCAGCATATTATATAAATAGTGAAGAAAAGGCAAAAGCTTACAGCACCTGGTATTCCCAGGCGGTCTCCCACCCAAGTACTAACCAGGCCCGACGCTGCTTAGCTTCCGAGATCAGACGAGATCGGGCGCTCTCAGCGCGGTATGGCCATAAGCGATGGCTGCTCCAAAAAGTGGGCTATTTAAAGATCAGCCTCCGTAAAAGCCAGCATATTATATAAATAGTGAAGAAAAGGCAAAAGCTTACAGCACCTGGTATTTCCTGGCGGTCTCCAATCCAAGTGTAACAATCGGCCTTATCAGCCGAGTTACAAGACTAAAATGGGGTCAGATTTAACTGTGAGAGATGACTAGTGGTTAAAAGAATGAGACAAAAGAAGATTGGTTCAAATAGATTTGGTGTATTTACAAGGTTCACATAAAAGACTTTAAAACAACACGATAAAACTAGGTAAACTCTGTTAAAAGAATACAGTTCATTTGTCCAAACCCTAAAACAGTCCAAGAATCCCAGTGTGTTGATAAGTCCAACGTGAGTGTCCACCAGTGCATGTACAATCAACAGAAAGTTTAATCCAAAGTTTGCAGGTGGTGAATGGAAAGGTGAGCTCTAAGATTAGCAACTCCTCAATCCAACAGTTTGGTGACTGTCCGTTGTTTGTAATGCTGCTCTCTTATGCAGTTCTACTTCTTGCTTCCTGTCATGTGTCTAGTCACATAACAGGCCAACCATCCATTTATGAAAGACACATACACTTAAAATGTTAAGAGTAATAAAATGGCCTAAAAAACATGTAAAACACTTAAAACTCTATAATACATTTAAATGATTGTAATAAATAGAGCGCTAAAACACGTCTTTCTAAAAGCTAGCATATTATATAAATAGTGTATGGCCGTAAGCGAGGATTGCTCCAAAAAGTGGGCTATTTAAAGATCAGCCTCCGTAAAAGCCAGCATATTATATAAATAGTGAAGAAAAGGCAAAAGCTTACAGCACCTGGTATTCCCAGCAGGTCTCCCATCCAAGTACTAACCAGGCCCCACGCGGCTTAGCTTCCGAGATCAGACGAGATCGGGCGCTCTCAGCGCGGTATGGCCGTAAGCGAGGATTGCTCCAAAAAGTGGGCTATTTAAAGATCAGCCTCCGTAAAAGCCAGCATATTATATAAATAGTGAAGAAAAGGCAAAAGCTTACAGCACCTGGTATTCCCAGGCGGTCTCCCATCCAAGTACTAACCAGGCCCGACGCTGCTTAGCTTCCGAGATCAGACGAGATCGGGCACTCTCAGCGCGGTATGGCCGTAAGCGAGGGTTGCTCCAAAAAGTGGGCTATTTAAAGATCAGCCTCCGTAAAAGCCAGCATATTATATAAATAGTGAAGAAAAGGCAAAAGCTTACAGCACCTGGTATTCCCAGGCGGTCTCCCACCCAAGTACTAACCAGGCCCGACGCTGCTTAGCTTCCGAGATCAGACGAGATCGGGCGCTCTCAGCGCGGTATGGCCATAAGCGATGGCTGCTCCAAAAAGTGGGCTATTTAAAGATCAGCCTCCGTAAAAGCCAGCATATTATATAAATAGTGAAGAAAAGGCAAAAGCTTACAGCACCTGGTATTTCCTGGCGGTCTCCAATCCAAGTGTAACAATCGGCCTTATCAGCCGAGTTACAAGACTAAAATGGGGTCAGATTTAACTGTGAGAGATGACTAGTGGTTAAAAGAATGAGACAAAAGAAGATTGGTTCAAATAGATTTGGTATATTTATAAGGTTCACATAAAAGACTTTAAAACAACACGATAAAACTAGGTAAACTCTGTTAAAAGAATACAGTTCATTTGTCCAAACCCTAAAACAGTCCAAGAATCCCAGTGTGTTGATAAGTCCAACGTGAGTGTCCACCAGTGCATGTACAATCAACAGAAAGTTTAATCCAAAGTTTGCAGGTGGTGAATGGAAAGGTGAGCTCTAAGATTAGCAACTCCTCAATCCAACAGTTTGGTGACTGTCCGTTGTTTGTAATGCTGCTCTCTTATGCAGTTCTACTTCCTGCTTCCTGTCATGTGTCTAGTCACATGACAGGCCAACCATCCATTTATGAAAGACACATACACTTAAAATGTTAAGAGTAATAAAATGGCCTAAAAAACATGTAAAACACTTAAAACTCTATAATACATTTAAATGATTGTAATAAATAGAGCGGTAAAACACGTCTTTCTAAAAACCAGCATATTATATAAATAGTGAAGAAAAGGCAAAAGCTTACAGCACCTGAAATCTATTTGAACCAATCTTCTTTTATGTCTCTTTCTTTTAACCACTAGTCATCTCTCACAGTTAAATCTGACCCCATTTTAGTCTTGTAACTCGGCTGATTACAGCACCTGGTACTCCCTGGCGGTCTCCCATCCAAGTGTAACAATCGGCCTTATCAGCTGAGTTACAAGACTAAAATGGGGTCAGATTTAACTGTGAGAGATGACTAGTGGTTAAAATAATGAGACAAAATAAGATTGTTTCAAATAGATTTGGTGTATTTACAAGGTTCACATAAAAGACTTTAAAACAACACGATAAAACTAGGTAAACTCTGTTAAAAGAATACAGTTAATTTGTCCAAACCCTAAAAAAGTCCAAGAATCCCAGTGTGTTGATAAGTCCAACGTGAGTGTCCACCAGTGCATGTACAATCAACAGAAAGTTTAATCCAAAGTTTGCAGGTGGTGAATGGAAAGGTGAGCTCTAAGATTAGCAACTCCTCAATCCAACAGTTTGGTGACTGTCCGTTGTTTGTAATGCTGCTCTCTTATGCAGTTCTACTTCCTGCTTCCTGTCATGTGTCTAGTCACATGACAGGCCAACCATCCATTTATGAAAGACACATACACTTAAAATGTTAAGAGTAATAAAATGGCCTAAAAAACATGTAAAACACTTAAAACACTATAATACATTTAAATGATTGTAATAAATAGAGCGGTAAAACACGTCTTTCTAAAAACCAGCATATTATATAAATAGTGAAGAAAAGGCAAAAGCTTACAGCACCTGAAATCTATTTGAACCAATCTTCTTTTATGTCTCTTTCTTTTAACCACTAGTCATCTCTCACAGTTAAATCTGACCCCATTTTAGGCTTGTAACTCGGCTGATTACAGCACCTGGTACTCCCTGGCGGTCTCCCATCCAAGTGTAACAATCGGCCTTATCAGCCGAGTTACAAGACTAAAATGGGGTCAGATTTAACTGTGAGAGATGACTAGTGGTTAAAAGAATGAGACAAAAGAAGATTGGTTCAAATAGATTTGGTGTATTTACAAGGTTCACATAAAAGACTTTAAAACAACACGATAAAACTAGGTAAACTCTGTTAAAAGAATACAGTTCATTTGTCCAAACCCTAAAACAGTCCAAGAATCCCAGTGTGTTGATAAGTCCAACGTGAGTGTCCACCAGTGCATGTACAATCAACAGAAAGTTTAATCCAAAGTTTGCAGGTGGTGAATGGAAAGGTGAGCTCTAAGATTAGCAACTCCTCAATCCAACAGTTTGGTGACTGTCCGTTGTTTGTAATGCTGCTCTCTTATGCAGTTCTACTTCCTGCTTCCTGTCATGTGTCTAGTCACATGACAGGCCAACCATCCATTTATGAAAGACACATACACTTAAAATGTTAAGAGTAATAAAATGGCCTAAAAAACATGTAAAACACTTAAAACTCTATAATACATTTAAATGATTGTAATAAATAGAGCGGTAAAACACGTCTTTCTAAAAACCAGCATATTATATAAATAGTGAAGAAAAGGCAAAAGCTTACAGCACCTGAAATCTATTTGAACCAATCTTCTTTTATGTCTCTTTCTTTTAACCACTAGTCATCTCTCACAGTTAAATCTGACCCCATTTTAGTCTTGTAACTCGGCTGATTACAGCACCTGGTACTCCCTGGCGGTCTCCCATCCAAGTGTAACAATCGGCCTTATCAGCCGAGTTACAAGACTAAAATGGGATCAGATTTAACTGTGAGAGATGACTAGTGGTTAAAAGAATGAGACATAAAAGAAGATTGGTTTAAATAGATTTGGTGTATTTACAAGGTTCACATAAAAGACTTTAAAACAACACGATAAAACTAGGTAAACTCTGTTAAAAGAATACAGTTCATTTGTCCATACCCTAAAACAGTCCAAGAATCCCAGTGTGTTGATAAGTCCAACGTGAGTGTCCACCAGTGCATGTACAATCAACAGAAAGTTTAATCCAAAGTTTGCAGGTGGTGAATGGAAAGGTGAGCTCTAAGATTAGCAACTCCTCAATCCAACAGTTTGGTGACTGTCCGTTGTTTGTAATGCTGCTCTCTTATGCAGTTCTACTTCCTGCTTCCTGTCATGTGTCTAGTCACATAACAGGCCAACCATCCATTTATGAAAGACACATACACTTAAAATGTTAAGAGTAATAAAATGGCCTAAAAAACATGTAAAACACTTAAAACTCTATAATACATTTAAATGATTGTAATAAATAGAGCGCTAAAACACGTCTTTCTAAAAGCCAGCATATTATATAAATAGTGAAGAAAAGGCAAAAGCTTACAGCACCTGGTATTCCCAGGCGGTCTCCCATCCAAGTACTAAACAGGCCCGACGCGGCTTAGCTTCCGAGATCAGACGAGATCGGGCGCTCTCAGCGCGGTATGGCCGTAAGCGAGGATTGCTCCAAAAAGTGGGCTATTTAAAGATCAGCCTCCGTAAAAGCCAGCATATTATATAAATAGTGAAGAAAAGGCAAAAGCTTACAGCACCTGGTATTCCCAGGCGGTCTCCCAACCAAGTACTAACCAGGCCCGACGCTGCTTAGCTTCCGAGATCAGACGAGATCGGGCGCTCTCAGCGCGGTATGGCCGTAAGCGAGGGTTGCTCCAAAAAGTGGGCTATTTAAAGATCAGCCTCCGTAAAAGCCAGCATATTATATAAATAGTGAAGAAAAGGCAAAAGCTTACAGCACCTGGTATTGCCAGGCGGTCTCCCACCCAAGTACTAACCAGGCCCGACGCTGCTTAGCTTCCGAGATCAGACGAGATCGGGCGCTCTCAGCGCGGTATGGCCGTAAGCGAGGGTTGCTCCAAAAAGTGGGCTATTTAAAGGTCAGCCTCCGTAAAAGCCAGCATATTATATAAATAGTGAAGAAAAGGCAAAAGCTTACAGCACCTGGTATTTCCTGGCGGTCTCCAATCCAAGTGTAACAATCGGCCTTATCAGCCGAGTTACAAGACTAAAATGGGGTCAGATTTAACTGTGAGAGATGACTAGTGGTTAAAAGAATGAGACAAAAGAAGATTGGTTCAAATAGATTTGGTGTATTTACAAGGTTCACATAAAAGACTTTAAAACAACACGATAAAACTAGGTAAACTCTGTTAAAAGAATACAGTTCATTTGTCCATACCCTAAAACAGTCCAAGAATCCCAGTGTGTTGATAAGTCCAACGTGAGTGTCCACCAGTGCATGTACAATCAACAGAAAGTTTAATCCAAAGTTTGCAGGTGGTGAATGGAAAGGTGAGCTCTAAGATTAGCAACTCCTCAATCCAACAGTTTGGTGACTGTCCGTTGTTTGTAATGCTGCTCTCTTATGCAGTTCTACTTCCTGCTTCCTGTCATGTGTCTAGTCACATGACAGGCCAACCATCCATTTATGAAAGACACATACACTTAAAATGTTAAGAGTAATAAAATGGCCTAAAAAACATGTAAAACACTTAAAACTCTATAATACATTTAAATGATTGTAATAAATAGAGCGCTAAAACACGTCTTTCTAAAAGCCAGCATATTATATAAATAGTGAAGAAAAGGCAAAAGCTTACAGCACCTGGTATTTCCTGGCGGTCTCCAATCCAAGTGTAACAATCGGCCTTATCAGCCGAGTTACAAGACTAAAATGGGGTCAGATTTAACTGTGAGAGATGACTAGTGGTTAAAAGAATGAGACAAAAGAAGATTGGTTCAAATAGATTTGGTGTATTTATAAGGTTCACATAAAAGACTTTAAAACAACACGATAAAACTAGGTAAACTCTGTTAAAAGAATACAGTTCATTTGTCCAAACCCTAAAACAGTCCAAGAATCCCAGTGTGTTGATAAGTCCAACGTGAGTGTCCACCAGTGCATGTACAATCAACAGAAAGTTTAATCCAAAGTTTGCAGGTGGTGAATGGAAAGGTGAGCTCTAAGATTAGCAACTCCTCAATCCAACAGTTTGGTGACTGTCCGTTGTTTGTAATGCTGCTCTCTTATGCAGTTCTACTTCCTGCTTCCTGTCATGTGTCTAGTCACATGACAGGCCAACCATCCATTTATGAAAGACACATACACTTAAAATGTTAAGAGTAATAAAATGGCCTAAAAAACATGTAAAACACTTAAAACTCTATAATACATTTAAATGATTGTAATAAATAGAGCGGTAAAACACGTCTTTCTAAAAACCAGCATATTATATAAATAGTGAAGAAAAGGCAAAAGCTTACAGCACCTGAAATCTATTTGAACCAATCTTCTTTTATGTCTCTTTCTTTTAACCACTAGTCATCTCTCACAGTTAAATCTGACCCCATTTTAGTCTTGTAACTCGGCTGATTACAGCACCTGGTACTCCCTGGCGGTCTCCCATCCAAGTGTAACAATCGGCCTTATCAGCTGAGTTACAAGACTAAAATGGGGTCAGATTTAACTGTGAGAGATGACTAGTGGTTAAAATAATGAGACAAAATAAGATTGTTTCAAATAGATTTGGTGTATTTACAAGGTTCACATAAAAGACTTTAAAACAACACGATAAAACTAGGTAAACTCTGTTAAAAGAATACAGTTCATTTGTCCAAACCCTAAAAAAGTCCAAGAATCCCAGTGTGTTGATAAGTCCAACGTGAGTGTCCACCAGTGCATGTACAATCAACAGAAAGTTTAATCCAAAGTTTGCAGGTGGTGAATGGAAAGGTGAGCTCTAAGATTAGCAACTCCTCAATCCAACAGTTTGGTGACTGTCCGTTGTTTGTAATGCTGCTCTCTTATGCAGTTCTACTTCCTGCTTCCTGTCATGTGTCTAGTCACATGACAGGCCAACCATCCATTTATGAAAGACACATACACTTAAAATGTTAAGAGTAATAAAATGGCCTAAAAAACATGTAAAACACTTAAAACACTATAATACATTTAAATGATTGTAATAAATAGAGCGGTAAAACACGTCTTTCTAAAAACCAGCATATTATATAAATAGTGAAGAAAAGGCAAAAGCTTACAGCACCTGAAATCTATTTGAACCAATCTTCTTTTATGTCTCTTTCTTTTAACCACTAGTCATCTCTCACAGTTAAATCTGACCCCATTTTAGGCTTGTAACTCGGCTGATTACAGCACCTGGTACTCCCTGGCGGTCTCCCATCCAAGTGTAACAATCGGCCTTATCAGCCGAGTTACAAGACTAAAATGGGGTCAGATTTAACTGTGAGAGATGACTAGTGGTTAAAAGAATGAGACAAAAGAAGATTGGTTCAAATAGATTTGGTGTATTTACAAGGTTCACATAAAAGACTTTAAAACAACACGATAAAACTAGGTAAACTCTGTTAAAAGAATACAGTTCATTTGTCCAAACCCTAAAACAGTCCAAGAATCCCAGTGTGTTGATAAGTCCAACGTGAGTGTCCACCAGTGCATGTACAATCAACAGAAAGTTTAATCCAAAGTTTGCAGGTGGTGAATGGAAAGGTGAGCTCTAAGATTAGCAACTCCTCAATCCAACAGTTTGGTGACTGTCCGTTGTTTGTAATGCTGCTCTCTTATGCAGTTCTACTTCCTGCTTCCTGTCATGTGTCTAGTCACATGACAGGCCAACCATCCATTTATGAAAGACACATACACTTAAAATGTTAAGAGTAATAAAATGGCCTAAAAAACATGTAAAACACTTAAAACTCTATAATACATTTAAATGATTGTAATAAATAGAGCGGTAAAACACGTCTTTCTAAAAACCAGCATATTATATAAATAGTGAAGAAAAGGCAAAAGCTTACAGCACCTGAAATCTATTTGAACCAATCTTCTTTTATGTCTCTTTCTTTTAACCACTAGTCATCTCTCACAGTTAAATCTGACCCCATTTTAGTCTTGTAACTCGGCTGATTACAGCACCTGGTACTCCCTGGCGGTCTCCCATCCAAGTGTAACAATCGGCCTTATCAGCCGAGTTACAAGACTAAAATGGGATCAGATTTAACTGTGAGAGATGACTAGTGGTTAAAAGAATGAGACATAAAAGAAGATTGGTTTAAATAGATTTGGTGTATTTACAAGGTTCACATAAAAGACTTTAAAACAACACGATAAAACTAGGTAAACTCTGTTAAAAGAATACAGTTCATTTGTCCATACCCTAAAACAGTCCAAGAATCCCAGTGTGTTGATAAGTCCAACGTGAGTGTCCACCAGTGCATGTACAATCAACAGAAAGTTTAATCCAAAGTTTGCAGGTGGTGAATGGAAAGGTGAGCTCTAAGATTAGCAACTCCTCAATCCAACAGTTTGGTGACTGTCCGTTGTTTGTAATGCTGCTCTCTTATGCAGTTCTACTTCCTGCTTCCTGTCATGTGTCTAGTCACATAACAGGCCAACCATCCATTTATGAAAGACACATACACTTAAAATGTTAAGAGTAATAAAATGGCCTAAAAAACATGTAAAACACTTAAAACTCTATAATACATTTAAATGATTGTAATAAATAGAGCGCTAAAACACGTCTTTCTAAAAGCCAGCATATTATATAAATAGTGAATAAAAGGCAAAAGCTTACAGCACCTGGTATTCCCAGGCGGTCTCCCATCCAAGTACTAAACAGGCCCGACGCGGCTTAGCTTCCGAGATCAGACGAGATCGGGCGCTCTCAGCGCGGTATGGCCGTAAGCGAGGATTGCTCCAAAAAGTGGGCTATTTAAAGATCAGCCTCCGTAAAAGCCAGCATATTATATAAATAGTGAAGAAAAGGCAAAAGCTTACAGCACCTGGTATTCCCAGGCGGTCTCCCAACCAAGTACTAACCAGGCCCGACGCTGCTTAGCTTCCGAGATCAGACGAGATCGGGCGCTCTCAGCGCGGTATGGCCGTAAGCGAGGGTTGCTCCAAAAAGTGGGCTATTTAAAGATCAGCCTCCGTAAAAGCCAGCATATTATATAAATAGTGAAGAAAAGGCAAAAGCTTACAGCACCTGGTATTCCCAGGCGGTCTCCCACCCAAGTACTAACCAGGCCCGACGCTGCTTAGCTTCCGAGATCAGACGAGATCGGGCGCTCTCAGCGCAGTATGGCCATAAGCGATGGCTGCTCCAAAAAGTGGGCTATTTAAAGATCAGCCTCCGTAAAAGCCAGCATATTATATAAATAGTGAAGAAAAGGCAAAAGCTTACAGCACCTGGTATTTCCTGGCGGTCTCCCATCCAAGTGTAACAATCAGCCTTATCAGCCGAGTTACAAGACTAAAATGGGATCAGATTTAACTGTGAGAGATGACTAGTGGTTAAAAGAATGAGACATAAAAGAAGATTGGTTTAAATAGATTTGGTGTATTTACAAGGTTCACATAAAAGACTTTAAAACAACACGATAAAACTAGGTAAACTCTGTTAAAAGAATACAGTTCATTTGTCCATACCCTAAAACAGTCCAAGAATCCCAGTGTGTTGATAAGTCCAACGTGAGTGTCCACCAGTGCATGTACAATCAACAGAAAGTTTAATCCAAAGTTTGCAGGTGGTGAATGGAAAGGTGAGCTCTAAGATTAGCAACTCCTCAATCCAACAGTTTGGTGACTGTCCGTTGTTTGTAATGCTGCTCTCTTATGCAGTTCTACTTCCTGCTTCCTGTCATGTGTCTAGTCACATGACAGGCTAACCATCCATTTATGAAAGACACATACACTTAAAATGTTAAGAGTAATAAAATGGCCTAAAAAACATGTAAAACACTTAAAACTCTATAATACATTTAAATGATTGTAATAAATAGAGCGCTAAAACACGTCTTTCTAAAAGCCAGCATATTATATAAATAGTGAAGAAAAGGCAAAAGCTTACAGCACCTGGTATTCCCAGGCGGTCTCCCATCCAAGTACTAAACAGGCCCGACGCGGCTTAGCTTCCGAGATCAGACGAGATCGGGCGCTCTCAGCGCGGTATGGCCGTAAGCGAGGATTGCTCCAAAAAGTGGGCTATTTAAAGATCAGCCTCTGTAAAAGCCAGCATATTATATAAATAGTGAAGAAAAGGCAAAAGCTTACAGCACCTGGTATTCCCAGGCGGTCTCCCATCCAAGTACTAACCAGGCCCGACGCTGCTTAGCTTCCGAGATCAGGCACTCTCAGCGCGGTATGGCCGTAAGCGAGGGTTGCTCCAAAAAGTGGGCTATTTAAAGATCAGCCTCCGTAAAAGCCAGCATATTATATAAATAGTGAAGAAAAGGCAAAAGCTTACAGCACCTGGTATTCCCAGGCGGTCTCCCACCCAAGTACTAACCAGGCCCGACGCTGCTTAGCTTCCGAGATCAGACGAGATCGGGCGCTCTCAGCGCGGTATGGCCATAAGCGATGGCTGCTCCAAAAAGTGGGCTATTTAAAGATCAGCCTCCGTAAAAGCCAGCATATTATATAAATAGTGAAGAAAAGGCAAAAGCTTACAGCACCTGGTATTTCCTGGCGGTCTCCAATCCAAGTGTAACAATCGGCCTTATCAGCCGAGTTACAAGACTAAAATGGGGTCAGATTTAACTGTGAGAGATGACTAGTGGTTAAAAGAATGAGACAAAAGAAGATTGGTTCAAATAGATTTGGTGTATTTACAAGGTTCACATAAAAGACTTTAAAACAACACGATAAAACTAGGTAAACTCTGTTAAAAGAATACAGTTCATTTGTCCAAACCCTAAAACAGTCCAAGAATCCCAGTGTGTTGATAAGTCCAACGTGAGTGTCCACCAGTGCATGTACAATCAACAGAAAGTTTAATCCAAAGTTTGCAGGTGGTGAATGGAAAGGTGAGCTCTAAGATTAGCAACTCCTCAATCCAACAGTTTGGTGACTGTCCGTTGTTTGTAATGCTGCTCTCTTATGCAGTTCTACTTCTTGCTTCCTGTCATGTGTCTAGTCACATAACAGGCCAACCATCCATTTATGAAAGACACATACACTTAAAATGTTAAGAGTAATAAAATGGCCTAAAAAACATGTAAAACACTTAAAACTCTATAATACATTTAAATGATTGTAATAAATAGAGCGCTAAAACACGTCTTTCTAAAAGCCAGCATATTATATAAATAGTGTATGGCCGTAAGCGAGGATTGCTCCAAAAAGTGGGCTATTTAAAGATCAGCCTCCGTAAAAGCCAGCATATTATATAAATAGTGAAGAAAAGGCAAAAGCTTACAGCAACTGGTATTCCCAGCAGGTCTCCCATCCAAGTACTAACCAGGCCCCACGCGGCTTAGCTTCCGAGATCAGACGAGATCGGGCGCTCTCAGCACGGTATGGCCGTAAGCGAGGATTGCTCCAAAAAGTGGGCTATTTAAAGATCAGCCTCCGTAAAAGCCAGCATATTATATAAATAGTGAAGAAAAGGCAAAAGCTTACAGCACCTGGTATTCCCAGGCGGTCTCCCATCCAAGTACTAACCAGGCCCGACGCTGCTTAGCTTCCGAGATCAGACGAGATCGGGCACTCTCAGCGCGGTATGGCCGTAAGCGAGGGTTGCTCCAAAAAGTGGGCTATTTAAAGATCAGCCTCCGTAAAAGCCAGCATATTATATAAATAGTGAAGAAAAGGCAAAAGCTTACAGCACCTGGTATTCCCAGGCGGTCTCCCACCCAAGTACTAACCAGGCCCGACGCTGCTTAGCTTCCGAGATCAGACGAGATCGGGCGCTCTCAGCGCGGTATGGCCATAAGCGATGGCTGCTCCAAAAAGTGGGCTATTTAAAGATCAGCCTCCGTAAAAGCCAGCATATTATATAAATAGTGAAGAAAAGGCAAAAGCTTACAGCACCTGGTATTTCCTGGCGGTCTCCAATCCAAGTGTAACAATCGGCCTTATCAGCCGAGTTACAAGACTAAAATGGGGTCAGATTTAACTGTGAGAGATGACTAGTGGTTAAAATAATGAGACAAAAGAAGATTGGTTCAAATAGATTTGGTGTATTTACAAGGTTCACATAAAAGACTTTAAAACAACACGATAAAACTAGGTAAACTCTGTTAAAAGAATACAGTTCATTTGTCCAAACCCTAAAACAGTCCAAGAATCCCAGTGTGTTGATAAGTCCAACGTGAGTGTCCACCAGTGCATGTACAATCAACAGAAAGTTTAATCCAAAGTTTGCAGGTGGTGAATGGAAAGGTGAGCTCTAAGATTAGCAACTCCTCAATCCAACAGTTTGGTGACTGTCCGTTGTTTGTAATGCTGCTCTCTTATGCAGTTCTACTTCCTGCTTCCTGTCATGTGTCTAGTCACATGACAGGCCAACCATCCATTTATGAAAGACACATACACTTAAAATGTTAAGAGTAATAAAATGGCCTAAAAAACATGTAAAACACTTAAAACACTATAATACATTTAAATGATTGTAATAAATAGAGCGGTAAAACACGTCTTTCTAAAAACCAGCATATTATATAAATATTGAAGAAAAGGCAAAAGCTTACAGCACCTGAAATCTATTTGAACCAATCTTCTTTTATGTCTCTTTCTTTTAACCACTAGTCATCTCTCACAGTTAAATCTGACCCCATTTTAGGCTTGTAACTCGGCTGATTACAGCACCTGGTACTCCCTGGCGGTCTCCCATCCAAGTGTAACAATCGGCCTTATCAGCCGAGTTACAAGACTAAAATGGGGTCAGATTTAACTGTGAGAGATGACTAGTGGTTAAAAGAATGAGACAAAAGAAGATTGGTTTAAATAGATTTGGTGTATTTACAAGGTTCACATAAAAGACTTTAAAACAACACGATAAAACTAGGTAAACTCTGTTAAAAGAATACAGTTCATTTGTCCATACCCTAAAACAGTCCAAGAATCCCAGTGTGTTGATAAGTCCAACGTGAGTGTCCACCAGTGCATGTACAATCCACAGAAAGTTTAATCCAAAGTTTGCAGGTGGTGAATGGAAAGGTGAGCTCTAAGATTAGCAACTCCTCAATCCAACAGTTTGGTGACTGTCCGTTGTTTGTAATGCTGCTCTCTTATGCAGTTCTACTTCCTGCTTCCTGTCATGTGTCTAGTCACATGACAGGCCAACCATCCATTTATGAAAGACACATACACTTAAAATGTTAAGAGTAATAAAATGGCCTAAAAAACATGTAAAACACTTAAAACTCTATAATACATTTAAATGATTGTAATAAATAGAGCGCTAAAACACGTCTTTCTAAAAGCCAGCATATTATATAAATAGTGAAGAAAAGGCAAAAGCTTACAGCACCTGGTATTTCCTGGCGGTCTCCAATCCAAGTGTAACAATCGGCCTTATCAGCCGAGTTACAAGACTAAAATGGGGTCAGATTTAACTGTGAGAGATGACTAGTGGTTAAAAGAATGAGACAAAAGAAGATTGGTTCAAATAGATTTGGTGTATTTATAAGGTTCACATAAAAGACTTTAAAACAACACGATAAAACTAGGTAAACTCTGTTAAAAGAATACAGTTCATTTGTCCAAACCCTAAAACAGTCCAAGAATCCCAGTGTGTTGATAAGTCCAACGTGAGTGTCCACCAGTGCATGTACAATCAACAGAAAGTTTAATCCAAAGTTTGCAGGTGGTGAATGGAAAGGTGAGCTCTAAGATTAGCAACTCCTCAATCCAACAGTTTGGTGACTGTCCGTTGTTTGTAATGCTGCTCTCTTATGCAGTTCTACTTCCTGCTTCCTGTCATGTGTCTAGTCACATGACAGGCCAACCATCCATTTATGAAAGACACATACACTTAAAATGTTAAGAGTAATAAAATGGCCTAAAAAACATGTAAAACACTTAAAACTCTATAATACATTTAAATGATTGTAATAAATAGAGCGGTAAAACACGTCTTTCTAAAAACCAGCATATTATATAAATAGTGAAGAAAAGGCAAAAGCTTACAGCACCTGAAATCTATTTGAACCAATCTTCTTTTATGTCTCTTTCTTTTAACCACTAGTCATCTCTCACAGTTAAATCTGACCCCATTTTAGTCTTGTAACTCGGCTGATTACAGCACCTGGTACTCCCTGGCGGTCTCCCATCCAAGTGTAACAATCGGCCTTATCAGCTGAGTTACAAGACTAAAATGGGGTCAGATTTAACTGTGAGAGATGACTAGTGGTTAAAATAATGAGACAAAATAAGATTGTTTCAAATAGATTTGGTGTATTTACAAGGTTCACATAAAAGACTTTAAAACAACACGATAAAACTAGGTAAACTCTGTTAAAAGAATACAGTTCATTTGTCCAAACCCTAAAAAAGTCCAAGAATCCCAGTGTGTTGATAAGTCCAACGTGAGTGTCCACCAGTGCATGTACAATCAACAGAAAGTTTAATCCAAAGTTTGCAGGTGGTGAATGGAAAGGTGAGCTCTAAGATTAGCAACTCCTCAATCCAACAGTTTGGTGACTGTCCGTTGTTTGTAATGCTGCTCTCTTATGCAGTTCTACTTCCTGCTTCCTGTCATGTGTCTAGTCACATGACAGGCCAACCATCCATTTATGAAAGACACATACACTTAAAATGTTAAGAGTAATAAAATGGCCTAAAAACATGTAAAACACTTAAAACACTATAATACATTTAAATGATTGTAATAAATAGAGCGGTAAAACACGTCTTTCTAAAAACCAGCATATTATATAAATAGTGAAGAAAAGGCAAAAGCTTACAGCACCTGAAATCTATTTGAACCAATCTTCTTTTATGTCTCTTTCTTTTAACCACTAGTCATCTCTCACAGTTAAATCTGACCCCATTTTAGGCTTGTAACTCGGCTGATTACAGCACCTGGTACTCCCTGGCGGTCTCCCATCCAAGTGTAACAATCGGCCTTATCAGCCGAGTTACAAGACTAAAATGGGGTCAGATTTAACTGTGAGAGATGACTAGTGGTTAAAAGAATGAGACAAAAGAAGATTGGTTCAAATAGATTTGGTGTATTTACAAGGTTCACATAAAAGACTTTAAAACAACACGATAAAACTAGGTAAACTCTGTTAAAAGAATACAGTTCATTTGTCCAAACCCTAAAACAGTCCAAGAATCCCAGTGTGTTGATAAGTCCAACGTGAGTGTCCACCAGTGCATGTACAATCAACAGAAAGTTTAATCCAAAGTTTGCAGGTGGTGAATGGAAAGGTGAGCTCTAAGATTAGCAACTCCTCAATCCAACAGTTTGGTGACTGTCCGTTGTTTGTAATGCTGCTCTCTTATGCAGTTCTACTTCCTGCTTCCTGTCATGTGTCTAGTCACATGACAGGCCAACCATCCATTTATGAAAGACACATACACTTAAAATGTTAAGAGTAATAAAATGGCCTAAAAAACATGTAAAACACTTAAAACTCTATAATACATTTAAATGATTGTAATAAATAGAGCGGTAAAACACGTCTTTCTAAAAACCAGCATATTATATAAATAGTGAAGAAAAGGCAAAAGCTTACAGCACCTGAAATCTATTTGAACCAATCTTCTTTTATGTCTCTTTCTTTTAACCACTAGTCATCTCTCACAGTTAAATCTGACCCCATTTTAGTCTTGTAACTCGGCTGATTACAGCACCTGGTACTCCCTGGCGGTCTCCCATCCAAGTGTAACAATCGGCCTTATCAGCCGAGTTACAAGACTAAAATGGGATCAGATTTAACTGTGAGAGATGACTAGTGGTTAAAAGAATGAGACATAAAAGAAGATTGGTTTAAATAGATTTGGTGTATTTACAAGGTTCACATAAAAGACTTTAAAACAACACGATAAAACTAGGTAAACTCTGTTAAAAGAATACAGTTCATTTGTCCATACCCTAAAACAGTCCAAGAATCCCAGTGTGTTGATAAGTCCAACGTGAGTGTCCACCAGTGCATGTACAATCAACAGAAAGTTTAATCCAAAGTTTGCAGGTGGTGAATGGAAAGGTGAGCTCTAAGATTAGCAACTCCTCAATCCAACAGTTTGGTGACTGTCCGTTGTTTGTAATGCTGCTCTCTTATGCAGTTCTACTTCCTGCTTCCTGTCATGTGTCTAGTCACATAACAGGCCAACCATCCATTTATGAAAGACACATACACTTAAAATGTTAAGAGTAATAAAATGGCCTAAAAAACATGTAAAACACTTAAAACTCTATAATACATTTAAATGATTGTAATAAATAGAGCGCTAAAACACGTCTTTCTAAAAGCCAGCATATTATATAAATAGTGAAGAAAAGGCAAAAGCTTACAGCACCTGGTATTCCCAGGCGGTCTCCCATCCAAGTACTAAACAGGCCCGACGCGGCTTAGCTTCCGAGATCAGACGAGATCGGGCGCTCTCAGCGCGGTATGGCCGTAAGCGAGGATTGCTCCAAAAAGTGGGCTATTTAAAGATCAGCCTCCGTAAAAGCCAGCATATTATATAAATAGTGAAGAAAAGGCAAAAGCTTACAGCACCTGGTATTCCCAGGCGGTCTCCCAACCAAGTACTAACCAGGCCCGACGCTGCTTAGCTTCCGAGATCAGACGAGATCGGGCGCTCTCAGCGCGGTATGGCCGTAAGCGAGGGTTGCTCCAAAAAGTGGGCTATTTAAAGATCAGCCTCCGTAAAAGCCAGCATATTATATAAATAGTGAAGAAAAGGCAAAAGCTTACAGCACCTGGTATTGCCAGGCGGTCTCCCACCCAAGTACTAACCAGGCCCGACGCTGCTTAGCTTCCGAGATCAGACGAGATCGGGCGCTCTCAGCGCGGTATGGCCGTAAGCGAGGGTTGCTCCAAAAAGTGGGCTATTTAAAGGTCAGCCTCCGTAAAAGCCAGCATATTATATAAATAGTGAAGAAAAGGCAAAAGCTTACAGCACCTGGTATTTCCTGGCGGTCTCCAATCCAAGTGTAACAATCGGCCTTATCAGCCGAGTTACAAGACTAAAATGGGGTCAGATTTAACTGTGAGAGATGACTAGTGGTTAAAAGAATGAGACAAAAGAAGATTGGTTCAAATAGATTTGGTGTATTTACAAGGTTCACATAAAAGACTTTAAAACAACACGATAAAACTAGGTAAACTCTGTTAAAAGAATACAGTTCATTTGTCCAAACCCTAAAACAGTCCAAGAATCCCAGTGTGTTGATAAGTCCAACGTGAGTGTCCACCAGTGCATGTACAATCAACAGAAAGTTTAATCCAAAGTTTGCAGGTGGTGAATGGAAAGGTGAGCTCTAAGATTAGCAACTCCTCAATCCAACAGTTTGGTGACTGTCCGTTGTTTGTAATGCTGCTCTCTTATGCAGTTCTACTTCCTGCTTCCTGTCATGTGTCTAGTCACATGACAGGCCAACCATCCATTTATGAAAGACACATACACTTAAAATGTTAAGAGTAATAAAATGGCCTAAAAAACATGTAAAACACTTAAAACTCTATAATACATTTAAATGATTGTAATAAATAGAGCGGTAAAACACGTCTTTCTAAAAACCAGCATATTATATAAATAGTGAAGAAAAGGCAAAAGCTTACAGCACCTGAAATCTATTTGAACCAATCTTCTTTTATGTCTCTTTCTTTTAACCACTAGTCATCTCTCACAGTTAAATCTGACCCCATTTTAGTCTTGTAACTCGGCTGATTACAGCACCTGGTACTCCCTGGCGGTCTCCCATCCAAGTGTAACAATCGGCCTTATCAGCCGAGTTACAAGACTAAAATGGGATCAGATTTAACTGTGAGAGATGACTAGTGGTTAAAAGAATGAGACATAAAAGAAGATTGGTTTAAATAGATTTGGTGTATTTACAAGGTTCACATAAAAGACTTTAAAACAACACGATAAAACTAGGTAAACTCTGTTAAAAGAATACAGTTCATTTGTCCATACCCTAAAACAGTCCAAGAATCCCAGTGTGTTGATAAGTCCAACGTGAGTGTCCACCAGTGCATGTACAATCAACAGAAAGTTTAATCCAAAGTTTGCAGGTGGTGAATGGAAAGGTGAGCTCTAAGATTAGCAACTCCTCAATCCAACAGTTTGGTGACTGTCCGTTGTTTGTAATGCTGCTCTCTTATGCAGTTCTACTTCCTGCTTCCTGTCATGTGTCTAGTCACATAACAGGCCAACCATCCATTTATGAAAGACACATACACTTAAAATGTTAAGAGTAATAAAATGGCCTAAAAAACATGTAAAACACTTAAAACTCTATAATACATTTAAATGATTGTAATAAATAGAGCGCTAAAACACGTCTTTCTAAAAGCCAGCATATTATATAAATAGTGAAGAAAAGGCAAAAGCTTACAGCACCTGGTATTCCCAGGCGGTCTCCCATCCAAGTACTAAACAGGCCCGACGCGGCTTAGCTTCCGAGATCAGACGAGATCGGGCGCTCTCAGCGCGGTATGGCCGTAAGCGAGGATTGCTCCAAAAAGTGGGCTATTTAAAGATCAGCCTCCGTAAAAGCCAGCATATTATATAAATAGTGAAGAAAAGGCAAAAGCTTACAGCACCTGGTATTCCCAGGCGGTCTCCCAACCAAGTACTAACCAGGCCCGACGCTGCTTAGCTTCCGAGATCAGACGAGATCGGGCGCTCTCAGCGCGGTATGGCCGTAAGCGAGGGTTGCTCCAAAAAGTGGGCTATTTAAAGATCAGCCTCCGTAAAAGCCAGCATATTATATAAATAGTGAAGAAAAGGCAAAAGCTTACAGCACCTGGTATTGCCAGGCGGTCTCCCACCCAAGTACTAACCAGGCCCGACGCTGCTTAGCTTCCGAGATCAGACGAGATCGGGCGCTCTCAGCGCGGTATGGCCGTAAGCGAGGGTTGCTCCAAAAAGTGGGCTATTTAAAGGTCAGCCTCCGTAAAAGCCAGCATATTATATAAATAGTGAAGAAAAGGCAAAAGCTTACAGCACCTGGTATTTCCTGGCGGTCTCCAATCCAAGTGTAACAATCGGCCTTATCAGCCGAGTTACAAGACTAAAATGGGGTCAGATTTAACTGTGAGAGATGACTAGTGGTTAAAAGAATGAGACAAAAGAAGATTGGTTCAAATAGATTTGGTGTATTTACAAGGTTCACATAAAAGACTTTAAAACAACACGATAAAACTAGGTAAACTCTGTTAAAAGAATACAGTTCATTTGTCCAAACCCTAAAACAGTCCAAGAATCCCAGTGTGTTGATAAGTCCAACGTGAGTGTCCACCAGTGCATGTACAATCAACAGAAAGTTTAATCCAAAGTTTGCAGGTGGTGAATGGAAAGGTGAGCTCTAAGATTAGCAACTCCTAAATCCAACAGTTTGGTGACTGTCCGTTGTTTGTAATGCTGCTCTCTTATGCAGTTCTACTTCCTGCTTCCTGTCATGTGTCTAGTCACATGACAGGCCAACCATCCATTTATGAAAGACACATACACTTAAAATGTTAAGAGTAATAAAATGGCCTAAAAAACATGTAAAACACTTAAAACTCTATAATACATTTAAATGATTGTAATAAATAGAGCGGTAAAACACGTCTTTCTAAAAACCAGCATATTATATAAATAGTGAAGAAAAGGCAAAAGCTTACAGCACCTGAAATCTATTTGAACCAATCTTCTTTTATGTCTCTTTCTTTTAACCACTAGTCATCTCTCACAGTTAAATCTGACCCCATTTTAGTCTTGTAACTCGGCTGATTACAGCACCTGGTACTCCCTGGCGGTCTCCCATCCAAGTGTAACAATCGGCCTTATCAGCCGAGTTACAAGACTAAAATGGGATCAGATTTAACTGTGAGAGATGACTAGTGGTTAAAAGAATGAGACATAAAAGAAGATTGGTTTAAATATATTTGGTGTATTTACAAGGTTCACATAAAAGACTTTAAAACAACACGATAAAACTAGGTAAACTCTGTTAAAAGAATACAGTTCATTTGTCCAAACCCTAAAACAGTCCAAGAATCCCAGTGTGTTGATAAGTCCAACGTGAGTGTCCACCAGTGCATGTACAATCAACAGAAAGTTTAATCCAAAGTTTGCAGGTGGTGAATGGAAAGGTGAGCTCTAAGATTAGCAACTCCTAAATCCAACAGTTTGGTGACTGTCCGTTGTTTGTAATGCTGCTCTCTTATGCAGTTCTACTTCCTGCTTCCTGTCATGTGTCTAGTCACATGACAGGCCAACCATCCATTTATGAAAGACACATACACTTAAAATGTTAAGAGTAATAAAATGGCCTAAAAAACATGTAAAACACTTAAAACTCTATAATACATTTAAATGATTGTAATAAATAGAGCGCTAAAACACGTCTTTCTAAAAGCCAGCATATTATATAAATAGTGTATGGCCGTAAGCGAGGATTGCTCCAAAAAGTGGGCTATTTAAAGATCAGCCTCCGTAAAAGCCAGCATATTATATAAATAGTGAAGAAAAGGCAAAAGCTTACAGCACCTGGTATTCCCAGGAGGTCTCCCATCCAAGTACTAACCAGGCCCCACGCGGCTTAGCTTCCGAGATCAGACGAGATCGGGCGCTCTCAGCGCGGTATGGCCGTAAGCGAGGATTGCTCCAAAAAGTGGGCTATTTAAAGATCAGCCTCCGTAAAAGCCAGCATATTATATAAATAGTGAAGAAAAGGCAAAAGCTTACAGCACCTGGTATTCCCAGGCGGTCTCCCATCCAAGTACTAACCAGGCCCGACGCTGCTTAGCTTCCGAGATCAGACGAGATCGGGCACTCTCAGCGCGGTATGGCCGTAAGCGAGGGTTGCTCCAAAAAGTGGGCTATTTAAAGATCAGCCTCCGTAAAAGCCAGCATATTATATAAATAGTGAAGAAAAGGCAAAAGCTTACAGCACCTGGTATTCCCAGGCGGTCTCCCACCCAAGTACTAACCAGGCCCGACGCTGCTTAGCTTCCGAGATCAGACGAGATCGGGCGCTCTCAGCGCGGTATGGCCATAAGCAATGGCTGCTCCAAAAAGTGGGCTATTTAAAGATCAGCCTCCGTAAAAGCCAGCATATTATATAAATAGTGAAGAAAAGGCAAAAGCTTACAGCACCTGGTATTTCCTGGCGGTCTCCAATCCAAGTGTAACAATCGGCCTTATCAGCCGAGTTACAAGACTAAAATGGGGTCAGATTTAACTGTGAGAGATGACTAGTGGTTAAAAGAATGAGACAAAAGAAGATTGGTTCAAATAGATTTGGTGTATTTATAAGGTTCACATAAAAGACTTTAAAACAACACGATAAAACTAGGTAAACTCTGTTAAAAGAATACAGTTCATTTGTCCAAACCCTAAAACAGTCCAAGAATCCCAGTGTGTTGATAAGTCCAACGTGAGTGTCCACCAGTGCATGTACAATCAACAGAAAGTTTAATCCAAAGTTTGCAGGTGGTGAATGGAAAGGTGAGCTCTAAGATTAGCAACTCCTCAATCCAACAGTTTGGTGACTGTCCGTTGTTTGTAATGCTGCTCTCTTATGCAGTTCTACTTCCTGCTTCCTGTCATGTGTCTAGTCACATGACAGGCCAACCATCCATTTATGAAAGACACATACACTTAAAATGTTAAGAGTAATAAAATGGCCTAAAAAACATGTAAAACACTTAAAACTCTATAATACATTTAAATGATTGTAATAAATAGAGCGGTAAAACACGTCTTTCTAAAAACCAGCATATTATATAAATAGTGAAGAAAAGGCAAAAGCTTACAGCACCTGAAATCTATTTGAACCAATCTTCTTTTATGTCTCTTTCTTTTAACCACTAGTCATCTCTCACAGTTAAATCTGACCCCATTTTAGTCTTGTAACTCGGCTGATTACAGCACCTGGTACTCCCTGGCGGTCTCCCATCCAAGTGTAACAATCGGCCTTATCAGCTGAGTTACAAGACTAAAATGGGGTCAGATTTAACTGTGAGAGATGACTAGTGGTTAAAATAATGAGACAAAATAAGATTGTTTCAAATAGATTTGGTGTATTTACAAGGTTCACATAAAAGACTTTAAAACAACACGATAAAACTAGGTAAACTCTGTTAAAAGAATACAGTTCATTTGTCCAAACCCTAAAAAAGTCCAAGAATCCCAGTGTGTTGATAAGTCCAACGTGAGTGTCCACCAGTGCATGTACAATCAACAGAAAGTTTAATCCAAAGTTTGCAGGTGGTGAATGGAAAGGTGAGCTCTAAGATTAGCAACTCCTCAATCCAACAGTTTGGTGACTGTCCGTTGTTTGTAATGCTGCTCTCTTATGCAGTTCTACTTCCTGCTTCCTGTCATGTGTCTAGTCACATGACAGGCCAACCATCCATTTATGAAAGACACATACACTTAAAATGTTAAGAGTAATAAAATGGCCTAAAAAACATGTAAAACACTTAAAACACTATAATACATTTAAATGATTGTAATAAATAGAGCGGTAAAACACGTCTTTCTAAAAACCAGCATATTATATAAATAGTGAAGAAAAGGCAAAAGCTTACAGCACCTGAAATCTATTTGAACCAATCTTCTTTTATGTCTCTTTCTTTTAACCACTAGTCATCTCTCACAGTTAAATCTGACCCCATTTTAGGCTTGTAACTCGGCTGATTACAGCACCTGGTACTCCCTGGCGGTCTCCCATCCAAGTGTAACAATCGGCCTTATCAGCCGAGTTACAAGACTAAAATGGGGTCAGATTTAACTGTGAGAGATGACTAGTGGTTAAAAGAATGAGACAAAAGAAGATTGGTTCAAATAGATTTGGTGTATTTACAAGGTTCACATAAAAGACTTTAAAACAACACGATAAAACTAGGTAAACTCTGTTAAAAGAATACAGTTCATTTGTCCAAACCCTAAAACAGTCCAAGAATCCCAGTGTGTTGATAAGTCCAACGTGAGTGTCCACCAGTGCATGTACAATCAACAGAAAGTTTAATCCAAAGTTTGCAGGTGGTGAATGGAAAGGTGAGCTCTAAGATTAGCAACTCCTCAATCCAACAGTTTGGTGACTGTCCGTTGTTTGTAATGCTGCTCTCTTATGCAGTTCTACTTCCTGCTTCCTGTCATGTGTCTAGTCACATGACAGGCCAACCATCCATTTATGAAAGACACATACACTTAAAATGTTAAGAGTAATAAAATGGCCTAAAAAACATGTAAAACACTTAAAACTCTATAATACATTTAAATGATTGTAATAAATAGAGCGGTAAAACACGTCTTTCTAAAAACCAGCATATTATATAAATAGTGAAGAAAAGGCAAAAGCTTACAGCACCTGAAATCTATTTGAACCAATCTTCTTTTATGTCTCTTTCTTTTAACCACTAGTCATCTCTCACAGTTAAATCTGACCCCATTTTAGTCTTGTAACTCGGCTGATTACAGCACCTGGTACTCCCTGGCGGTCTCCCATCCAAGTGTAACAATCGGCCTTATCAGCCGAGTTACAAGACTAAAATGGGATCAGATTTAACTGTGAGAGATGACTAGTGGTTAAAAGAATGAGACATAAAAGAAGATTGGTTTAAATAGATTTGGTGTATTTACAAGGTTCACATAAAAGACTTTAAAACAACACGATAAAACTAGGTAAACTCTGTTAAAAGAATACAGTTCATTTGTCCATACCCTAAAACAGTCCAAGAATCCCAGTGTGTTGATAAGTCCAACGTGAGTGTCCACCAGTGCATGTACAATCAACAGAAAGTTTAATCCAAAGTTTGCAGGTGGTGAATGGAAAGGTGAGCTCTAAGATTAGCAACTCCTCAATCCAACAGTTTGGTGACTGTCCGTTGTTTGTAATGCTGCTCTCTTATGCAGTTCTACTTCCTGCTTCCTGTCATGTGTCTAGTCACATAACAGGCCAACCATCCATTTATGAAAGACACATACACTTAAAATGTTAAGAGTAATAAAATGGCCTAAAAAACATGTAAAACACTTAAAACTCTATAATACATTTAAATGATTGTAATAAATAGAGCGCTAAAACACGTCTTTCTAAAAGCCAGCATATTATATAAATAGTGAAGAAAAGGCAAAAGCTTACAGCACCTGGTATTCCCAGGCGGTCTCCCATCCAAGTACTAAACAGGCCCGACGCGGCTTAGCTTCCGAGATCAGACGAGATCGGGCGCTCTCAGCGCGGTATGGCCGTAAGCGAGGATTGCTCCAAAAAGTGGGCTATTTAAAGATCAGCCTCCGTAAAAGCCAGCATATTATATAAATAGTGAAGAAAAGGCAAAAGCTTACAGCACCTGGTATTCCCAGGCGGTCTCCCAACCAAGTACTAACCAGGCCCGACGCTGCTTAGCTTCCGAGATCAGACGAGATCGGGCGCTCTCAGCGCGGTATGGCCGTAAGCGAGGGTTGCTCCAAAAAGTGGGCTATTTAAAGATCAGCCTCCGTAAAAGCCAGCATATTATATAAATAGTGAAGAAAAGGCAAAAGCTTACAGCACCTGGTATTGCCAGGCGGTCTCCCACCCAAGTACTAACCAGGCCCGACGCTGCTTAGCTTCCGAGATCAGACGAGATCGGGCGCTCTCAGCGCGGTATGGCCGTAAGCGAGGGTTGCTCCAAAAAGTGGGCTATTTAAAGGTCAGCCTCCGTAAAAGCCAGCATATTATATAAATAGTGAAGAAAAGGCAAAAGCTTACAGCACCTGGTATTTCCTGGCGGTCTCCAATCCAAGTGTAACAATCGGCCTTATCAGCCGAGTTACAAGACTAAAATGGGGTCAGATTTAACTGTGAGAGATGACTAGTGGTTAAAAGAATGAGACAAAAGAAGATTGGTTCAAATAGATTTGGTGTATTTACAAGGTTCACATAAAAGACTTTAAAACAACACGATAAAACTAGGTAAACTCTGTTAAAAGAATACAGTTCATTTGTCCAAACCCTAAAACAGTCCAAGAATCCCAGTGTGTTGATAAGTCCAACGTGAGTGTCCACCAGTGCATGTACAATCAACAGAAAGTTTAATCCAAAGTTTGCAGGTGGTGAATGGAAAGGTGAGCTCTAAGATTAGCAACTCCTCAATCCAACAGTTTGGTGACTGTCCGTTGTTTGTAATGCTGCTCTCTTATGCAGTTCTACTTCCTGCTTCCTGTCATGTGTCTAGTCACATGACAGGCCAACCATCCATTTATGAAAGACACATACACTTAAAATGTTAAGAGTAATAAAATGGCCTAAAAAACATGTAAAACACTTAAAACTCTATAATACATTTAAATGATTGTAATAAATAGAGCGGTAAAACACGTCTTTCTAAAAACCAGCATATTATATAAATAGTGAAGAAAAGGCAAAAGCTTACAGCACCTGAAATCTATTTGAACCAATCTTCTTTTATGTCTCTTTCTTTTAACCACTAGTCATCTCTCACAGTTAAATCTGACCCCATTTTAGTCTTGTAACTCGGCTGATTACAGCACCTGGTACTCCCTGGCGGTCTCCCATCCAAGTGTAACAATCGGCCTTATCAGCCGAGTTACAAGACTAAAATGGGATCAGATTTAACTGTGAGAGATGACTAGTGGTTAAAAGAATGAGACATAAAAGAAGATTGGTTTAAATAGATTTGGTGTATTTACAAGGTTCACATAAAAGACTTTAAAACAACACGATAAAACTAGGTAAACTCTGTTAAAAGAATACAGTTCATTTGTCCATACCCTAAAACAGTCCAAGAATCCCAGTGTGTTGATAAGTCCAACGTGAGTGTCCACCAGTGCATGTACAATCAACAGAAAGTTTAATCCAAAGTTTGCAGGTGGTGAATGGAAAGGTGAGCTCTAAGATTAGCAACTCCTCAATCCAACAGTTTGGTGACTGTCCGTTGTTTGTAATGCTGCTCTCTTATGCAGTTCTACTTCCTGCTTCCTGTCATGTGTCTAGTCACATAACAGGCCAACCATCCATTTATGAAAGACACATACACTTAAAATGTTAAGAGTAATAAAATGGCCTAAAAAACATGTAAAACACTTAAAACTCTATAATACATTTAAATGATTGTAATAAATAGAGCGCTAAAACACGTCTTTCTAAAAGCCAGCATATTATATAAATAGTGAAGAAAAGGCAAAAGCTTACAGCACCTGGTATTCCCAGGCGGTCTCCCATCCAAGTACTAAACAGGCCCGACGCGGCTTAGCTTCCGAGATCAGACGAGATCGGGCGCTCTCAGCGCGGTATGGCCGTAAGCGAGGATTGCTCCAAAAAGTGGGCTATTTAAAGATCAGCCTCCGTAAAAGCCAGCATATTATATAAATAGTGAAGAAAAGGCAAAAGCTTACAGCACCTGGTATTCCCAGGCGGTCTCCCAACCAAGTACTAACCAGGCCCGACGCTGCTTAGCTTCCGAGATCAGACGAGATCGGGCGCTCTCAGCGCGGTATGGCCGTAAGCGAGGGTTGCTCCAAAAAGTGGGCTATTTAAAGATCAGCCTCCGTAAAAGCCAGCATATTATATAAATAGTGAAGAAAAGGCAAAAGCTTACAGCACCTGGTATTGCCAGGCGGTCTCCCACCCAAGTACTAACCAGGCCCGACGCTGCTTAGCTTCCGAGATCAGACGAGATCGGGCGCTCTCAGCGCGGTATGGCCGTAAGCGAGGGTTGCTCCAAAAAGTGGGCTATTTAAAGGTCAGCCTCCGTAAAAGCCAGCATATTATATAAATAGTGAAGAAAAGGCAAAAGCTTACAGCACCTGGTATTTCCTGGCGGTCTCCAATCCAAGTGTAACAATCGGCCTTATCAGCCGAGTTACAAGACTAAAATGGGGTCAGATTTAACTGTGAGAGATGACTAGTGGTTAAAAGAATGAGACAAAAGAAGATTGGTTCAAATAGATTTGGTGTATTTACAAGGTTCACATAAAAGACTTTAAAACAACACGATAAAACTAGGTAAACTCTGTTAAAAGAATACAGTTCATTTGTCCAAACCCTAAAACAGTCCAAGAATCCCAGTGTGTTGATAAGTCCAACGTGAGTGTCCACCAGTGCATGTACAATCAACAGAAAGTTTAATCCAAAGTTTGCAGGTGGTGAATGGAAAGGTGAGCTCTAAGATTAGCAACTCCTAAATCCAACAGTTTGGTGACTGTCCGTTGTTTGTAATGCTGCTCTCTTATGCAGTTCTACTTCCTGCTTCCTGTCATGTGTCTAGTCACATGACAGGCCAACCATCCATTTATGAAAGACACATACACTTAAAATGTTAAGAGTAATAAAATGGCCTAAAAAACATGTAAAACACTTAAAACTCTATAATACATTTAAATGATTGTAATAAATAGAGCGCTAAAACACGTCTTTCTAAAAGCCAGCATATTATATAAATAGTGAAGAAAAGGCAAAAGCTTACAGCACCTGGTATTCCCAGGCGGTCTCCCATCCAAGTACTAAACAGGCCCGACGCGGCTTAGCTTCCGAGATCAGACGAGATCGGGCGCTCTCAGCGCGGTATGGCCGTAAGCGAGGATTGCTCCAAAAAGTGGGCTATTTAAAGATCAGCCTCCGTAAAAGCCAGCATATTATATAAATAGTGAAGAAAAGGCAAAAGCTTACAGCACCTGGTATTCCCAGGCGGTCTCCCAACCAAGTACTAACCAGGCCCGACGCTGCTTAGCTTCCGAGATCAGACGAGATCGGGCGCTCTCAGCGCGGTATGGCCGTAAGCGAGGGTTGCTCCAAAAAGTGGGCTATTTAAAGATCAGCCTCCGTAAAAGCCAGCATATTATATAAATAGTGAAGAAAAGGCAAAAGCTTACAGCACCTGGTATTGCCAGGCGGTCTCCCACCCAAGTACTAACCAGGCCCGACGCTGCTTAGCTTCCGAGATCAGACGAGATCGGGCGCTCTCAGCGCGGTATGGCCGTAAGCGAGGGTTGCTCCAAAAAGTGGGCTATTTAAAGGTCAGCCTCCGTAAAAGCCAGCATATTATATAAATAGTGAAGAAAAGGCAAAAGCTTACAGCACCTGGTATTTCCTGGCGGTCTCCAATCCAAGTGTAACAATCGGCCTTATCAGCCGAGTTACAAGACTAAAATGGGGTCAGATTTAACTGTGAGAGATGACTAGTGGTTAAAAGAATGAGACAAAAGAAGATTGGTTCAAATAGATTTGGTGTATTTACAAGGTTCACATAAAAGACTTTAAAACAACACGATAAAACTAGGTAAACTCTGTTAAAAGAATACAGTTCATTTGTCCAAACCCTAAAACAGTCCAAGAATCCCAGTGTGTTGATAAGTCCAACGTGAGTGTCCACCAGTGCATGTACAATCAACAGAAAGTTTAATCCAAAGTTTGCAGGTGGTGAATGGAAAGGTGAGCTCTAAGATTAGCAACTCCTAAATCCAACAGTTTGGTGACTGTCCGTTGTTTGTAATGCTGCTCTCTTATGCAGTTCTACTTCCTGCTTCCTGTCATGTGTCTAGTCACATGACAGGCCAACCATCCATTTATGAAAGACACATACACTTAAAATGTTAAGAGTAATAAAATGGCCTAAAAAACATGTAAAACACTTAAAACTCTATAATACATTTAAATGATTGTAATAAATAGAGCGGTAAAACACGTCTTTCTAAAAACCAGCATATTATATAAATAGTGAAGAAAAGGCAAAAGCTTACAGCACCTGAAATCTATTTGAACCAATCTTCTTTTATGTCTCTTTCTTTTAACCACTAGTCATCTCTCACAGTTAAATCTGACCCCATTTTAGTCTTGTAACTCGGCTGATTACAGCACCTGGTACTCCCTGGCGGTCTCCCATCCAAGTGTAACAATCGGCCTTATCAGCCGAGTTACAAGACTAAAATGGGATCAGATTTAACTGTGAGAGATGACTAGTGGTTAAAAGAATGAGACATAAAAGAAGATTGGTTTAAATATATTTGGTGTATTTACAAGGTTCACATAAAAGACTTTAAAACAACACGATAAAACTAGGTAAACTCTGTTAAAAGAATACAGTTCATTTGTCCAAACCCTAAAACAGTCCAAGAATCCCAGTGTGTTGATAAGTCCAACGTGAGTGTCCACCAGTGCATGTACAATCAACAGAAAGTTTAATCCAAAGTTTGCAGGTGGTGAATGGAAAGGTGAGCTCTAAGATTAGCAACTCCTAAATCCAACAGTTTGGTGACTGTCCGTTGTTTGTAATGCTGCTCTCTTATGCAGTTCTACTTCCTGCTTCCTGTCATGTGTCTAGTCACATGACAGGCCAACCATCCATTTATGAAAGACACATACACTTAAAATGTTAAGAGTAATAAAATGGCCTAAAAAACATGTAAAACACTTAAAACTCTATAATACATTTAAATGATTGTAATAAATAGAGCGCTAAAACACGTCTTTCTAAAAGCCAGCATATTATATAAATAGTGTATGGCCGTAAGCGAGGATTGCTCCAAAAAGTGGGCTATTTAAAGATCAGCCTCCGTAAAAGCCAGCATATTATATAAATAGTGAAGAAAAGGCAAAAGCTTACAGCACCTGGTATTCCCAGGAGGTCTCCCATCCAAGTACTAACCAGGCCCCACGCGGCTTAGCTTCCGAGATCAGACGAGATCGGGCGCTCTCAGCGCGGTATGGCCGTAAGCGAGGATTGCTCCAAAAAGTGGGCTATTTAAAGATCAGCCTCCGTAAAAGCCAGCATATTATATAAATAGTGAAGAAAAGGCAAAAGCTTACAGCACCTGGTATTCCCAGGCGGTCTCCCATCCAAGTACTAACCAGGCCCGACGCTGCTTAGCTTCCGAGATCAGACGAGATCGGGCACTCTCAGCGCGGTATGGCCGTAAGCGAGGGTTGCTCCAAAAAGTGGGCTATTTAAAGATCAGCCTCCGTAAAAGCCAGCATATTATATAAATAGTGAAGAAAAGGCAAAAGCTTACAGCACCTGGTATTCCCAGGCGGTCTCCCACCCAAGTACTAACCAGGCCCGACGCTGCTTAGCTTCCGAGATCAGACGAGATCGGGCGCTCTCAGCGCGGTATGGCCATAAGCAATGGCTGCTCCAAAAAGTGGGCTATTTAAAGATCAGCCTCCGTAAAAGCCAGCATATTATATAAATAGTGAAGAAAAGGCAAAAGCTTACAGCACCTGGTATTTCCTGGCGGTCTCCAATCCAAGTGTAACAATCGGCCTTATCAGCCGAGTTACAAGACTAAAATGGGGTCAGATTTAACTGTGAGAGATGACTAGTGGTTAAAAGAATGAGACAAAAGAAGATTGGTTCAAATAGATTTGGTGTATTTATAAGGTTCACATAAAAGACTTTAAAACAACACGATAAAACTAGGTAAACTCTGTTAAAAGAATACAGTTCATTTGTCCAAACCCTAAAACAGTCCAAGAATCCCAGTGTGTTGATAAGTCCAACGTGAGTGTCCACCAGTGCATGTACAATCAACAGAAAGTTTAATCCAAAGTTTGCAGGTGGTGAATGGAAAGGTGAGCTCTAAGATTAGCAACTCCTCAATCCAACAGTTTGGTGACTGTCCGTTGTTTGTAATGCTGCTCTCTTATGCAGTTCTACTTCCTGCTTCCTGTCATGTGTCTAGTCACATGACAGGCCAACCATCCATTTATGAAAGACACATACACTTAAAATGTTAAGAGTAATAAAATGGCCTAAAAAACATGTAAAACACTTAAAACTCTATAATACATTTAAATGATTGTAATAAATAGAGCGGTAAAACACGTCTTTCTAAAAACCAGCATATTATATAAATAGTGAAGAAAAGGCAAAAGCTTACAGCACCTGAAATCTATTTGAACCAATCTTCTTTTATGTCTCTTTCTTTTAACCACTAGTCATCTCTCACAGTTAAATCTGACCCCATTTTAGTCTTGTAACTCGGCTGATTACAGCACCTGGTACTCCCTGGCGGTCTCCCATCCAAGTGTAACAATCGGCCTTATCAGCTGAGTTACAAGACTAAAATGGGGTCAGATTTAACTGTGAGAGATGACTAGTGGTTAAAATAATGAGACAAAATAAGATTGTTTCAAATAGATTTGGTGTATTTACAAGGTTCACATAAAAGACTTTAAAACAACACGATAAAACTAGGTAAACTCTGTTAAAAGAATACAGTTCATTTGTCCAAACCCTAAAAAAGTCCAAGAATCCCAGTGTGTTGATAAGTCCAACGTGAGTGTCCACCAGTGCATGTACAATCAACAGAAAGTTTAATCCAAAGTTTGCAGGTGGTGAATGGAAAGGTGAGCTCTAAGATTAGCAACTCCTCAATCCAACAGTTTGGTGACTGTCCGTTGTTTGTAATGCTGCTCTCTTATGCAGTTCTACTTCCTGCTTCCTGTCATGTGTCTAGTCACATGACAGGCCAACCATCCATTTATGAAAGACACATACACTTAAAATGTTAAGAGTAATAAAATGGCCTAAAAAACATGTAAAACACTTAAAACACTATAATACATTTAAATGATTGTAATAAATAGAGCGGTAAAACACGTCTTTCTAAAAACCAGCATATTATATAAATAGTGAAGAAAAGGCAAAAGCTTACAGCACCTGAAATCTATTTGAACCAATCTTCTTTTATGTCTCTTTCTTTTAACCACTAGTCATCTCTCACAGTTAAATCTGACCCCATTTTAGGCTTGTAACTCGGCTGATTACAGCACCTGGTACTCCCTGGCGGTCTCCCATCCAAGTGTAACAATCGGCCTTATCAGCCGAGTTACAAGACTAAAATGGGGTCAGATTTAACTGTGAGAGATGACTAGTGGTTAAAAGAATGAGACAAAAGAAGATTGGTTCAAATAGATTTGGTGTATTTACAAGGTTCACATAAAAGACTTTAAAACAACACGATAAAACTAGGTAAACTCTGTTAAAAGAATACAGTTCATTTGTCCAAACCCTAAAACAGTCCAAGAATCCCAGTGTGTTGATAAGTCCAACGTGAGTGTCCACCAGTGCATGTACAATCAACAGAAAGTTTAATCCAAAGTTTGCAGGTGGTGAATGGAAAGGTGAGCTCTAAGATTAGCAACTCCTCAATCCAACAGTTTGGTGACTGTCCGTTGTTTGTAATGCTGCTCTCTTATGCAGTTCTACTTCCTGCTTCCTGTCATGTGTCTAGTCACATGACAGGCCAACCATCCATTTATGAAAGACACATACACTTAAAATGTTAAGAGTAATAAAATGGCCTAAAAAACATGTAAAACACTTAAAACTCTATAATACATTTAAATGATTGTAATAAATAGAGCGGTAAAACACGTCTTTCTAAAAACCAGCATATTATATAAATAGTGAAGAAAAGGCAAAAGCTTACAGCACCTGAAATCTATTTGAACCAATCTTCTTTTATGTCTCTTTCTTTTAACCACTAGTCATCTCTCACAGTTAAATCTGACCCCATTTTAGTCTTGTAACTCGGCTGATTACAGCACCTGGTACTCCCTGGCGGTCTCCCATCCAAGTGTAACAATCGGCCTTATCAGCCGAGTTACAAGACTAAAATGGGATCAGATTTAACTGTGAGAGATGACTAGTGGTTAAAAGAATGAGACATAAAAGAAGATTGGTTTAAATAGATTTGGTGTATTTACAAGGTTCACATAAAAGACTTTAAAACAACACGATAAAACTAGGTAAACTCTGTTAAAAGAATACAGTTCATTTGTCCATACCCTAAAACAGTCCAAGAATCCCAGTGTGTTGATAAGTCCAACGTGAGTGTCCACCAGTGCATGTACAATCAACAGAAAGTTTAATCCAAAGTTTGCAGGTGGTGAATGGAAAGGTGAGCTCTAAGATTAGCAACTCCTCAATCCAACAGTTTGGTGACTGTCCGTTGTTTGTAATGCTGCTCTCTTATGCAGTTCTACTTCCTGCTTCCTGTCATGTGTCTAGTCACATAACAGGCCAACCATCCATTTATGAAAGACACATACACTTAAAATGTTAAGAGTAATAAAATGGCCTAAAAAACATGTAAAACACTTAAAACTCTATAATACATTTAAATGATTGTAATAAATAGAGCGCTAAAACACGTCTTTCTAAAAGCCAGCATATTATATAAATAGTGAAGAAAAGGCAAAAGCTTACAGCACCTGGTATTCCCAGGCGGTCTCCCATCCAAGTACTAAACAGGCCCGACGCGGCTTAGCTTCCGAGATCAGACGAGATCGGGCGCTCTCAGCGCGGTATGGCCGTAAGCGAGGATTGCTCCAAAAAGTGGGCTATTTAAAGATCAGCCTCCGTAAAAGCCAGCATATTATATAAATAGTGAAGAAAAGGCAAAAGCTTACAGCACCTGGTATTCCCAGGCGGTCTCCCAACCAAGTACTAACCAGGCCCGACGCTGCTTAGCTTCCGAGATCAGACGAGATCGGGCGCTCTCAGCGCGGTATGGCCGTAAGCGAGGGTTGCTCCAAAAAGTGGGCTATTTAAAGATCAGCCTCCGTAAAAGCCAGCATATTATATAAATAGTGAAGAAAAGGCAAAAGCTTACAGCACCTGGTATTGCCAGGCGGTCTCCCACCCAAGTACTAACCAGGCCCGACGCTGCTTAGCTTCCGAGATCAGACGAGATCGGGCGCTCTCAGCGCGGTATGGCCGTAAGCGAGGGTTGCTCCAAAAAGTGGGCTATTTAAAGGTCAGCCTCCGTAAAAGCCAGCATATTATATAAATAGTGAAGAAAAGGCAAAAGCTTACAGCACCTGGTATTTCCTGGCGGTCTCCAATCCAAGTGTAACAATCGGCCTTATCAGCCGAGTTACAAGACTAAAATGGGGTCAGATTTAACTGTGAGAGATGACTAGTGGTTAAAAGAATGAGACAAAAGAAGATTGGTTCAAATAGATTTGGTGTATTTACAAGGTTCACATAAAAGACTTTAAAACAACACGATAAAACTAGGTAAACTCTGTTAAAAGAATACAGTTCATTTGTCCAAACCCTAAAACAGTCCAAGAATCCCAGTGTGTTGATAAGTCCAACGTGAGTGTCCACCAGTGCATGTACAATCAACAGAAAGTTTAATCCAAAGTTTGCAGGTGGTGAATGGAAAGGTGAGCTCTAAGATTAGCAACTCCTAAATCCAACAGTTTGGTGACTGTCCGTTGTTTGTAATGCTGCTCTCTTATGCAGTTCTACTTCCTGCTTCCTGTCATGTGTCTAGTCACATGACAGGCCAACCATCCATTTATGAAAGACACATACACTTAAAATGTTAAGAGTAATAAAATGGCCTAAAAAACATGTAAAACACTTAAAACTCTATAATACATTTAAATGATTGTAATAAATAGAGCGCTAAAACACGTCTTTCTAAAAGCCAGCATATTATATAAATAGTGTATGGCCGTAAGCGAGGATTGCTCCAAAAAGTGGGCTATTTAAAGATCAGCCTCCGTAAAAGCCAGCATATTATATAAATAGTGAAGAAAAGGCAAAAGCTTACAGCACCTGGTATTCCCAGGAGGTCTCCCATCCAAGTACTAACCAGGCCCCACGCGGCTTAGCTTCCGAGATCAGACGAGATCGGGCGCTCTCAGCGCGGTATGGCCGTAAGCGAGGATTGCTCCAAAAAGTGGGCTATTTAAAGATCAGCCTCCGTAAAAGCCAGCATATTATATAAATAGTGAAGAAAAGGCAAAAGCTTACAGCACCTGGTATTCCCAGGCGGTCTCCCATCCAAGTACTAACCAGGCCCGACGCTGCTTAGCTTCCGAGATCAGACGAGATCGGGCACTCTCAGCGCGGTATGGCCGTAAGCGAGGGTTGCTCCAAAAAGTGGGCTATTTAAAGATCAGCCTCCGTAAAAGCCAGCATATTATATAAATAGTGAAGAAAAGGCAAAAGCTTACAGCACCTGGTATTCCCAGGCGGTCTCCCACCCAAGTACTAACCAGGCCCGACGCTGCTTAGCTTCCGAGATCAGACGAGATCGGGCGCTCTCAGCGCGGTATGGCCATAAGCAATGGCTGCTCCAAAAAGTGGGCTATTTAAAGATCAGCCTCCGTAAAAGCCAGCATATTATATAAATAGTGAAGAAAAGGCAAAAGCTTACAGCACCTGGTATTTCCTGGCGGTCTCCAATCCAAGTGTAACAATCGGCCTTATCAGCCGAGTTACAAGACTAAAATGGGGTCAGATTTAACTGTGAGAGATGACTAGTGGTTAAAAGAATGAGACAAAAGAAGATTGGTTCAAATAGATTTGGTGTATTTATAAGGTTCACATAAAAGACTTTAAAACAACACGATAAAACTAGGTAAACTCTGTTAAAAGAATACAGTTCATTTGTCCAAACCCTAAAACAGTCCAAGAATCCCAGTGTGTTGATAAGTCCAACGTGAGTGTCCACCAGTGCATGTACAATCAACAGAAAGTTTAATCCAAAGTTTGCAGGTGGTGAATGGAAAGGTGAGCTCTAAGATTAGCAACTCCTCAATCCAACAGTTTGGTGACTGTCCGTTGTTTGTAATGCTGCTCTCTTATGCAGTTCTACTTCCTGCTTCCTGTCATGTGTCTAGTCACATGACAGGCCAACCATCCATTTATGAAAGACACATACACTTAAAATGTTAAGAGTAATAAAATGGCCTAAAAAACATGTAAAACACTTAAAACTCTATAATACATTTAAATGATTGTAATAAATAGAGCGGTAAAACACGTCTTTCTAAAAACCAGCATATTATATAAATAGTGAAGAAAAGGCAAAAGCTTACAGCACCTGAAATCTATTTGAACCAATCTTCTTTTATGTCTCTTTCTTTTAACCACTAGTCATCTCTCACAGTTAAATCTGACCCCATTTTAGTCTTGTAACTCGGCTGATTACAGCACCTGGTACTCCCTGGCGGTCTCCCATCCAAGTGTAACAATCGGCCTTATCAGCTGAGTTACAAGACTAAAATGGGGTCAGATTTAACTGTGAGAGATGACTAGTGGTTAAAATAATGAGACAAAATAAGATTGTTTCAAATAGATTTGGTGTATTTACAAGGTTCACATAAAAGACTTTAAAACAACACGATAAAACTAGGTAAACTCTGTTAAAAGAATACAGTTCATTTGTCCAAACCCTAAAAAAGTCCAAGAATCCCAGTGTGTTGATAAGTCCAACGTGAGTGTCCACCAGTGCATGTACAATCAACAGAAAGTTTAATCCAAAGTTTGCAGGTGGTGAATGGAAAGGTGAGCTCTAAGATTAGCAACTCCTCAATCCAACAGTTTGGTGACTGTCCGTTGTTTGTAATGCTGCTCTCTTATGCAGTTCTACTTCCTGCTTCCTGTCATGTGTCTAGTCACATGACAGGCCAACCATCCATTTATGAAAGACACATACACTTAAAATGTTAAGAGTAATAAAATGGCCTAAAAAACATGTAAAACACTTAAAACACTATAATACATTTAAATGATTGTAATAAATAGAGCGGTAAAACACGTCTTTCTAAAAACCAGCATATTATATAAATAGTGAAGAAAAGGCAAAAGCTTACAGCACCTGAAATCTATTTGAACCAATCTTCTTTTATGTCTCTTTCTTTTAACCACTAGTCATCTCTCACAGTTAAATCTGACCCCATTTTAGGCTTGTAACTCGGCTGATTACAGCACCTGGTACTCCCTGGCGGTCTCCCATCCAAGTGTAACAATCGGCCTTATCAGCCGAGTTACAAGACTAAAATGGGGTCAGATTTAACTGTGAGAGATGACTAGTGGTTAAAAGAATGAGACAAAAGAAGATTGGTTCAAATAGATTTGGTGTATTTACAAGGTTCACATAAAAGACTTTAAAACAACACGATAAAACTAGGTAAACTCTGTTAAAAGAATACAGTTCATTTGTCCAAACCCTAAAACAGTCCAAGAATCCCAGTGTGTTGATAAGTCCAACGTGAGTGTCCACCAGTGCATGTACAATCAACAGAAAGTTTAATCCAAAGTTTGCAGGTGGTGAATGGAAAGGTGAGCTCTAAGATTAGCAACTCCTCAATCCAACAGTTTGGTGACTGTCCGTTGTTTGTAATGCTGCTCTCTTATGCAGTTCTACTTCCTGCTTCCTGTCATGTGTCTAGTCACATGACAGGCCAACCATCCATTTATGAAAGACACATACACTTAAAATGTTAAGAGTAATAAAATGGCCTAAAAAACATGTAAAACACTTAAAACTCTATAATACATTTAAATGATTGTAATAAATAGAGCGGTAAAACACGTCTTTCTAAAAACCAGCATATTATATAAATAGTGAAGAAAAGGCAAAAGCTTACAGCACCTGAAATCTATTTGAACCAATCTTCTTTTATGTCTCTTTCTTTTAACCACTAGTCATCTCTCACAGTTAAATCTGACCCCATTTTAGTCTTGTAACTCGGCTGATTACAGCACCTGGTACTCCCTGGCGGTCTCCCATCCAAGTGTAACAATCGGCCTTATCAGCCGAGTTACAAGACTAAAATGGGATCAGATTTAACTGTGAGAGATGACTAGTGGTTAAAAGAATGAGACATAAAAGAAGATTGGTTTAAATAGATTTGGTGTATTTACAAGGTTCACATAAAAGACTTTAAAACAACACGATAAAACTAGGTAAACTCTGTTAAAAGAATACAGTTCATTTGTCCATACCCTAAAACAGTCCAAGAATCCCAGTGTGTTGATAAGTCCAACGTGAGTGTCCACCAGTGCATGTACAATCAACAGAAAGTTTAATCCAAAGTTTGCAGGTGGTGAATGGAAAGGTGAGCTCTAAGATTAGCAACTCCTCAATCCAACAGTTTGGTGACTGTCCGTTGTTTGTAATGCTGCTCTCTTATGCAGTTCTACTTCCTGCTTCCTGTCATGTGTCTAGTCACATAACAGGCCAACCATCCATTTATGAAAGACACATACACTTAAAATGTTAAGAGTAATAAAATGGCCTAAAAAACATGTAAAACACTTAAAACTCTATAATACATTTAAATGATTGTAATAAATAGAGCGCTAAAACACGTCTTTCTAAAAGCCAGCATATTATATAAATAGTGAAGAAAAGGCAAAAGCTTACAGCACCTGGTATTCCCAGGCGGTCTCCCATCCAAGTACTAAACAGGCCCGACGCGGCTTAGCTTCCGAGATCAGACGAGATCGGGCGCTCTCAGCGCGGTATGGCCGTAAGCGAGGATTGCTCCAAAAAGTGGGCTATTTAAAGATCAGCCTCCGTAAAAGCCAGCATATTATATAAATAGTGAAGAAAAGGCAAAAGCTTACAGCACCTGGTATTCCCAGGCGGTCTCCCAACCAAGTACTAACCAGGCCCGACGCTGCTTAGCTTCCGAGATCAGACGAGATCGGGCGCTCTCAGCGCGGTATGGCCGTAAGCGAGGGTTGCTCCAAAAAGTGGGCTATTTAAAGATCAGCCTCCGTAAAAGCCAGCATATTATATAAATAGTGAAGAAAAGGCAAAAGCTTACAGCACCTGGTATTGCCAGGCGGTCTCCCACCCAAGTACTAACCAGGCCCGACGCTGCTTAGCTTCCGAGATCAGACGAGATCGGGCGCTCTCAGCGCGGTATGGCCGTAAGCGAGGGTTGCTCCAAAAAGTGGGCTATTTAAAGGTCAGCCTCCGTAAAAGCCAGCATATTATATAAATAGTGAAGAAAAGGCAAAAGCTTACAGCACCTGGTATTTCCTGGCGGTCTCCAATCCAAGTGTAACAATCGGCCTTATCAGCCGAGTTACAAGACTAAAATGGGGTCAGATTTAACTGTGAGAGATGACTAGTGGTTAAAAGAATGAGACAAAAGAAGATTGGTTCAAATAGATTTGGTGTATTTACAAGGTTCACATAAAAGACTTTAAAACAACACGATAAAACTAGGTAAACTCTGTTAAAAGAATACAGTTCATTTGTCCAAACCCTAAAACAGTCCAAGAATCCCAGTGTGTTGATAAGTCCAACGTGAGTGTCCACCAGTGCATGTACAATCAACAGAAAGTTTAATCCAAAGTTTGCAGGTGGTGAATGGAAAGGTGAGCTCTAAGATTAGCAACTCCTCAATCCAACAGTTTGGTGACTGTCCGTTGTTTGTAATGCTGCTCTCTTATGCAGTTCTACTTCCTGCTTCCTGTCATGTGTCTAGTCACATGACAGGCCAACCATCCATTTATGAAAGACACATACACTTAAAATGTTAAGAGTAATAAAATGGCCTAAAAAACATGTAAAACACTTAAAACTCTATAATACATTTAAATGATTGTAATAAATAGAGCGGTAAAACACGTCTTTCTAAAAACCAGCATATTATATAAATAGTGAAGAAAAGGCAAAAGCTTACAGCACCTGAAATCTATTTGAACCAATCTTCTTTTATGTCTCTTTCTTTTAACCACTAGTCATCTCTCACAGTTAAATCTGACCCCATTTTAGTCTTGTAACTCGGCTGATTACAGCACCTGGTACTCCCTGGCGGTCTCCCATCCAAGTGTAACAATCGGCCTTATCAGCCGAGTTACAAGACTAAAATGGGATCAGATTTAACTGTGAGAGATGACTAGTGGTTAAAAGAATGAGACATAAAAGAAGATTGGTTTAAATAGATTTGGTGTATTTACAAGGTTCACATAAAAGACTTTAAAACAACACGATAAAACTAGGTAAACTCTGTTAAAAGAATACAGTTCATTTGTCCATACCCTAAAACAGTCCAAGAATCCCAGTGTGTTGATAAGTCCAACGTGAGTGTCCACCAGTGCATGTACAATCAACAGAAAGTTTAATCCAAAGTTTGCAGGTGGTGAATGGAAAGGTGAGCTCTAAGATTAGCAACTCCTCAATCCAACAGTTTGGTGACTGTCCGTTGTTTGTAATGCTGCTCTCTTATGCAGTTCTACTTCCTGCTTCCTGTCATGTGTCTAGTCACATAACAGGCCAACCATCCATTTATGAAAGACACATACACTTAAAATGTTAAGAGTAATAAAATGGCCTAAAAAACATGTAAAACACTTAAAACTCTATAATACATTTAAATGATTGTAATAAATAGAGCGCTAAAACACGTCTTTCTAAAAGCCAGCATATTATATAAATAGTGAAGAAAAGGCAAAAGCTTACAGCACCTGGTATTCCCAGGCGGTCTCCCATCCAAGTACTAAACAGGCCCGACGCGGCTTAGCTTCCGAGATCAGACGAGATCGGGCGCTCTCAGCGCGGTATGGCCGTAAGCGAGGATTGCTCCAAAAAGTGGGCTATTTAAAGATCAGCCTCCGTAAAAGCCAGCATATTATATAAATAGTGAAGAAAAGGCAAAAGCTTACAGCACCTGGTATTCCCAGGCGGTCTCCCAACCAAGTACTAACCAGGCCCGACGCTGCTTAGCTTCCGAGATCAGACGAGATCGGGCGCTCTCAGCGCGGTATGGCCGTAAGCGAGGGTTGCTCCAAAAAGTGGGCTATTTAAAGATCAGCCTCCGTAAAAGCCAGCATATTATATAAATAGTGAAGAAAAGGCAAAAGCTTACAGCACCTGGTATTGCCAGGCGGTCTCCCACCCAAGTACTAACCAGGCCCGACGCTGCTTAGCTTCCGAGATCAGACGAGATCGGGCGCTCTCAGCGCGGTATGGCCGTAAGCGAGGGTTGCTCCAAAAAGTGGGCTATTTAAAGGTCAGCCTCCGTAAAAGCCAGCATATTATATAAATAGTGAAGAAAAGGCAAAAGCTTACAGCACCTGGTATTTCCTGGCGGTCTCCAATCCAAGTGTAACAATCGGCCTTATCAGCCGAGTTACAAGACTAAAATGGGGTCAGATTTAACTGTGAGAGATGACTAGTGGTTAAAAGAATGAGACAAAAGAAGATTGGTTCAAATAGATTTGGTGTATTTACAAGGTTCACATAAAAGACTTTAAAACAACACGATAAAACTAGGTAAACTCTGTTAAAAGAATACAGTTCATTTGTCCAAACCCTAAAACAGTCCAAGAATCCCAGTGTGTTGATAAGTCCAACGTGAGTGTCCACCAGTGCATGTACAATCAACAGAAAGTTTAATCCAAAGTTTGCAGGTGGTGAATGGAAAGGTGAGCTCTAAGATTAGCAACTCCTAAATCCAACAGTTTGGTGACTGTCCGTTGTTTGTAATGCTGCTCTCTTATGCAGTTCTACTTCCTGCTTCCTGTCATGTGTCTAGTCACATGACAGGCCAACCATCCATTTATGAAAGACACATACACTTAAAATGTTAAGAGTAATAAAATGGCCTAAAAAACATGTAAAACACTTAAAACTCTATAATACATTTAAATGATTGTAATAAATAGAGCGCTAAAACACGTCTTTCTAAAAGCCAGCATATTATATAAATAGTGTATGGCCGTAAGCGAGGATTGCTCCAAAAAGTGGGCTATTTAAAGATCAGCCTCCGTAAAAGCCAGCATATTATATAAATAGTGAAGAAAAGGCAAAAGCTTACAGCACCTGGTATTCCCAGGAGGTCTCCCATCCAAGTACTAACCAGGCCCCACGCGGCTTAGCTTCCGAGATCAGACGAGATCGGGCGCTCTCAGCGCGGTATGGCCGTAAGCGAGGATTGCTCCAAAAAGTGGGCTATTTAAAGATCAGCCTCCGTAAAAGCCAGCATATTATATAAATAGTGAAGAAAAGGCAAAAGCTTACAGCACCTGGTATTCCCAGGCGGTCTCCCATCCAAGTACTAACCAGGCCCGACGCTGCTTAGCTTCCGAGATCAGACGAGATCGGGCACTCTCAGCGCGGTATGGCCGTAAGCGAGGGTTGCTCCAAAAAGTGGGCTATTTAAAGATCAGCCTCCGTAAAAGCCAGCATATTATATAAATAGTGAAGAAAAGGCAAAAGCTTACAGCACCTGGTATTCCCAGGCGGTCTCCCACCCAAGTACTAACCAGGCCCGACGCTGCTTAGCTTCCGAGATCAGACGAGATCGGGCGCTCTCAGCGCGGTATGGCCATAAGCAATGGCTGCTCCAAAAAGTGGGCTATTTAAAGATCAGCCTCCGTAAAAGCCAGCATATTATATAAATAGTGAAGAAAAGGCAAAAGCTTACAGCACCTGGTATTTCCTGGCGGTCTCCAATCCAAGTGTAACAATCGGCCTTATCAGCCGAGTTACAAGACTAAAATGGGGTCAGATTTAACTGTGAGAGATGACTAGTGGTTAAAAGAATGAGACAAAAGAAGATTGGTTCAAATAGATTTGGTGTATTTATAAGGTTCACATAAAAGACTTTAAAACAACACGATAAAACTAGGTAAACTCTGTTAAAAGAATACAGTTCATTTGTCCAAACCCTAAAACAGTCCAAGAATCCCAGTGTGTTGATAAGTCCAACGTGAGTGTCCACCAGTGCATGTACAATCAACAGAAAGTTTAATCCAAAGTTTGCAGGTGGTGAATGGAAAGGTGAGCTCTAAGATTAGCAACTCCTCAATCCAACAGTTTGGTGACTGTCCGTTGTTTGTAATGCTGCTCTCTTATGCAGTTCTACTTCCTGCTTCCTGTCATGTGTCTAGTCACATGACAGGCCAACCATCCATTTATGAAAGACACATACACTTAAAATGTTAAGAGTAATAAAATGGCCTAAAAAACATGTAAAACACTTAAAACTCTATAATACATTTAAATGATTGTAATAAATAGAGCGGTAAAACACGTCTTTCTAAAAACCAGCATATTATATAAATAGTGAAGAAAAGGCAAAAGCTTACAGCACCTGAAATCTATTTGAACCAATCTTCTTTTATGTCTCTTTCTTTTAACCACTAGTCATCTCTCACAGTTAAATCTGACCCCATTTTAGTCTTGTAACTCGGCTGATTACAGCACCTGGTACTCCCTGGCGGTCTCCCATCCAAGTGTAACAATCGGCCTTATCAGCTGAGTTACAAGACTAAAATGGGGTCAGATTTAACTGTGAGAGATGACTAGTGGTTAAAATAATGAGACAAAATAAGATTGTTTCAAATAGATTTGGTGTATTTACAAGGTTCACATAAAAGACTTTAAAACAACACGATAAAACTAGGTAAACTCTGTTAAAAGAATACAGTTCATTTGTCCAAACCCTAAAAAAGTCCAAGAATCCCAGTGTGTTGATAAGTCCAACGTGAGTGTCCACCAGTGCATGTACAATCAACAGAAAGTTTAATCCAAAGTTTGCAGGTGGTGAATGGAAAGGTGAGCTCTAAGATTAGCAACTCCTCAATCCAACAGTTTGGTGACTGTCCGTTGTTTGTAATGCTGCTCTCTTATGCAGTTCTACTTCCTGCTTCCTGTCATGTGTCTAGTCACATGACAGGCCAACCATCCATTTATGAAAGACACATACACTTAAAATGTTAAGAGTAATAAAATGGCCTAAAAAACATGTAAAACACTTAAAACACTATAATACATTTAAATGATTGTAATAAATAGAGCGGTAAAACACGTCTTTCTAAAAACCAGCATATTATATAAATAGTGAAGAAAAGGCAAAAGCTTACAGCACCTGAAATCTATTTGAACCAATCTTCTTTTATGTCTCTTTCTTTTAACCACTAGTCATCTCTCACAGTTAAATCTGACCCCATTTTAGGCTTGTAACTCGGCTGATTACAGCACCTGGTACTCCCTGGCGGTCTCCCATCCAAGTGTAACAATCGGCCTTATCAGCCGAGTTACAAGACTAAAATGGGGTCAGATTTAACTGTGAGAGATGACTAGTGGTT
>NW_027394277.1:9009377-9016877 GCF_049309525.1 Garra rufa
ATTTGGTGTATTTACAAGGTTCACATAAAAGACTTTAAAACAACACGATAAAACTAGGTAAACTCTGTTAAAAGAATACAGTTAATTTGTCCAAACCCTAAAAAAGTCCAAGAATCCCAGTGTGTTGATAAGTCCAACGTGAGTGTCCACCAGTGCATGTACAATCAACAGAAAGTTTAATCCAAAGTTTGCAGGTGGTGAATGGAAAGGTGAGCTCTAAGATTAGCAACTCCTCAATCCAACAGTTTGGTGACTGTCCGTTGTTTGTAATGCTGCTCTCTTATGCAGTTCTACTTCCTGCTTCCTGTCATGTGTCTAGTCACATGACAGGCCAACCATCCATTTATGAAAGACACATACACTTAAAATGTTAAGAGTAATAAAATGGCCTAAAAAACATGTAAAACACTTAAAACACTATAATACATTTAAATGATTGTAATAAATAGAGCGGTAAAACACGTCTTTCTAAAAACCAGCATATTATATAAATAGTGAAGAAAAGGCAAAAGCTTACAGCACCTGAAATCTATTTGAACCAATCTTCTTTTATGTCTCTTTCTTTTAACCACTAGTCATCTCTCACAGTTAAATCTGACCCCATTTTAGGCTTGTAACTCGGCTGATTACAGCACCTGGTACTCCCTGGCGGTCTCCCATCCAAGTGTAACAATCGGCCTTATCAGCCGAGTTACAAGACTAAAATGGGGTCAGATTTAACTGTGAGAGATGACTAGTGGTTAAAAGAATGAGACAAAAGAAGATTGGTTCAAATAGATTTGGTGTATTTACAAGGTTCACATAAAAGACTTTAAAACAACACGATAAAACTAGGTAAACTCTGTTAAAAGAATACAGTTCATTTGTCCAAACCCTAAAACAGTCCAAGAATCCCAGTGTGTTGATAAGTCCAACGTGAGTGTCCACCAGTGCATGTACAATCAACAGAAAGTTTAATCCAAAGTTTGCAGGTGGTGAATGGAAAGGTGAGCTCTAAGATTAGCAACTCCTCAATCCAACAGTTTGGTGACTGTCCGTTGTTTGTAATGCTGCTCTCTTATGCAGTTCTACTTCCTGCTTCCTGTCATGTGTCTAGTCACATGACAGGCCAACCATCCATTTATGAAAGACACATACACTTAAAATGTTAAGAGTAATAAAATGGCCTAAAAAACATGTAAAACACTTAAAACTCTATAATACATTTAAATGATTGTAATAAATAGAGCGCTAAAACACGTCTTTCTAAAAGCCAGCATATTATATAAATAGTGAAGAAAAGGCAAAAGCTTACAGCACCTGGTATTCCCAGGCGGTCTCCCATCCAAGTACTAAACAGGCCCGACGCGGCTTAGCTTCCGAGATCAGACGAGATCGGGCGCTCTCAGCGCGGTATGGCCGTAAGCGAGGATTGCTCCAAAAAGTGGGCTATTTAAAGATCAGCCTCCGTAAAAGCCAGCATATTATATAAATAGTGAAGAAAAGGCAAAAGCTTACAGCACCTGGTATTCCCAGGCGGTCTCCCAACCAAGTACTAACCAGGCCCGACGCTGCTTAGCTTCCGAGATCAGACGAGATCGGGCGCTCTCAGCGCGGTATGGCCGTAAGCGAGGGTTGCTCCAAAAAGTGGGCTATTTAAAGATCAGCCTCCGTAAAAGCCAGCATATTATATAAATAGTGAAGAAAAGGCAAAAGCTTACAGCACCTGGTATTCCCAGGCGGTCTCCCACCCAAGTACTAACCAGGCCCGACGCTGCTTAGCTTCCGAGATCAGACGAGATCGGGCGCTCTCAGCGCAGTATGGCCATAAGCGATGGCTGCTCCAAAAAGTGGGCTATTTAAAGATCAGCCTCCGTAAAAGCCAGCATATTATATAAATAGTGAAGAAAAGGCAAAAGCTTACAGCACCTGGTATTTCCTGGCGGTCTCCCATCCAAGTGTAACAATCAGCCTTATCAGCCGAGTTACAAGACTAAAATGGGATCAGATTTAACTGTGAGAGATGACTAGTGGTTAAAAGAATGAGACATAAAAGAAGATTGGTTTAAATAGATTTGGTGTATTTACAAGGTTCACATAAAAGACTTTAAAACAACACGATAAAACTAGGTAAACTCTGTTAAAAGAATACAGTTCATTTGTCCATACCCTAAAACAGTCCAAGAATCCCAGTGTGTTGATAAGTCCAACGTGAGTGTCCACCAGTGCATGTACAATCAACAGAAAGTTTAATCCAAAGTTTGCAGGTGGTGAATGGAAAGGTGAGCTCTAAGATTAGCAACTCCTCAATCCAACAGTTTGGTGACTGTCCGTTGTTTGTAATGCTGCTCTCTTATGCAGTTCTACTTCCTGCTTCCTGTCATGTGTCTAGTCACATGACAGGCTAACCATCCATTTATGAAAGACACATACACTTAAAATGTTAAGAGTAATAAAATGGCCTAAAAAACATGTAAAACACTTAAAACTCTATAATACATTTAAATGATTGTAATAAATAGAGCGCTAAAACACGTCTTTCTAAAAGCCAGCATATTATATAAATAGTGAAGAAAAGGCAAAAGCTTACAGCACCTGGTATTCCCAGGCGGTCTCCCATCCAAGTACTAAACAGGCCCGACGCGGCTTAGCTTCCGAGATCAGACGAGATCGGGCGCTCTCAGCGCGGTATGGCCGTAAGCGAGGATTGCTCCAAAAAGTGGGCTATTTAAAGATCAGCCTCTGTAAAAGCCAGCATATTATATAAATAGTGAAGAAAAGGCAAAAGCTTACAGCACCTGGTATTCCCAGGCGGTCTCCCATCCAAGTACTAACCAGGCCCGACGCTGCTTAGCTTCCGAGATCAGGCACTCTCAGCGCGGTATGGCCGTAAGCGAGGGTTGCTCCAAAAAGTGGGCTATTTAAAGATCAGCCTCCGTAAAAGCCAGCATATTATATAAATAGTGAAGAAAAGGCAAAAGCTTACAGCACCTGGTATTCCCAGGCGGTCTCCCACCCAAGTACTAACCAGGCCCGACGCTGCTTAGCTTCCGAGATCAGACGAGATCGGGCGCTCTCAGCGCGGTATGGCCATAAGCGATGGCTGCTCCAAAAAGTGGGCTATTTAAAGATCAGCCTCCGTAAAAGCCAGCATATTATATAAATAGTGAAGAAAAGGCAAAAGCTTACAGCACCTGGTATTTCCTGGCGGTCTCCAATCCAAGTGTAACAATCGGCCTTATCAGCCGAGTTACAAGACTAAAATGGGGTCAGATTTAACTGTGAGAGATGACTAGTGGTTAAAAGAATGAGACAAAAGAAGATTGGTTCAAATAGATTTGGTGTATTTACAAGGTTCACATAAAAGACTTTAAAACAACACGATAAAACTAGGTAAACTCTGTTAAAAGAATACAGTTCATTTGTCCAAACCCTAAAACAGTCCAAGAATCCCAGTGTGTTGATAAGTCCAACGTGAGTGTCCACCAGTGCATGTACAATCAACAGAAAGTTTAATCCAAAGTTTGCAGGTGGTGAATGGAAAGGTGAGCTCTAAGATTAGCAACTCCTCAATCCAACAGTTTGGTGACTGTCCGTTGTTTGTAATGCTGCTCTCTTATGCAGTTCTACTTCTTGCTTCCTGTCATGTGTCTAGTCACATAACAGGCCAACCATCCATTTATGAAAGACACATACACTTAAAATGTTAAGAGTAATAAAATGGCCTAAAAAACATGTAAAACACTTAAAACTCTATAATACATTTAAATGATTGTAATAAATAGAGCGCTAAAACACGTCTTTCTAAAAGCCAGCATATTATATAAATAGTGTATGGCCGTAAGCGAGGATTGCTCCAAAAAGTGGGCTATTTAAAGATCAGCCTCCGTAAAAGCCAGCATATTATATAAATAGTGAAGAAAAGGCAAAAGCTTACAGCAACTGGTATTCCCAGCAGGTCTCCCATCCAAGTACTAACCAGGCCCCACGCGGCTTAGCTTCCGAGATCAGACGAGATCGGGCGCTCTCAGCGCGGTATGGCCGTAAGCGAGGATTGCTCCAAAAAGTGGGCTATTTAAAGATCAGCCTCCGTAAAAGCCAGCATATTATATAAATAGTGAAGAAAAGGCAAAAGCTTACAGCACCTGGTATTCCCAGGCGGTCTCCCATCCAAGTACTAACCAGGCCCGACGCTGCTTAGCTTCCGAGATCAGACGAGATCGGGCACTCTCAGCGCGGTATGGCCGTAAGCGAGGGTTGCTCCAAAAAGTGGGCTATTTAAAGATCAGCCTCCGTAAAAGCCAGCATATTATATAAATAGTGAAGAAAAGGCAAAAGCTTACAGCACCTGGTATTCCCAGGCGGTCTCCCACCCAAGTACTAACCAGGCCCGACGCTGCTTAGCTTCCGAGATCAGACGAGATCGGGCGCTCTCAGCGCGGTATGGCCATAAGCGATGGCTGCTCCAAAAAGTGGGCTATTTAAAGATCAGCCTCCGTAAAAGCCAGCATATTATATAAATAGTGAAGAAAAGGCAAAAGCTTACAGCACCTGGTATTTCCTGGCGGTCTCCAATCCAAGTGTAACAATCGGCCTTATCAGCCGAGTTACAAGACTAAAATGGGGTCAGATTTAACTGTGAGAGATGACTAGTGGTTAAAATAATGAGACAAAAGAAGATTGGTTCAAATAGATTTGGTGTATTTATAAGGTTCACATAAAAGACTTTAAAACAACACGATAAAACTAGGTAAACTCTGTTAAAAGAATACAGTTCATTTGTCCAAACCCTAAAACAGTCCAAGAATCCCAGTGTGTTGATAAGTCCAACGTGAGTGTCCACCAGTGCATGTACAATCAACAGAAAGTTTAATCCAAAGTTTGCAGGTGGTGAATGGAAAGGTGAGCTCTAAGATTAGCAACTCCTCAATCCAACAGTTTGGTGACTGTCCGTTGTTTGTAATGCTGCTCTCTTATGCAGTTCTACTTCCTGCTTCCTGTCATGTGTCTAGTCACATGACAGGCCAACCATCCATTTATGAAATACACATACACTTAAAATGTTAAGAGTAATAAAATGGCCTAAAAAACATGTAAAACACTTAAAACTCTATAATACATTTAAATGATTGTAATAAATAGAGCGGTAAAACACGTCTTTCTAAAAACCAGCATATTATATAAATAGTGAAGAAAAGGCAAAAGCTTACAGCACCTGAAATCTATTTGAACCAATCTTCTTTTATGTCTCTTTCTTTTAACCACTAGTCATCTCTCACAGTTAAATCTGACCCCATTTTAGTCTTGTAACTCGGCTGATTACAGCACCTGGTACTCCCTGGCGGTCTCCCATCCAAGTGTAACAATCGGCCTTATCAGCTGAGTTACAAGACTAAAATGGGGTCAGATTTAACTGTGAGAGATGACTAGTGGTTAAAATAATGAGACAAAATAAGATTGTTTCAAATAGATTTGGTGTATTTACAAGGTTCACATAAAAGACTTTAAAACAACACGATAAAACTAGGTAAACTCTGTTAAAAGAATACAGTTCATTTGTCCAAACCCTAAAAAAGTCCAAGAATCCCAGTGTGTTGATAAGTCCAACGTGAGTGTCCACCAGTGCATGTACAATCAACAGAAAGTTTAATCCAAAGTTTGCAGGTGGTGAATGGAAAGGTGAGCTCTAAGATTAGCAACTCCTCAATCCAACAGTTTGGTGACTGTCCGTTGTTTGTAATGCTGCTCTCTTATGCAGTTCTACTTCCTGCTTCCTGTCATGTGTCTAGTCACATGACAGGCCAACCATCCATTTATGAAAGACACATACACTTAAAATGTTAAGAGTAATAAAATGGCCTAAAAAACATGTAAAACACTTAAAACACTATAATACATTTAAATGATTGTAATAAATAGAGCGGTAAAACACGTCTTTCTAAAAACCAGCATATTATATAAATAGTGAAGAAAAGGCAAAAGCTTACAGCACCTGAAATCTATTTGAACCAATCTTCTTTTATGTCTCTTTCTTTTAACCACTAGTCATCTCTCACAGTTAAATCTGACCCCATTTTAGGCTTGTAACTCGGCTGATTACAGCACCTGGTACTCCCTGGCGGTCTCCCATCCAAGTGTAACAATCGGCCTTATCAGCCGAGTTACAAGACTAAAATGGGGTCAGATTTAACTGTGAGAGATGACTAGTGGTTAAAAGAATGAGACAAAAGAAGATTGGTTCAAATAGATTTGGTGTATTTACAAGGTTCACATAAAAGACTTTAAAACAACACGATAAAACTAGGTAAACTCTGTTAAAAGAATACAGTTCATTTGTCCAAACCCTAAAACAGTCCAAGAATCCCAGTGTGTTGATAAGTCCAACGTGAGTGTCCACCAGTGCATGTACAATCAACAGAAAGTTTAATCCAAAGTTTGCAGGTGGTGAATGGAAAGGTGAGCTCTAAGATTAGCAACTCCTCAATCCAACAGTTTGGTGACTGTCCGTTGTTTGTAATGCTGCTCTCTTATGCAGTTCTACTTCCTGCTTCCTGTCATGTGTCTAGTCACATGACAGGCCAACCATCCATTTATGAAAGACACATACACTTAAAATGTTAAGAGTAATAAAATGGCCTAAAAAACATGTAAAACACTTAAAACTCTATAATACATTTAAATGATTGTAATAAATAGAGCGGTAAAACACGTCTTTCTAAAAACCAGCATATTATATAAATAGTGAAGAAAAGGCAAAAGCTTACAGCACCTGAAATCTATTTGAACCAATCTTCTTTTATGTCTCTTTCTTTTAACCACTAGTCATCTCTCACAGTTAAATCTGACCCCATTTTAGTCTTGTAACTCGGCTGATTACAGCACCTGGTACTCCCTGGCGGTCTCCCATCCAAGTGTAACAATCGGCCTTATCAGCCGAGTTACAAGACTAAAATGGGATCAGATTTAACTGTGAGAGATGACTAGTGGTTAAAAGAATGAGACATAAAAGAAGATTGGTTTAAATAGATTTGGTGTATTTACAAGGTTCACATAAAAGACTTTAAAACAACACGATAAAACTAGGTAAACTCTGTTAAAAGAATACAGTTCATTTGTCCATACCCTAAAACAGTCCAAGAATCCCAGTGTGTTGATAAGTCCAACGTGAGTGTCCACCAGTGCATGTACAATCAACAGAAAGTTTAATCCAAAGTTTGCAGGTGGTGAATGGAAAGGTGAGCTCTAAGATTAGCAACTCCTCAATCCAACAGTTTGGTGACTGTCCGTTGTTTGTAATGCTGCTCTCTTATGCAGTTCTACTTCCTGCTTCCTGTCATGTGTCTAGTCACATAACAGGCCAACCATCCATTTATGAAAGACACATACACTTAAAATGTTAAGAGTAATAAAATGGCCTAAAAAACATGTAAAACACTTAAAACTCTATAATACATTTAAATGATTGTAATAAATAGAGCGCTAAAACACGTCTTTCTAAAAGCCAGCATATTATATAAATAG
>NW_027394277.1:9021877-9024377 GCF_049309525.1 Garra rufa
CTGGCGGTCTCCAATCCAAGTGTAACAATCGGCCTTATCAGCCGAGTTACAAGACTAAAATGGGGTCAGATTTAACTGTGAGAGATGACTAGTGGTTAAAAGAATGAGACAAAAGAAGATTGGTTCAAATAGATTTGGTGTATTTATAAGGTTCACATAAAAGACTTTAAAACAACACGATAAAACTAGGTAAACTCTGTTAAAAGAATACAGTTCATTTGTCCAAACCCTAAAACAGTCCAAGAATCCCAGTGTGTTGATAAGTCCAACGTGAGTGTCCACCAGTGCATGTACAATCAACAGAAAGTTTAATCCAAAGTTTGCAGGTGGTGAATGGAAAGGTGAGCTCTAAGATTAGCAACTCCTCAATCCAACAGTTTGGTGACTGTCCGTTGTTTGTAATGCTGCTCTCTTATGCAGTTCTACTTCCTGCTTCCTGTCATGTGTCTAGTCACATGACAGGCCAACCATCCATTTATGAAAGACACATACACTTAAAATGTTAAGAGTAATAAAATGGCCTAAAAAACATGTAAAACACTTAAAACTCTATAATACATTTAAATGATTGTAATAAATAGAGCGGTAAAACACGTCTTTCTAAAAACCAGCATATTATATAAATAGTGAAGAAAAGGCAAAAGCTTACAGCACCTGAAATCTATTTGAACCAATCTTCTTTTATGTCTCTTTCTTTTAACCACTAGTCATCTCTCACAGTTAAATCTGACCCCATTTTAGTCTTGTAACTCGGCTGATTACAGCACCTGGTACTCCCTGGCGGTCTCCCATCCAAGTGTAACAATCGGCCTTATCAGCTGAGTTACAAGACTAAAATGGGGTCAGATTTAACTGTGAGAGATGACTAGTGGTTAAAATAATGAGACAAAATAAGATTGTTTCAAATAGATTTGGTGTATTTACAAGGTTCACATAAAAGACTTTAAAACAACACGATAAAACTAGGTAAACTCTGTTAAAAGAATACAGTTAATTTGTCCAAACCCTAAAAAAGTCCAAGAATCCCAGTGTGTTGATAAGTCCAACGTGAGTGTCCACCAGTGCATGTACAATCAACAGAAAGTTTAATCCAAAGTTTGCAGGTGGTGAATGGAAAGGTGAGCTCTAAGATTAGCAACTCCTCAATCCAACAGTTTGGTGACTGTCCGTTGTTTGTAATGCTGCTCTCTTATGCAGTTCTACTTCCTGCTTCCTGTCATGTGTCTAGTCACATGACAGGCCAACCATCCATTTATGAAAGACACATACACTTAAAATGTTAAGAGTAATAAAATGGCCTAAAAAACATGTAAAACACTTAAAACACTATAATACATTTAAATGATTGTAATAAATAGAGCGGTAAAACACGTCTTTCTAAAAACCAGCATATTATATAAATAGTGAAGAAAAGGCAAAAGCTTACAGCACCTGAAATCTATTTGAACCAATCTTCTTTTATGTCTCTTTCTTTTAACCACTAGTCATCTCTCACAGTTAAATCTGACCCCATTTTAGGCTTGTAACTCGGCTGATTACAGCACCTGGTACTCCCTGGCGGTCTCCCATCCAAGTGTAACAATCGGCCTTATCAGCCGAGTTACAAGACTAAAATGGGGTCAGATTTAACTGTGAGAGATGACTAGTGGTTAAAAGAATGAGACAAAAGAAGATTGGTTCAAATAGATTTGGTGTATTTACAAGGTTCACATAAAAGACTTTAAAACAACACGATAAAACTAGGTAAACTCTGTTAAAAGAATACAGTTCATTTGTCCAAACCCTAAAACAGTCCAAGAATCCCAGTGTGTTGATAAGTCCAACGTGAGTGTCCACCAGTGCATGTACAATCAACAGAAAGTTTAATCCAAAGTTTGCAGGTGGTGAATGGAAAGGTGAGCTCTAAGATTAGCAACTCCTAAATCCAACAGTTTGGTGACTGTCCGTTGTTTGTAATGCTGCTCTCTTATGCAGTTCTACTTCCTGCTTCCTGTCATGTGTCTAGTCACATGACAGGCCAACCATCCATTTATGAAAGACACATACACTTAAAATGTTAAGAGTAATAAAATGGCCTAAAAAACATGTAAAACACTTAAAACTCTATAATACATTTAAATGATTGTAATAAATAGAGCGGTAAAACACGTCTTTCTAAAAACCAGCATATTATATAAATAGTGAAGAAAAGGCAAAAGCTTACAGCACCTGAAATCTATTTGAACCAATCTTCTTTTATGTCTCTTTCTTTTAACCACTAGTCATCTCTCACAGTTAAATCTGACCCCATTTTAGTCTTGTAACTCGGCTGATTACAGCACCTGGTACTCCCTGGCGGTCTCCCATCCAAGTGTAACAATCGGCCTTATCAGCCGAGTTACAAGACTAAAATGGGATCAGATTTAACTGTGAGAGATGACTAGTGGTTAAAAGAATGAGACATAAAAGAAGATTGGTTTAAATAGATTTGGTGTATTTACAAGGTTCACATAAAAGACTT
>NW_027394277.1:9026877-9036877 GCF_049309525.1 Garra rufa
GCTGCTTAGCTTCCGAGATCAGACGAGATCGGGCGCTCTCAGCGCGGTATGGCCATAAGCGATGGCTGCTCCAAAAAGTGGGCTATTTAAAGATCAGCCTCCGTAAAAGCCAGCATATTATATAAATAGTGAAGAAAAGGCAAAAGCTTACAGCACCTGGTATTTCCTGGCGGTCTCCAATCCAAGTGTAACAATCGGCCTTATCAGCCGAGTTACAAGACTAAAATGGGGTCAGATTTAACTGTGAGAGATGGCTAGTGGTTAAAAGAATGAGACAAAAGAAGATTGGTTCAAATAGATTTGGTATATTTATAAGGTTCACATAAAAGACTTTAAAACAACACGATAAAACTAGGTAAACTCTGTTAAAAGAATACAGTTCATTTGTCCAAACCCTAAAACAGTCCAAGAATCCCAGTGTGTTGATAAGTCCAACGTGAGTGTCCACCAGTGCATGTACAATCAACAGAAAGTTTAATCCAAAGTTTGCAGGTGGTGAATGGAAAGGTGAGCTCTAAGATTAGCAACTCCTCAATCCAACAGTTTGGTGACTGTCCGTTGTTTGTAATGCTGCTCTCTTATGCAGTTCTACTTCCTGCTTCCTGTCATGTGTCTAGTCACATGACAGGCCAACCATCCATTTATGAAAGACACATACACTTAAAATGTTAAGAGTAATAAAATGGCCTAAAAAACATGTAAAACACTTAAAACTCTATAATACATTTAAATGATTGTAATAAATAGAGCGGTAAAACACGTCTTTCTAAAAACCAGCATATTATATAAATAGTGAAGAAAAGGCAAAAGCTTACAGCACCTGAAATCTATTTGAACCAATCTTCTTTCATGTCTCTTTCTTTTAACCACTAGTCATCTCTCACAGTTAAATCTGACCCCATTTTAGTCTTGTAACTCGGCTGATTACAGCACCTGGTACTCCCTGGCGGTCTCCCATCCAAGTGTAACAATCGGCCTTATCAGCTGAGTTACAAGACTAAAATGGGGTCAGATTTAACTGTGAGAGATGACTAGTGGTTAAAATAATGAGACAAAAGAAGATTGGTTCAAATAGATTTGGTGTATTTACAAGGTTCACATAAAAGACTTTAAAACAACACGATAAAACTAGGTAAACTCTGTTAAAAGAATACAGTTCATTTGTCCATACCCTAAAACAGTCCAAGAATCCCAGTGTGTTGATAAGTCCAACGTGAGTGTCCACCAGTGCATGTACAATCCACAGAAAGTTTAATCCAAAGTTTGCAGGTGGTGAATGGAAAGGTGAGCTCTAAGATTAGCAACTCCTCAATCCAACAGTTTGGTGACTGTCCGTTGTTTGTAATGCTGCTCTCTTATGCAGTTCTACTTCCTGCTTCCTGTCATGTGTCTAGTCACATGACAGGCCAACCATCCATTTATGAAAGACACATACACTTAAAATGTTAAGAGTAATAAAATGGCCTAAAAAACATGTAAAACACTTAAAACTCTATAATACATTTAAATGATTGTAATAAATAGAGCGCTAAAACACGTCTTTCTAAAAGCCAGCATATTATATAAATAGTGAAGAAAAGGCAAAAGCTTACAGCACCTGGTATTTCCTGGCGGTCTCCAATCCAAGTGTAACAATCGGCCTTATCAGCCGAGTTACAAGACTAAAATGGGGTCAGATTTAACTGTGAGAGATGACTAGTGGTTAAAAGAATGAGACAAAAGAAGATTGGTTCAAATAGATTTGGTGTATTTATAAGGTTCACATAAAAGACTTTAAAACAACACGATAAAACTAGGTAAACTCTGTTAAAAGAATACAGTTCATTTGTCCAAACCCTAAAACAGTCCAAGAATCCCAGTGTGTTGATAAGTCCAACGTGAGTGTCCACCAGTGCATGTACAATCAACAGAAAGTTTAATCCAAAGTTTGCAGGTGGTGAATGGAAAGGTGAGCTCTAAGATTAGCAACTCCTCAATCCAACAGTTTGGTGACTGTCCGTTGTTTGTAATGCTGCTCTCTTATGCAGTTCTACTTCCTGCTTCCTGTCATGTGTCTAGTCACATGACAGGCCAACCATCCATTTATGAAAGACACATACACTTAAAATGTTAAGAGTAATAAAATGGCCTAAAAAACATGTAAAACACTTAAAACTCTATAATACATTTAAATGATTGTAATAAATAGAGCGGTAAAACACGTCTTTCTAAAAACCAGCATATTATATAAATAGTGAAGAAAAGGCAAAAGCTTACAGCACCTGAAATCTATTTGAACCAATCTTCTTTTATGTCTCTTTCTTTTAACCACTAGTCATCTCTCACAGTTAAATCTGACCCCATTTTAGTCTTGTAACTCGGCTGATTACAGCACCTGGTACTCCCTGGCGGTCTCCCATCCAAGTGTAACAATCGGCCTTATCAGCTGAGTTACAAGACTAAAATGGGGTCAGATTTAACTGTGAGAGATGACTAGTGGTTAAAATAATGAGACAAAATAAGATTGTTTCAAATAGATTTGGTGTATTTACAAGGTTCACATAAAAGACTTTAAAACAACACGATAAAACTAGGTAAACTCTGTTAAAAGAATACAGTTAATTTGTCCAAACCCTAAAAAAGTCCAAGAATCCCAGTGTGTTGATAAGTCCAACGTGAGTGTCCACCAGTGCATGTACAATCAACAGAAAGTTTAATCCAAAGTTTGCAGGTGGTGAATGGAAAGGTGAGCTCTAAGATTAGCAACTCCTCAATCCAACAGTTTGGTGACTGTCCGTTGTTTGTAATGCTGCTCTCTTATGCAGTTCTACTTCCTGCTTCCTGTCATGTGTCTAGTCACATGACAGGCCAACCATCCATTTATGAAAGACACATACACTTAAAATGTTAAGAGTAATAAAATGGCCTAAAAAACATGTAAAACACTTAAAACACTATAATACATTTAAATGATTGTAATAAATAGAGCGGTAAAACACGTCTTTCTAAAAACCAGCATATTATATAAATAGTGAAGAAAAGGCAAAAGCTTACAGCACCTGAAATCTATTTGAACCAATCTTCTTTTATGTCTCTTTCTTTTAACCACTAGTCATCTCTCACAGTTAAATCTGACCCCATTTTAGGCTTGTAACTCGGCTGATTACAGCACCTGGTACTCCCTGGCGGTCTCCCATCCAAGTGTAACAATCGGCCTTATCAGCCGAGTTACAAGACTAAAATGGGGTCAGATTTAACTGTGAGAGATGACTAGTGGTTAAAAGAATGAGACAAAAGAAGATTGGTTCAAATAGATTTGGTGTATTTACAAGGTTCACATAAAAGACTTTAAAACAACACGATAAAACTAGGTAAACTCTGTTAAAAGAATACAGTTCATTTGTCCAAACCCTAAAACAGTCCAAGAATCCCAGTGTGTTGATAAGTCCAACGTGAGTGTCCACCAGTGCATGTACAATCAACAGAAAGTTTAATCCAAAGTTTGCAGGTGGTGAATGGAAAGGTGAGCTCTAAGATTAGCAACTCCTCAATCCAACAGTTTGGTGACTGTCCGTTGTTTGTAATGCTGCTCTCTTATGCAGTTCTACTTCCTGCTTCCTGTCATGTGTCTAGTCACATGACAGGCCAACCATCCATTTATGAAAGACACATACACTTAAAATGTTAAGAGTAATAAAATGGCCTAAAAAACATGTAAAACACTTAAAACTCTATAATACATTTAAATGATTGTAATAAATAGAGCGCTAAAACACGTCTTTCTAAAAGCCAGCATATTATATAAATAGTGAAGAAAAGGCAAAAGCTTACAGCACCTGGTATTCCCAGGCGGTCTCCCATCCAAGTACTAAACAGGCCCGACGCGGCTTAGCTTCCGAGATCAGACGAGATCGGGCGCTCTCAGCGCGGTATGGCCGTAAGCGAGGATTGCTCCAAAAAGTGGGCTATTTAAAGATCAGCCTCCGTAAAAGCCAGCATATTATATAAATAGTGAAGAAAAGGCAAAAGCTTACAGCACCTGGTATTCCCAGGCGGTCTCCCAACCAAGTACTAACCAGGCCCGACGCTGCTTAGCTTCCGAGATCAGACGAGATCGGGCGCTCTCAGCGCGGTATGGCCGTAAGCGAGGGTTGCTCCAAAAAGTGGGCTATTTAAAGATCAGCCTCCGTAAAAGCCAGCATATTATATAAATAGTGAAGAAAAGGCAAAAGCTTACAGCACCTGGTATTCCCAGGCGGTCTCCCACCCAAGTACTAACCAGGCCCGACGCTGCTTAGCTTCCGAGATCAGACGAGATCGGGCGCTCTCAGCGCAGTATGGCCATAAGCGATGGCTGCTCCAAAAAGTGGGCTATTTAAAGATCAGCCTCCGTAAAAGCCAGCATATTATATAAATAGTGAAGAAAAGGCAAAAGCTTACAGCACCTGGTATTTCCTGGCGGTCTCCCATCCAAGTGTAACAATCAGCCTTATCAGCCGAGTTACAAGACTAAAATGGGATCAGATTTAACTGTGAGAGATGACTAGTGGTTAAAAGAATGAGACATAAAAGAAGATTGGTTTAAATAGATTTGGTGTATTTACAAGGTTCACATAAAAGACTTTAAAACAACACGATAAAACTAGGTAAACTCTGTTAAAAGAATACAGTTCATTTGTCCATACCCTAAAACAGTCCAAGAATCCCAGTGTGTTGATAAGTCCAACGTGAGTGTCCACCAGTGCATGTACAATCAACAGAAAGTTTAATCCAAAGTTTGCAGGTGGTGAATGGAAAGGTGAGCTCTAAGATTAGCAACTCCTCAATCCAACAGTTTGGTGACTGTCCGTTGTTTGTAATGCTGCTCTCTTATGCAGTTCTACTTCCTGCTTCCTGTCATGTGTCTAGTCACATGACAGGCTAACCATCCATTTATGAAAGACACATACACTTAAAATGTTAAGAGTAATAAAATGGCCTAAAAAACATGTAAAACACTTAAAACTCTATAATACATTTAAATGATTGTAATAAATAGAGCGCTAAAACACGTCTTTCTAAAAGCCAGCATATTATATAAATAGTGAAGAAAAGGCAAAAGCTTACAGCACCTGGTATTCCCAGGCGGTCTCCCATCCAAGTACTAAACAGGCCCGACGCGGCTTAGCTTCCGAGATCAGACGAGATCGGGCGCTCTCAGCGCGGTATGGCCGTAAGCGAGGATTGCTCCAAAAAGTGGGCTATTTAAAGATCAGCCTCTGTAAAAGCCAGCATATTATATAAATAGTGAAGAAAAGGCAAAAGCTTACAGCACCTGGTATTCCCAGGCGGTCTCCCATCCAAGTACTAACCAGGCCCGACGCTGCTTAGCTTCCGAGATCAGGCACTCTCAGCGCGGTATGGCCGTAAGCGAGGGTTGCTCCAAAAAGTGGGCTATTTAAAGATCAGCCTCCGTAAAAGCCAGCATATTATATAAATAGTGAAGAAAAGGCAAAAGCTTACAGCACCTGGTATTCCCAGGCGGTCTCCCACCCAAGTACTAACCAGGCCCGACGCTGCTTAGCTTCCGAGATCAGACGAGATCGGGCGCTCTCAGCGCGGTATGGCCATAAGCGATGGCTGCTCCAAAAAGTGGGCTATTTAAAGATCAGCCTCCGTAAAAGCCAGCATATTATATAAATAGTGAAGAAAAGGCAAAAGCTTACAGCACCTGGTATTTCCTGGCGGTCTCCAATCCAAGTGTAACAATCGGCCTTATCAGCCGAGTTACAAGACTAAAATGGGGTCAGATTTAACTGTGAGAGATGACTAGTGGTTAAAAGAATGAGACAAAAGAAGATTGGTTCAAATAGATTTGGTGTATTTACAAGGTTCACATAAAAGACTTTAAAACAACACGATAAAACTAGGTAAACTCTGTTAAAAGAATACAGTTCATTTGTCCAAACCCTAAAACAGTCCAAGAATCCCAGTGTGTTGATAAGTCCAACGTGAGTGTCCACCAGTGCATGTACAATCAACAGAAAGTTTAATCCAAAGTTTGCAGGTGGTGAATGGAAAGGTGAGCTCTAAGATTAGCAACTCCTCAATCCAACAGTTTGGTGACTGTCCGTTGTTTGTAATGCTGCTCTCTTATGCAGTTCTACTTCTTGCTTCCTGTCATGTGTCTAGTCACATAACAGGCCAACCATCCATTTATGAAAGACACATACACTTAAAATGTTAAGAGTAATAAAATGGCCTAAAAAACATGTAAAACACTTAAAACTCTATAATACATTTAAATGATTGTAATAAATAGAGCGCTAAAACACGTCTTTCTAAAAGCCAGCATATTATATAAATAGTGTATGGCCGTAAGCGAGGATTGCTCCAAAAAGTGGGCTATTTAAAGATCAGCCTCCGTAAAAGCCAGCATATTATATAAATAGTGAAGAAAAGGCAAAAGCTTACAGCAACTGGTATTCCCAGCAGGTCTCCCATCCAAGTACTAACCAGGCCCCACGCGGCTTAGCTTCCGAGATCAGACGAGATCGGGCGCTCTCAGCGCGGTATGGCCGTAAGCGAGGATTGCTCCAAAAAGTGGGCTATTTAAAGATCAGCCTCCGTAAAAGCCAGCATATTATATAAATAGTGAAGAAAAGGCAAAAGCTTACAGCACCTGGTATTCCCAGGCGGTCTCCCATCCAAGTACTAACCAGGCCCGACGCTGCTTAGCTTCCGAGATCAGACGAGATCGGGCACTCTCAGCGCGGTATGGCCGTAAGCGAGGGTTGCTCCAAAAAGTGGGCTATTTAAAGATCAGCCTCCGTAAAAGCCAGCATATTATATAAATAGTGAAGAAAAGGCAAAAGCTTACAGCACCTGGTATTCCCAGGCGGTCTCCCACCCAAGTACTAACCAGGCCCGACGCTGCTTAGCTTCCGAGATCAGACGAGATCGGGCGCTCTCAGCGCGGTATGGCCATAAGCGATGGCTGCTCCAAAAAGTGGGCTATTTAAAGATCAGCCTCCGTAAAAGCCAGCATATTATATAAATAGTGAAGAAAAGGCAAAAGCTTACAGCACCTGGTATTTCCTGGCGGTCTCCAATCCAAGTGTAACAATCGGCCTTATCAGCCGAGTTACAAGACTAAAATGGGGTCAGATTTAACTGTGAGAGATGACTAGTGGTTAAAATAATGAGACAAAAGAAGATTGGTTCAAATAGATTTGGTGTATTTATAAGGTTCACATAAAAGACTTTAAAACAACACGATAAAACTAGGTAAACTCTGTTAAAAGAATACAGTTCATTTGTCCAAACCCTAAAACAGTCCAAGAATCCCAGTGTGTTGATAAGTCCAACGTGAGTGTCCACCAGTGCATGTACAATCAACAGAAAGTTTAATCCAAAGTTTGCAGGTGGTGAATGGAAAGGTGAGCTCTAAGATTAGCAACTCCTCAATCCAACAGTTTGGTGACTGTCCGTTGTTTGTAATGCTGCTCTCTTATGCAGTTCTACTTCCTGCTTCCTGTCATGTGTCTAGTCACATGACAGGCCAACCATCCATTTATGAAATACACATACACTTAAAATGTTAAGAGTAATAAAATGGCCTAAAAAACATGTAAAACACTTAAAACTCTATAATACATTTAAATGATTGTAATAAATAGAGCGGTAAAACACGTCTTTCTAAAAACCAGCATATTATATAAATAGTGAAGAAAAGGCAAAAGCTTACAGCACCTGAAATCTATTTGAACCAATCTTCTTTTATGTCTCTTTCTTTTAACCACTAGTCATCTCTCACAGTTAAATCTGACCCCATTTTAGTCTTGTAACTCGGCTGATTACAGCACCTGGTACTCCCTGGCGGTCTCCCATCCAAGTGTAACAATCGGCCTTATCAGCTGAGTTACAAGACTAAAATGGGGTCAGATTTAACTGTGAGAGATGACTAGTGGTTAAAATAATGAGACAAAATAAGATTGTTTCAAATAGATTTGGTGTATTTACAAGGTTCACATAAAAGACTTTAAAACAACACGATAAAACTAGGTAAACTCTGTTAAAAGAATACAGTTCATTTGTCCAAACCCTAAAAAAGTCCAAGAATCCCAGTGTGTTGATAAGTCCAACGTGAGTGTCCACCAGTGCATGTACAATCAACAGAAAGTTTAATCCAAAGTTTGCAGGTGGTGAATGGAAAGGTGAGCTCTAAGATTAGCAACTCCTCAATCCAACAGTTTGGTGACTGTCCGTTGTTTGTAATGCTGCTCTCTTATGCAGTTCTACTTCCTGCTTCCTGTCATGTGTCTAGTCACATGACAGGCCAACCATCCATTTATGAAAGACACATACACTTAAAATGTTAAGAGTAATAAAATGGCCTAAAAAACATGTAAAACACTTAAAACACTATAATACATTTAAATGATTGTAATAAATAGAGCGGTAAAACACGTCTTTCTAAAAACCAGCATATTATATAAATAGTGAAGAAAAGGCAAAAGCTTACAGCACCTGAAATCTATTTGAACCAATCTTCTTTTATGTCTCTTTCTTTTAACCACTAGTCATCTCTCACAGTTAAATCTGACCCCATTTTAGGCTTGTAACTCGGCTGATTACAGCACCTGGTACTCCCTGGCGGTCTCCCATCCAAGTGTAACAATCGGCCTTATCAGCCGAGTTACAAGACTAAAATGGGGTCAGATTTAACTGTGAGAGATGACTAGTGGTTAAAAGAATGAGACAAAAGAAGATTGGTTCAAATAGATTTGGTGTATTTACAAGGTTCACATAAAAGACTTTAAAACAACACGATAAAACTAGGTAAACTCTGTTAAAAGAATACAGTTCATTTGTCCAAACCCTAAAACAGTCCAAGAATCCCAGTGTGTTGATAAGTCCAACGTGAGTGTCCACCAGTGCATGTACAATCAACAGAAAGTTTAATCCAAAGTTTGCAGGTGGTGAATGGAAAGGTGAGCTCTAAGATTAGCAACTCCTCAATCCAACAGTTTGGTGACTGTCCGTTGTTTGTAATGCTGCTCTCTTATGCAGTTCTACTTCCTGCTTCCTGTCATGTGTCTAGTCACATGACAGGCCAACCATCCATTTATGAAAGACACATACACTTAAAATGTTAAGAGTAATAAAATGGCCTAAAAAACATGTAAAACACTTAAAACTCTATAATACATTTAAATGATTGTAATAAATAGAGCGGTAAAACACGTCTTTCTAAAAACCAGCATATTATATAAATAGTGAAGAAAAGGCAAAAGCTTACAGCACCTGAAATCTATTTGAACCAATCTTCTTTTATGTCTCTTTCTTTTAACCACTAGTCATCTCTCACAGTTAAATCTGACCCCATTTTAGTCTTGTAACTCGGCTGATTACAGCACCTGGTACTCCCTGGCGGTCTCCCATCCAAGTGTAACAATCGGCCTTATCAGCCGAGTTACAAGACTAAAATGGGATCAGATTTAACTGTGAGAGATGACTAGTGGTTAAAAGAATGAGACATAAAAGAAGATTGGTTTAAATAGATTTGGTGTATTTACAAGGTTCACATAAAAGACTTTAAAACAACACGATAAAACTAGGTAAACTCTGTTAAAAGAATACAGTTCATTTGTCCATACCCTAAAACAGTCCAAGAATCCCAGTGTGTTGATAAGTCCAACGTGAGTGTCCACCAGTGCATGTACAATCAACAGAAAGTTTAATCCAAAGTTTGCAGGTGGTGAATGGAAAGGTGAGCTCTAAGATTAGCAACTCCTCAATCCAACAGTTTGGTGACTGTCCGTTGTTTGTAATGCTGCTCTCTTATGCAGTTCTACTTCCTGCTTCCTGTCATGTGTCTAGTCACATAACAGGCCAACCATCCATTTATGAAAGACACATACACTTAAAATGTTAAGAGTAATAAAATGGCCTAAAAAACATGTAAAACACTTAAAACTCTATAATACATTTAAATGATTGTAATAAATAGAGCGCTAAAACACGTCTTTCTAAAAGCCAG
>NW_027394277.1:9041877-9059377 GCF_049309525.1 Garra rufa
ACTACCTCTTTTATTCTGTTAGCTAATACTTTTGTCAGTATTTTATAATCTGTATTTAAAAGACTCAACGGCCTGTAATTTTCCAACTTAAGCCGACTGCCTTTATTTTTATACAAGATAGTGATTACTCCTAAACCCATTGTTTCTGGCACCTCCCCTCTCTCTTCCATACTTTTATATAACTTCCATAAAATAGGCGCTAAAATCTCTATGAATGTCTTATAAAACTCATGAGTTAACCCATCCGATCCTGGACTTTTATTTGGTTTTGTTTGTCTTATTGCTTCTTTTATTTCTTCAATACTTATTTCTCTATCACACATATTTTTTTCACCCTCTTTTAACTTAGCACTTAACGTTTCTAGAACCTCATCTACGCACTCTTGTTTTACACCTTCTTTCTTAAACAAACTCTCATAAAACGCTTCTACTACTCCTATTATTTCCACATAATCAGTTACCTTTACACCTTTTTCATTTTCCAGTTCCATAATATGATTTCTCTTCTGCTTTCTTTTCTCTAAATTCAGAAAGAACTTTGTGCTTCTTTCTCCTTCCACCACATACTGTGCTCTACTCCTTACTTTTGCACCCTCACTTTTTTCTCTTTCATATTCATCTATTTCTTCTTTTATCTGACAAAAACTATCTTTCCCGTACTCAGGATTGCTATCTATTTTTTCTGCCTCTTTCTCCATTGCCTTTTTCATTGCCTCTAGTTTACTTTTTCTCATAAAATCCCTTTGTTTTGAGTACCTAATACTTCTTTTTTTAATTTTTTCTTTCATTCTTTCCCACCACTCACAAACATTTTCATCAAACAATAGATTTTCCATTTCATAACTTATACATTTCCTGATATTTTCCTTGTAAGCCTCTTCCAATAATATAGATGAATTCAAACACCACCCTCCCCCTCCTCTTTCTCCCATATCTGTACCTATCTTTACTTTCATAGAAGCATGATCGCTTATCCCTAAAAAACTGTATTTCACACTTTTAACATAATTTAATATTTCCCTTTTAATTAAACATAAATCTATCCTACTTTGTTTTAAACTTCCCATTACCATTTGCCTTCTAGAGAACTCCCTCTTATATGGGTTTTCTTCTCTCCAAACGTCAACCATATCATCGCTTTGCATCCACTCGTTTAAATATTTCCTAGACACATCCGATTTGAAATTCGCACAGCTTGAAGCATCTAATCTTGTGCACCACACATTGAAATCTCCAACCACTATACATTTCCCTTTACATAATGGTTTCATTTCTTTAAAAACTTCCTTTCTTTCAGTTTCCACATTAGGTGCATAGATATTTATCAACCTATACAATACATTACAAAACATAAATTCTATAACTAACAATCTTCCTTTATCATCTTTATATATTTGCTTTACACAGTTCACTCTTTCCCTTTTTATCAAAATCGCCACACCACATGCTCTTTGATTGCCATGATTAACAATAATATCCTCTTCCCATAGTTTTTTTATGTTTTCCATAATATCCTCTGACCAATGCGTCTCTTGTAAACAAATAATATCTGCTTTCATTAATCCAATCATCTTCTTAACCTTATTTATTTCTCTTAATCCATTCCCATTTAAGCAAGCAATGTCCATTATGCCCCACATAGCGTATATTGCAGTTAAAAGAAATCTATGGTTCATTTAAATAAAACCAAAATCTTACTTTTTCCCACTGTGCTCTTCTGTTCCTTTCATCTTTCTTTTCCTCTGCGTATTCCTCTCCTCACATGTGTCCATTTCCTCCCCTACATTTGTTCCAGAAGTCTCTAACACCACATTCTCTCCTCCTTCTCCGTCGAGCTTCTCCTTCATTCTCCTCAGCTCCTGGAGTTTCGTACCTTGATTTTTGGCATTACCTCCTTCTTGCGTTTCATGACCACTTTCAGTTGTCTCTGCTTCTCCTTCGTCAGATCTCAGTCCCTTCGAAGTTTTCATATATCCAGCCTCTGAACTTGTCTCTTTATGCAGCTCTAATTTCCCACCTTTCTTTTCTTCTTTCTCCTTCCTCTGAAACTGCCCTGAGGCCACCTTCTCTTGAACGGTCTCCCTCCCAGTTACTCTGTGATCTACCGTTTCATCTTTTCTGCTCCAGGTGTCCCTCCCCATCTCCTCCACAGCCACTGATTCTTCCTCCTCCTCATCCACCTCATACAGATCCGACAGCTCCTCTTCTCTTTCCTCTTCTTCCATCTCCCCCGGGGTTTCACACACACATAAACCAGTTCTCATCTTGCACATATTACAGATGCCTTCATTGCATTCTCGTACATAATGTCCTTGTTTGCTACACCTAAAGCACTTAAAGCTCGGACAGTCTCTCACTACATGCCCCGGTTGAATGCACAAACGACACACTTTTACCTGTCTGTCATGTATTACTCGGAAGTGCTCCACTCCCCCCACTGTCTCAAACTTTGTAGAATACGGCAATGATTTGACAGTGTCCGTGAATTTGACTTTCAGAAATCTTGTTCCGTCCGCGATGTCAGTTCCTGGCCACATTCTCCTTTTGATACTTGAAGCCGCAGTCACTCCCCATTCCATCAGCTTTCGCAATATCTCTTCATCCAGGATATAGGTAGGCAGGCCCAGGAATGAAACCACCATCTCATTGCTACTTATTTCTTTCGCCATGATTCTACTGTTTTTTATTTTCAGTCCATCCAATATTTTCTCCTTTCCTCTCTCCTCCTCCATTGTCAGCTCATATTCTCGTGGTGTTTTATATCTGCATCCGATCACCACTCCACACTCCTCTCTTACTTTCTTCAACATTTCCTTCATGGTAATTCTGTCTTCACCTTCTATCACCACAAATACGGTTAGCCTCTTCTCATAATTCCTCCTACTTTGTTCACCTTCGTCCTCCTTCTCTCTCACATTCCTCTTGTCCAATCCTCTTTCCTTCTCCATGTTCTCCATCTGCATCTCCCACCTTCTCAGAACTATAAGTATTTATCCCCAAACAGCAAAAGCTGCTTGGGGATTAAATAACTTTGTCAAAAGAAAATTCCTTGCTTGTTTGAAGTTGTTTTCCAGTAATCACAGATTCCCAGCTCTTCCAAACAATCAATCTCCACCTGTGCTCTTCACTGACTCACTCACTTCCTGAATTCCACAAGGGGGCGCTCAGGGTGGTATGGCCGTAAGCGAGGGTTGCTCCAAAAAGTGGGCTATTTAAAGGTCAGCCTCCGTAAAAGCCAGCATATTATATAAATAGTGAAGAAAAGGCAAAAGCTTACAGCACCTGGTATTTCCTGGCGGTCTCCAATCCAAGTGTAACAATCGGCCTTATCAGCCGAGTTACAAGACTAAAATGGGGTCAGATTTAACTGTGAGAGATGACTAGTGGTTAAAAGAATGAGACAAAAGAAGATTGGTTCAAATAGATTTGGTGTATTTACAAGGTTCACATAAAAGACTTTAAAACAACACGATAAAACTAGGTAAACTCTGTTAAAAGAATACAGTTCATTTGTCCATACCCTAAAACAGTCCAAGAATCCCAGTGTGTTGATAAGTCCAACGTGAGTGTCCACCAGTGCATGTACAATCAACAGAAAGTTTAATCCAAAGTTTGCAGGTGGTGAATGGAAAGGTGAGCTCTAAGATTAGCAACTCCTCAATCCAACAGTTTGGTGACTGTCCGTTGTTTGTAATGCTGCTCTCTTATGCAGTTCTACTTCCTGCTTCCTGTCATGTGTCTAGTCACATGACAGGCTAACCATCCATTTATGAAAGACACATACACTTAAAATGTTAAGAGTAATAAAATGGCCTAAAAAACATGTAAAACACTTAAAACTCTATAATACATTTAAATGATTGTAATAAATAGAGCGCTAAAACACGTCTTTCTAAAAGCCAGCATATTATATAAATAGTGAAGAAAAGGCAAAAGCTTACAGCACCTGGTATTCCCAGGCGGTCTCCCATCCAAGTACTAAACAGGCCCGACGCGGCTTAGCTTCCGAGATCAGACGAGATCGGGCGCTCTCAGCGCGGTATGGCCGTAAGCGAGGATTGCTCCAAAAAGTGGGCTATTTAAAGATCAGCCTCCGTAAAAGCCAGCATATTATATAAATAGTGAAGAAAAGGCAAAAGCTTACAGCACCTGGTATTCCCAGCAGGTCTCCCATCCAAGTACTAACCAGGCCCCACGCGGCTTAGCTTCCGAGATCAGACGAGATCGGGCGCTCTCAGCACGGTATGGCCGTAAGCGAGGATTGCTCCAAAAAGTGGGCTATTTAAAGATCAGCCTCCGTAAAAGCCAGCATATTATATAAATAGTGAAGAAAAGGCAAAAGCTTACAGCACCTGGTATTCCCAGGCGGTCTCCCATCCAAGTACTAACCAGGCCCGACGCTGCTTAGCTTCCGAGATCAGACGAGATCGGGCACTCTCAGCGCGGTATGGCCGTAAGCGAGGGTTGCTCCAAAAAGTGGGCTATTTAAAGATCAGCCTCCGTAAAAGCCAGCATATTATATAAATAGTGAAGAAAAGGCAAAAGCTTACAGCACCTGGTATTCCCAGGCGGTCTCCCACCCAAGTACTAACCAGGCCCGACGCTGCTTAGCTTCCGAGATCAGACGAGATCGGGCGCTCTCAGCGCGGTATGGCCATAAGCGATGGCTGCTCCAAAAAGTGGGCTATTTAAAGATCAGCCTCCGTAAAAGCCAGCATATTATATAAATAGTGAAGAAAAGGCAAAAGCTTACAGCACCTGGTATTTCCTGGCGGTCTCCAATCCAAGTGTAACAATCGGCCTTATCAGCCGAGTTACAAGACTAAAATGGGGTCAGATTTAACTGTGAGAGATGACTAGTGGTTAAAAGAATGAGACAAAAGAAGATTGGTTCAAATAGATTTGGTATATTTATAAGGTTCACATAAAAGACTTTAAAACAACACGATAAAACTAGGTAAACTCTGTTAAAAGAATACAGTTCATTTGTCCAAACCCTAAAACAGTCCAAGAATCCCAGTGTGTTGATAAGTCCAACGTGAGTGTCCACCAGTGCATGTACAATCAACAGAAAGTTTAATCCAAAGTTTGCAGGTGGTGAATGGAAAGGTGAGCTCTAAGATTAGCAACTCCTCAATCCAACAGTTTGGTGACTGTCCGTTGTTTGTAATGCTGCTCTCTTATGCAGTTCTACTTCCTGCTTCCTGTCATGTGTCTAGTCACATGACAGGCCAACCATCCATTTATGAAAGACACATACACTTAAAATGTTAAGAGTAATAAAATGGCCTAAAAAACATGTAAAACACTTAAAACTCTATAATACATTTAAATGATTGTAATAAATAGAGCGGTAAAACACGTCTTTCTAAAAACCAGCATATTATATAAATAGTGAAGAAAAGGCAAAAGCTTACAGCACCTGAAATCTATTTGAACCAATCTTCTTTTATGTCTCTTTCTTTTAACCACTAGTCATCTCTCACAGTTAAATCTGACCCCATTTTAGTCTTGTAACTCGGCTGATTACAGCACCTGGTACTCCCTGGCGGTCTCCCATCCAAGTGTAACAATCGGCCTTATCAGCTGAGTTACAAGACTAAAATGGGGTCAGATTTAACTGTGAGAGATGACTAGTGGTTAAAATAATGAGACAAAAGAAGATTGGTTCAAATAGATTTGGTGTATTTACAAGGTTCACATAAAAGACTTTAAAACAACACGATAAAACTAGGTAAACTCTGTTAAAAGAATACAGTTCATTTGTCCAAACCCTAAAACAGTCCAAGAATCCCAGTGTGTTGATAAGTCCAACGTGAGTGTCCACCAGTGCATGTACAATCAACAGAAAGTTTAATCCAAAGTTTGCAGGTGGTGAATGGAAAGGTGAGCTCTAAGATTAGCAACTCCTCAATCCAACAGTTTGGTGACTGTCCGTTGTTTGTAATGCTGCTCTCTTATGCAGTTCTACTTCCTGCTTCCTGTCATGTGTCTAGTCACATGACAGGCCAACCATCCATTTATGAAAGACACATACACTTAAAATGTTAAGAGTAATAAAATGGCCTAAAAAACATGTAAAACACTTAAAACACTATAATACATTTAAATGATTGTAATAAATAGAGCGGTAAAACACGTCTTTCTAAAAACCAGCATATTATATAAATATTGAAGAAAAGGCAAAAGCTTACAGCACCTGAAATCTATTTGAACCAATCTTCTTTTATGTCTCTTTCTTTTAACCACTAGTCATCTCTCACAGTTAAATCTGACCCCATTTTAGGCTTGTAACTCGGCTGATTACAGCACCTGGTACTCCCTGGCGGTCTCCCATCCAAGTGTAACAATCGGCCTTATCAGCCGAGTTACAAGACTAAAATGGGGTCAGATTTAACTGTGAGAGATGACTAGTGGTTAAAAGAATGAGACAAAAGAAGATTGGTTCAAATAGATTTGGTGTATTTACAAGGTTCACATAAAAGACTTTAAAACAACACGATAAAACTAGGTAAACTCTGTTAAAAGAATACAGTTCATTTGTCCATACCCTAAAACAGTCCAAGAATCCCAGTGTGTTGATAAGTCCAACGTGAGTGTCCACCAGTGCATGTACAATCCACAGAAAGTTTAATCCAAAGTTTGCAGGTGGTGAATGGAAAGGTGAGCTCTAAGATTAGCAACTCCTCAATCCAACAGTTTGGTGACTGTCCGTTGTTTGTAATGCTGCTCTCTTATGCAGTTCTACTTCCTGCTTCCTGTCATGTGTCTAGTCACATGACAGGCCAACCATCCATTTATGAAAGACACATACACTTAAAATGTTAAGAGTAATAAAATGGCCTAAAAAACATGTAAAACACTTAAAACTCTATAATACATTTAAATGATTGTAATAAATAGAGCGCTAAAACACGTCTTTCTAAAAGCCAGCATATTATATAAATAGTGAAGAAAAGGCAAAAGCTTACAGCACCTGGTATTTCCTGGCGGTCTCCAATCCAAGTGTAACAATCGGCCTTATCAGCCGAGTTACAAGACTAAAATGGGGTCAGATTTAACTGTGAGAGATGACTAGTGGTTAAAAGAATGAGACAAAAGAAGATTGGTTCAAATAGATTTGGTGTATTTATAAGGTTCACATAAAAGACTTTAAAACAACACGATAAAACTAGGTAAACTCTGTTAAAAGAATACAGTTCATTTGTCCAAACCCTAAAACAGTCCAAGAATCCCAGTGTGTTGATAAGTCCAACGTGAGTGTCCACCAGTGCATGTACAATCAACAGAAAGTTTAATCCAAAGTTTGCAGGTGGTGAATGGAAAGGTGAGCTCTAAGATTAGCAACTCCTCAATCCAACAGTTTGGTGACTGTCCGTTGTTTGTAATGCTGCTCTCTTATGCAGTTCTACTTCCTGCTTCCTGTCATGTGTCTAGTCACATGACAGGCCAACCATCCATTTATGAAAGACACATACACTTAAAATGTTAAGAGTAATAAAATGGCCTAAAAAACATGTAAAACACTTAAAACTCTATAATACATTTAAATGATTGTAATAAATAGAGCGGTAAAACACGTCTTTCTAAAAACCAGCATATTATATAAATAGTGAAGAAAAGGCAAAAGCTTACAGCACCTGAAATCTATTTGAACCAATCTTCTTTTATGTCTCTTTCTTTTAACCACTAGTCATCTCTCACAGTTAAATCTGACCCCATTTTAGTCTTGTAACTCGGCTGATTACAGCACCTGGTACTCCCTGGCGGTCTCCCATCCAAGTGTAACAATCGGCCTTATCAGCTGAGTTACAAGACTAAAATGGGGTCAGATTTAACTGTGAGAGATGACTAGTGGTTAAAATAATGAGACAAAATAAGATTGTTTCAAATAGATTTGGTGTATTTACAAGGTTCACATAAAAGACTTTAAAACAACACGATAAAACTAGGTAAACTCTGTTAAAAGAATACAGTTAATTTGTCCAAACCCTAAAAAAGTCCAAGAATCCCAGTGTGTTGATAAGTCCAACGTGAGTGTCCACCAGTGCATGTACAATCAACAGAAAGTTTAATCCAAAGTTTGCAGGTGGTGAATGGAAAGGTGAGCTCTAAGATTAGCAACTCCTCAATCCAACAGTTTGGTGACTGTCCGTTGTTTGTAATGCTGCTCTCTTATGCAGTTCTACTTCCTGCTTCCTGTCATGTGTCTAGTCACATGACAGGCCAACCATCCATTTATGAAAGACACATACACTTAAAATGTTAAGAGTAATAAAATGGCCTAAAAAACATGTAAAACACTTAAAACACTATAATACATTTAAATGATTGTAATAAATAGAGCGGTAAAACACGTCTTTCTAAAAACCAGCATATTATATAAATAGTGAAGAAAAGGCAAAAGCTTACAGCACCTGAAATCTATTTGAACCAATCTTCTTTTATGTCTCTTTCTTTTAACCACTAGTCATCTCTCACAGTTAAATCTGACCCCATTTTAGGCTTGTAACTCGGCTGATTACAGCACCTGGTACTCCCTGGCGGTCTCCCATCCAAGTGTAACAATCGGCCTTATCAGCCGAGTTACAAGACTAAAATGGGGTCAGATTTAACTGTGAGAGATGACTAGTGGTTAAAAGAATGAGACAAAAGAAGATTGGTTCAAATAGATTTGGTGTATTTACAAGGTTCACATAAAAGACTTTAAAACAACACGATAAAACTAGGTAAACTCTGTTAAAAGAATACAGTTCATTTGTCCAAACCCTAAAACAGTCCAAGAATCCCAGTGTGTTGATAAGTCCAACGTGAGTGTCCACCAGTGCATGTACAATCAACAGAAAGTTTAATCCAAAGTTTGCAGGTGGTGAATGGAAAGGTGAGCTCTAAGATTAGCAACTCCTCAATCCAACAGTTTGGTGACTGTCCGTTGTTTGTAATGCTGCTCTCTTATGCAGTTCTACTTCCTGCTTCCTGTCATGTGTCTAGTCACATGACAGGCCAACCATCCATTTATGAAAGACACATACACTTAAAATGTTAAGAGTAATAAAATGGCCTAAAAAACATGTAAAACACTTAAAACTCTATAATACATTTAAATGATTGTAATAAATAGAGCGGTAAAACACGTCTTTCTAAAAACCAGCATATTATATAAATAGTGAAGAAAAGGCAAAAGCTTACAGCACCTGAAATCTATTTGAACCAATCTTCTTTTATGTCTCTTTCTTTTAACCACTAGTCATCTCTCACAGTTAAATCTGACCCCATTTTAGTCTTGTAACTCGGCTGATTACAGCACCTGGTACTCCCTGGCGGTCTCCCATCCAAGTGTAACAATCGGCCTTATCAGCCGAGTTACAAGACTAAAATGGGATCAGATTTAACTGTGAGAGATGACTAGTGGTTAAAAGAATGAGACATAAAAGAAGATTGGTTTAAATAGATTTGGTGTATTTACAAGGTTCACATAAAAGACTTTAAAACAACACGATAAAACTAGGTAAACTCTGTTAAAAGAATACAGTTCATTTGTCCATACCCTAAAACAGTCCAAGAATCCCAGTGTGTTGATAAGTCCAACGTGAGTGTCCACCAGTGCATGTACAATCAACAGAAAGTTTAATCCAAAGTTTGCAGGTGGTGAATGGAAAGGTGAGCTCTAAGATTAGCAACTCCTCAATCCAACAGTTTGGTGACTGTCCGTTGTTTGTAATGCTGCTCTCTTATGCAGTTCTACTTCCTGCTTCCTGTCATGTGTCTAGTCACATAACAGGCCAACCATCCATTTATGAAAGACACATACACTTAAAATGTTAAGAGTAATAAAATGGCCTAAAAAACATGTAAAACACTTAAAACTCTATAATACATTTAAATGATTGTAATAAATAGAGCGCTAAAACACGTCTTTCTAAAAGCCAGCATATTATATAAATAGTGAAGAAAAGGCAAAAGCTTACAGCACCTGGTATTCCCAGGCGGTCTCCCATCCAAGTACTAAACAGGCCCGACGCGGCTTAGCTTCCGAGATCAGACGAGATCGGGCGCTCTCAGCGCGGTATGGCCGTAAGCGAGGATTGCTCCAAAAAGTGGGCTATTTAAAGATCAGCCTCCGTAAAAGCCAGCATATTATATAAATAGTGAAGAAAAGGCAAAAGCTTACAGCACCTGGTATTCCCAGGCGGTCTCCCAACCAAGTACTAACCAGGCCCGACGCTGCTTAGCTTCCGAGATCAGACGAGATCGGGCGCTCTCAGCGCGGTATGGCCGTAAGCGAGGGTTGCTCCAAAAAGTGGGCTATTTAAAGATCAGCCTCCGTAAAAGCCAGCATATTATATAAATAGTGAAGAAAAGGCAAAAGCTTACAGCACCTGGTATTGCCAGGCGGTCTCCCACCCAAGTACTAACCAGGCCCGACGCTGCTTAGCTTCCGAGATCAGACGAGATCGGGCGCTCTCAGCGCGGTATGGCCGTAAGCGAGGGTTGCTCCAAAAAGTGGGCTATTTAAAGGTCAGCCTCCGTAAAAGCCAGCATATTATATAAATAGTGAAGAAAAGGCAAAAGCTTACAGCACCTGGTATTTCCTGGCGGTCTCCAATCCAAGTGTAACAATCGGCCTTATCAGCCGAGTTACAAGACTAAAATGGGGTCAGATTTAACTGTGAGAGATGACTAGTGGTTAAAAGAATGAGACAAAAGAAGATTGGTTCAAATAGATTTGGTGTATTTACAAGGTTCACATAAAAGACTTTAAAACAACACGATAAAACTAGGTAAACTCTGTTAAAAGAATACAGTTCATTTGTCCAAACCCTAAAACAGTCCAAGAATCCCAGTGTGTTGATAAGTCCAACGTGAGTGTCCACCAGTGCATGTACAATCAACAGAAAGTTTAATCCAAAGTTTGCAGGTGGTGAATGGAAAGGTGAGCTCTAAGATTAGCAACTCCTAAATCCAACAGTTTGGTGACTGTCCGTTGTTTGTAATGCTGCTCTCTTATGCAGTTCTACTTCCTGCTTCCTGTCATGTGTCTAGTCACATGACAGGCCAACCATCCATTTATGAAAGACACATACACTTAAAATGTTAAGAGTAATAAAATGGCCTAAAAAACATGTAAAACACTTAAAACTCTATAATACATTTAAATGATTGTAATAAATAGAGCGGTAAAACACGTCTTTCTAAAAACCAGCATATTATATAAATAGTGAAGAAAAGGCAAAAGCTTACAGCACCTGAAATCTATTTGAACCAATCTTCTTTTATGTCTCTTTCTTTTAACCACTAGTCATCTCTCACAGTTAAATCTGACCCCATTTTAGTCTTGTAACTCGGCTGATTACAGCACCTGGTACTCCCTGGCGGTCTCCCATCCAAGTGTAACAATCGGCCTTATCAGCCGAGTTACAAGACTAAAATGGGATCAGATTTAACTGTGAGAGATGACTAGTGGTTAAAAGAATGAGACATAAAAGAAGATTGGTTTAAATAGATTTGGTGTATTTACAAGGTTCACATAAAAGACTTTAAAACAACACGATAAAACTAGGTAAACTCTGTTAAAAGAATACAGTTCATTTGTCCATACCCTAAAACAGTCCAAGAATCCCAGTGTGTTGATAAGTCCAACGTGAGTGTCCACCAGTGCATGTACAATCAACAGAAAGTTTAATCCAAAGTTTGCAGGTGGTGAATGGAAAGGTGAGCTCTAAGATTAGCAACTCCTCAATCCAACAGTTTGGTGACTGTCCGTTGTTTGTAATGCTGCTCTCTTATGCAGTTCTACTTCCTGCTTCCTGTCATGTGTCTAGTCACATAACAGGCCAACCATCCATTTATGAAAGACACATACACTAAAAATGTTAAGAGTAATAAAATGGCCTAAAAAACATGTAAAACACTTAAAACTCTATAATACATTTAAATGATTGTAATAAATAGAGCGCTAAAACACGTCTTTCTAAAAGCCAGCATATTATATAAATAGTGTATGGCCGTAAGCGAGGATTGCTCCAAAAAGTGGGCTATTTAAAGATCAGCCTCCGTAAAAGCCAGCATATTATATAAATAGTGAAGAAAAGGCAAAAGCTTACAGCACCTGGTATTCCCAGGAGGTCTCCCATCCAAGTACTAACCAGGCCCCACGCGGCTTAGCTTCCGAGATCAGACGAGATCGGGCGCTCTTTTTTTTTTTTTTTTTTTTTTTTTTTTTTTTTTTTTTTTATACAAATAAGATTAAAAGTTTTCCTTTAAACAAAACATTTTCATATCACATTCTCTATATATACATTCAGGAATTTCAGAAATCTCTTTCAAATTCTGGCAGTTTCCACATCAAATCTTTTAAGACAGAACAAACGTGTGGAGTAAAAACATGATAAAAAGCATCTAAATTATTTTCACAATTAAAATGCAGATACAGTCTTCCCATGTACACTTCAGTTTTCCTTTTAAACAGTTTCCAAACATCCAACACAGTTTTTTCTTTTTTAGCCACAGTTCTTCTTTCCCATATTGCACTTTTCATCAACATTATCCACAGATTTATAAACTTTTTGTTATTACACTTCTTTTCCCACCCCAACATCACCACTCTGTTCCAGCCAATTACATTTTCATCCCATTCCACAGTCAAATCCCTAATTACACATTTACATTTGTTTAAAAAGGCCTCCAATTCTTTACAATATAAAAACATATGTAAAATCCCCTCCTCTTTCTCCTGGCAAACTTTACACATTGCGTTTTGTTCCATCCCTATTTTCTTTAAAATAATTTCAGTAAAAACCACCTTATGTCTTATAAAATACTCCAAACATTCCAATTTTGTCTCCACACATCTTCCTCTCATGTTTCTCCATATAAAATCTACTTTTAAGTCGCTGAATTTTTGCACCCAGTACTTATTTACAATCGGCTCTTTAAAAACACCATCTCTAAAAACACAATAAAACATTTTTACAGTACATTCTTTAAAATCAAACAATTTCTCCCCCAATTTCACATATATTTTCTCTGTTTGCACTTCTTCCATACTCTCAATCCTTTTAATCCAGTCTTTTGGTATTGCATTTTTTATGGTTTCATAATTGTTTGTTATTTCTTTTTCAGTATATTCTTCTTTTGCCATTTCCATTGTGTCCTCAATGTATTGTGTTGGTAAAAACCCCTCTTTGAACTCATATAAAATATCTCTCAACCTGGTTATCCCCACTCCCATCCATTTCTTAAAAAATATTTCTTTCTCTTGTTTTAAAATGTTGTTATTTAAGAACAGAGGTTGATTTAAAATGTTTTCTCTCCCGTGTGGATTGTACTCAATGTTTGCTAAAAACTTCCCCCAGGCACTTAAAATTTCTCTGTAAAACTCTGGTAAACCTTCTGTCATCCAATTTTTTGTTTTCATCCATAAAATTCCATCCCCCATGTTAAAATCACCACATTTGTTTAAAAAGTATTTCATTGTTTTCTTCCACTCACTTTTGTTATCCTCTTGCAGGTATTTTTTCACTATTTTCACCCTTAAAGCATTTTTTCTCTGTTCTACATCCATCAGTCCTAAGCCACCCCTCTCTACCGCCCCTAATATTGTATTATATGCAATTCTTGCTGGCTTTCCCTCCCATAAAAAGTCAAGAAAAGATTTCTTCAACCTCTGTTCCGTCCATAAAGGTATTTCAGATACATATAAAACATACCACAGCTTAGAAATCATTAAAACATTCAATATTAAAACCTTCCCCTTCAAATTTAAAGTTCTTAATTTCCAAAAATTTAATCTTCTCTCTATATTTGTTATTATTTCTTCCCACATGTCATCTCTTACTTTCTTCTCATTCTTCCCCATTAAAACTCCTAAAATCCTCATTTCTTCCACTTCCTTGAAATTAAAACATTCCATTAAATCCCCAGCTTTACCAAATCTCATGTATACAGTTTTGTCTTCATTTATTTTACTTCCAGACCCTCTACAGTATTCATTTACAACCTTCATAACTTCTTGCACGCTCTCTTTCCCTTTTACAATTATTGTTGTGTCATCAGCATATTGAAAAACTTTTCCCTCTGTCTTATTTTCTTCTATTTCTATCCCTATTATTCCTTCTTTCTGTCTAATAAGCAATCCTAATGGTTCCGATACAAGTGAATATAATAATGCTGAAAGTGGACAACCCTGTCTAATTGATCGAGTGATTTTAAAACATTCTGTTAAAAACCCATTGCATTTTATTCTTGTTAGAGCACCCCTATATAAAATCTCAATCCATTTAATAAAATTTTCCCCAAAACCAAAAACCCTTAAAACCTCAAATAAATACCCGTGTTCCACCCTATCGAAAGCTTTCTCAAAATCTAGACTAATTACATATCCCTCTTCATTTTTTTCTTTCATATACCATATTTCATCTCTTATACTCATCGTTATATCTGCTATGTCCCTTCCTTTTACACCGTATGCTTGATTTGTTTTAATTATGCTTGGCAATACTTCCTTTAATCTATTCGCTAAAACTTTTGCTAAAATCTTAAGATCCGTGTTCAACATTGTAATTGGTCTGTAGTTTTTTAAATCAGTTTTTTCTCCTTTCCTTTTATATATCAGTTTCATTAACCCCATGCTTGTTCTTTCATTAATACCTTCTTTTTCAAAAATTTCTTTAAAAACCTCATTTAAAACCTTTATTAAAACTCCTTTAAAACATAAATAAAATTCAGTTCCCAAACCATCTATACCTGGACTTTTCTTTTTATTCAGTTGATTTATTGCTCTTTCAATCTCTTCTTCCCTAATTTCTTGGTCACATTCTTTTTTATCCTCATCACTTACTCTTGCTTTTATCTGATTCAACAGTTTCTTTGTCTTTTCCTCTTCCACACCCCTTGAGCTAAACAGATCTTCATAAAAAGTTTGTATTTCTTTTAAGACCTTTTCATTCCCTTCCACAATTTCCCCTTTCACCCCTTTTATTTCTTTTATCATTTGGGCTTGCTCTCTCTTTTTCTCCAGGTCAAAAAAAAACTTGGTACATTTTTCTCCCTCCACCACATATTTGGCTTTGCTTCTTAGCCTCGCCCCCTCATACTTTTTTTCTTCTATTTCTTTCAGTTTTTCTTCCATTTCCCTGATCTTTTGTATGTCTTTATTTTCTCTGTTCAATTCCATTCCTAACATTTCTTGTATTTCTTTTTCTTTGTATCTCTTGCATTTCTGTATTAAATTGCAATATTTCATTGAAAATTTTTTGATTAGAAATTTTACATTCTCCCACCATATTCTCTTATCCTCTTCATACATTCCATTTTTCGTTTCTTTTGCTATAATTTCCTTAACCTTTGAAACATAATCTTCATTCTTTAAAACCTGTGTATTTAAAATCCATACTCCCGGCCCCCTTTGCATTTTACTCCCGTCCACCATAAAAAATAAAAACTTGTGATCGCTAAAACTTGTTTCTTCATACTTAATCTTCTCAATAAAATTCTCCACATTTCTCGTACATAAAATAAAGTCTATTCTGGTTTGGCATAAAAAATGTCCCACTATTTGTCTTCTTGAAAATTCTTTTTTCTTTTCATTTCTTTCTCTCCAAACATCTGTCATATTATTTTCTTGCATTAAAGCTTTTAATTCTTTTCTCCCTCTGTCAGTTTTAAAAACCATTCCTTCTGCCATGTCTTGTTTACTAAAAACTGTGTTAAAATCACCCATCATTATTATATCTCTATGTTTCTTAAGAACATTTCTTAAAACATTAAAGAACTCTTTCTTTGCCTTCTCCTCCCCCGGTGCATGTACATTTACTAAAATCAAATCTCTTTCTTCATATTTTGTTTTGACTACCATACATTTCCCCACGTTGTCCTTAAATATAATTGTGCTTACTTTAAAAATATCTTCCTTCATTAAAAATGCCACTCCTCTCCCCAGCCTTCCATCTCCATTATTATATAAAACCCCTCCATCCCATCTTTTTTTAAAATCATTCATTAAATCATCCCTCCAGTTTGTTTCCTGTAGTGCAATGATGTCTTCTCTCTTGCATTTTTCTTTAACTTTTTCAAATTTTTTAAAATCTAACAGCCCTCTTGCATTAAAAGTCACACAATTTAAAACCATTAAAAAAAGTGGTAAACATTTAAAAACCATCTTCTCAGTCCTCCTCCAAACCCATCAGTACTTCATATCGGTTCAAACATTTTACTCGTCCCTTTTTCATAATTGTTTTTCTTGCAACTTCCACATTTGGTGTTACCTTTAATGTCCGTCTTCTTGTTGGTTTCTCCACTCTGTCCTTTCCCATGTCCTCCATGTTTTCCTCTTCTTCACTGTCTGTTTCTTTGTTTTGCTTCTTTTCCACTTGCCTCTCTTTATCCACCTCATCCAGAAAATCTTTAAAAGTTGAAGTTATTTCCATTGGTGTCCATGTTAAAGTTCCTTGTAGTGTTTGTTGCTTGCTATTTTCCTCCTTTTGCTCGCCTTCTCTGTCCTTCTCGTTGTTTGTTTCTTTTTCCATTTCATGTTGCTGCAAACTCTCTGTTGCATTCTCTTTTTCAATATTTCCGTCATGCTTGCTGCTTCTTTCATGCATTTGCCCATCCACCTGGATTTCTGTACCTCCCTCCTCTTCCCCAAACCAACACTCACATCTGTCTAAGATCTTTCGGCATTCCGGGCACTTAACCGCAGTACAGTCCCGTGCGAAGTGCCCCCTCTCCTCACATTTGTGGCATTTAAAATCAGGGCAATCTTTCATTAGATGTTCCGGGCTCATGCACAACCGACAGGTCTTCACCTGGTGGCTATGCATCACCCGGAAATATTGCGGCCCTTCAGCTGTTTCCAGCTTTGTGCTGTAAGGGAGGGAGACAACTTCTCTTGGGAACCTCACTCTAACAAACCTTGTACCATCCTCAATGTTAGTGCCCGGATACAGCCTTCGTTTCATTTTTGACACGGGTAGAACACCCCATCCATTCAATTTTCCTAAAATTTCTTCATCATCCAGGTAGACAGGCAAATGCATGAAAGAAACAACATAGTCTCTGTTTTGAAGTTTTTTTACCTCACATACTGTCCCTTTTATTTTCAGTCCATCCATCAAAGCGTCACACATTTCTTCTTTTTCCAGAGTCAGTTCATATTCTTTGCTTTGTCTTGGTCGCACCGCTAAAATTTTTCCTCCTCCGATCTGTTCAACCACAGCTTTGATAACGTCCACCCCTTTTGCGTCATTTGCCTCTTCCACATTAATAATCACCGTTGCTTCTTTCAAATACCTCCGTTTTTCCAAAACTCCTTTTCTTTCCAAATTAGGTCCAGCTCGTTGTCGTTGTCGTTTTTCCAGTCCAGTGTCATTGACCATTCCAGTTTCTCCCGCCAGTCCAGTATCGTTAACCATGCTTGTCTCTCCAGCCAGTCCAAAGTCGTTTGCCATAAATCCATCCATTGTTTATCAAAAAAAGAAAAAAAATACTAACCACCTTCCAG
>NW_027394277.1:9061877-9070868 GCF_049309525.1 Garra rufa
GCAGGTGGTGAATGGAAAGGTGAGCTCTAAGATTAGCAACTCCTCAATCCAACAGTTTGGTGACTGTCCGTTGTTTGTAATGCTGCTCTCTTATGCAGTTCTACTTCCTGCTTCCTGTCATGTGTCTAGTCACATGACAGGCCAACCATCCATTTATGAAAGACACATACACTTAAAATGTTAAGAGTAATAAAATGGCCTAAAAAACATGTAAAACACTTAAAACTCTATAATACATTTAAATGATTGTAATAAATAGAGCGGTAAAACACGTCTTTCTAAAAACCAGCATATTATATAAATAGTGAAGAAAAGGCAAAAGCTTACAGCACCTGAAATCTATTTGAACCAATCTTCTTTTATGTCTCTTTCTTTTAACCACTAGTCATCTCTCACAGTTAAATCTGACCCCATTTTAGTCTTGTAACTCGGCTGATTACAGCACCTGGTACTCCCTGGCGGTCTCCCATCCAAGTGTAACAATCGGCCTTATCAGCTGAGTTACAAGACTAAAATGGGGTCAGATTTAACTGTGAGAGATGACTAGTGGTTAAAATAATGAGACAAAAGAAGATTGGTTCAAATAGATTTGGTGTATTTACAAGGTTCACATAAAAGACTTTAAAACAACACGATAAAACTAGGTAAACTCTGTTAAAAGAATACAGTTCATTTGTCCAAACCCTAAAACAGTCCAAGAATCCCAGTGTGTTGATAAGTCCAACGTGAGTGTCCACCAGTGCATGTACAATCAACAGAAAGTTTAATCCAAAGTTTGCAGGTGGTGAATGGAAAGGTGAGCTCTAAGATTAGCAACTCCTCAATCCAACAGTTTGGTGACTGTCCGTTGTTTGTAATGCTGCTCTCTTATGCAGTTCTACTTCCTGCTTCCTGTCATGTGTCTAGTCACATGACAGGCCAACCATCCATTTATGAAAGACACATACACTTAAAATGTTAAGAGTAATAAAATGGCCTAAAAAACATGTAAAACACTTAAAACACTATAATACATTTAAATGATTGTAATAAATAGAGCGGTAAAACACGTCTTTCTAAAAACCAGCATATTATATAAATATTGAAGAAAAGGCAAAAGCTTACAGCACCTGAAATCTATTTGAACCAATCTTCTTTTATGTCTCTTTCTTTTAACCACTAGTCATCTCTCACAGTTAAATCTGACCCCATTTTAGGCTTGTAACTCGGCTGATTACAGCACCTGGTACTCCCTGGCGGTCTCCCATCCAAGTGTAACAATCGGCCTTATCAGCCGAGTTACAAGACTAAAATGGGGTCAGATTTAACTGTGAGAGATGACTAGTGGTTAAAAGAATGAGACAAAAGAAGATTGGTTCAAATAGATTTGGTGTATTTACAAGGTTCACATAAAAGACTTTAAAACAACACGATAAAACTAGGTAAACTCTGTTAAAAGAATACAGTTCATTTGTCCATACCCTAAAACAGTCCAAGAATCCCAGTGTGTTGATAAGTCCAACGTGAGTGTCCACCAGTGCATGTACAATCCACAGAAAGTTTAATCCAAAGTTTGCAGGTGGTGAATGGAAAGGTGAGCTCTAAGATTAGCAACTCCTCAATCCAACAGTTTGGTGACTGTCCGTTGTTTGTAATGCTGCTCTCTTATGCAGTTCTACTTCCTGCTTCCTGTCATGTGTCTAGTCACATGACAGGCCAACCATCCATTTATGAAAGACACATACACTTAAAATGTTAAGAGTAATAAAATGGCCTAAAAAACATGTAAAACACTTAAAACTCTATAATACATTTAAATGATTGTAATAAATAGAGCGGTAAAACACGTCTTTCTAAAAACCAGCATATTATATAAATAGTGAAGAAAAGGCAAAAGCTTACAGCACCTGAAATCTATTTGAACCAATCTTCTTTTATGTCTCTTTCTTTTAACCACTAGTCATCTCTCACAGTTAAATCTGACCCCATTTTAGTCTTGTAACTCGGCTGATTACAGCACCTGGTACTCCCTGGCGGTCTCCCATCCAAGTGTAACAATCGGCCTTATCAGCTGAGTTACAAGACTAAAATGGGGTCAGATTTAACTGTGAGAGATGACTAGTGGTTAAAATAATGAGACAAAATAAGATTGTTTCAAATAGATTTGGTGTATTTACAAGGTTCACATAAAAGACTTTAAAACAACACGATAAAACTAGGTAAACTCTGTTAAAAGAATACAGTTAATTTGTCCAAACCCTAAAAAAGTCCAAGAATCCCAGTGTGTTGATAAGTCCAACGTGAGTGTCCACCAGTGCATGTACAATCAACAGAAAGTTTAATCCAAAGTTTGCAGGTGGTGAATGGAAAGGTGAGCTCTAAGATTAGCAACTCCTCAATCCAACAGTTTGGTGACTGTCCGTTGTTTGTAATGCTGCTCTCTTATGCAGTTCTACTTCCTGCTTCCTGTCATGTGTCTAGTCACATGACAGGCCAACCATCCATTTATGAAAGACACATACACTTAAAATGTTAAGAGTAATAAAATGGCCTAAAAAACATGTAAAACACTTAAAACACTATAATACATTTAAATGATTGTAATAAATAGAGCGGTAAAACACGTCTTTCTAAAAACCAGCATATTATATAAATAGTGAAGAAAAGGCAAAAGCTTACAGCACCTGAAATCTATTTGAACCAATCTTCTTTTATGTCTCTTTCTTTTAACCACTAGTCATCTCTCACAGTTAAATCTGACCCCATTTTAGGCTTGTAACTCGGCTGATTACAGCACCTGGTACTCCCTGGCGGTCTCCCATCCAAGTGTAACAATCGGCCTTATCAGCCGAGTTACAAGACTAAAATGGGGTCAGATTTAACTGTGAGAGATGACTAGTGGTTAAAAGAATGAGACAAAAGAAGATTGGTTCAAATAGATTTGGTGTATTTACAAGGTTCACATAAAAGACTTTAAAACAACACGATAAAACTAGGTAAACTCTGTTAAAAGAATACAGTTCATTTGTCCAAACCCTAAAACAGTCCAAGAATCCCAGTGTGTTGATAAGTCCAACGTGAGTGTCCACCAGTGCATGTACAATCAACAGAAAGTTTAATCCAAAGTTTGCAGGTGGTGAATGGAAAGGTGAGCTCTAAGATTAGCAACTCCTCAATCCAACAGTTTGGTGACTGTCCGTTGTTTGTAATGCTGCTCTCTTATGCAGTTCTACTTCCTGCTTCCTGTCATGTGTCTAGTCACATGACAGGCCAACCATCCATTTATGAAAGACACATACACTTAAAATGTTAAGAGTAATAAAATGGCCTAAAAAACATGTAAAACACTTAAAACTCTATAATACATTTAAATGATTGTAATAAATAGAGCGGTAAAACACGTCTTTCTAAAAACCAGCATATTATATAAATAGTGAAGAAAAGGCAAAAGCTTACAGCACCTGAAATCTATTTGAACCAATCTTCTTTTATGTCTCTTTCTTTTAACCACTAGTCATCTCTCACAGTTAAATCTGACCCCATTTTAGTCTTGTAACTCGGCTGATTACAGCACCTGGTACTCCCTGGCGGTCTCCCATCCAAGTGTAACAATCGGCCTTATCAGCCGAGTTACAAGACTAAAATGGGATCAGATTTAACTGTGAGAGATGACTAGTGGTTAAAAGAATGAGACATAAAAGAAGATTGGTTTAAATAGATTTGGTGTATTTACAAGGTTCACATAAAAGACTTTAAAACAACACGATAAAACTAGGTAAACTCTGTTAAAAGAATACAGTTCATTTGTCCATACCCTAAAACAGTCCAAGAATCCCAGTGTGTTGATAAGTCCAACGTGAGTGTCCACCAGTGCATGTACAATCAACAGAAAGTTTAATCCAAAGTTTGCAGGTGGTGAATGGAAAGGTGAGCTCTAAGATTAGCAACTCCTCAATCCAACAGTTTGGTGACTGTCCGTTGTTTGTAATGCTGCTCTCTTATGCAGTTCTACTTCCTGCTTCCTGTCATGTGTCTAGTCACATAACAGGCCAACCATCCATTTATGAAAGACACATACACTTAAAATGTTAAGAGTAATAAAATGGCCTAAAAAACATGTAAAACACTTAAAACTCTATAATACATTTAAATGATTGTAATAAATAGAGCGCTAAAACACGTCTTTCTAAAAGCCAGCATATTATATAAATAGTGAAGAAAAGGCAAAAGCTTACAGCACCTGGTATTCCCAGGCGGTCTCCCATCCAAGTACTAAACAGGCCCGACGCGGCTTAGCTTCCGAGATCAGACGAGATCGGGCGCTCTCAGCGCGGTATGGCCGTAAGCGAGGATTGCTCCAAAAAGTGGGCTATTTAAAGATCAGCCTCCGTAAAAGCCAGCATATTATATAAATAGTGAAGAAAAGGCAAAAGCTTACAGCACCTGGTATTCCCAGGCGGTCTCCCAACCAAGTACTAACCAGGCCCGACGCTGCTTAGCTTCCGAGATCAGGCACTCTCAGCGCGGTATGGCCGTAAGCGAGGGTTGCTCCAAAAAGTGGGCTATTTAAAGATCAGCCTCCGTAAAAGCCAGCATATTATATAAATAGTGAAGAAAAGGCAAAAGCTTACAGCACCTGGTATTCCCAGGCGGTCTCCCACCCAAGTACTAACCAGGCCCGACGCTGCTTAGCTTCCGAGATCAGACGAGATCGGGCGCTCTCAGCGCGGTATGGCCATAAGCGATGGCTGCTCCAAAAAGTGGGCTATTTAAAGATCAGCCTCCGTAAAAGCCAGCATATTATATAAATAGTGAAGAAAAGGCAAAAGCTTACAGCACCTGGTATTTCCTGGCGGTCTCCAATCCAAGTGTAACAATCGGCCTTATCAGCCGAGTTACAAGACTAAAATGGGGTCAGATTTAACTGTGAGAGATGACTAGTGGTTAAAAGAATGAGACAAAAGAAGATTGGTTCAAATAGATTTGGTGTATTTACAAGGTTCACATAAAAGACTTTAAAACAACACGATAAAACTAGGTAAACTCTGTTAAAAGAATACAGTTCATTTGTCCAAACCCTAAAACAGTCCAAGAATCCCAGTGTGTTGATAAGTCCAACGTGAGTGTCCACCAGTGCATGTACAATCAACAGAAAGTTTAATCCAAAGTTTGCAGGTGGTGAATGGAAAGGTGAGCTCTAAGATTAGCAACTCCTCAATCCAACAGTTTGGTGACTGTCCGTTGTTTGTAATGCTGCTCTCTTATGCAGTTCTACTTCTTGCTTCCTGTCATGTGTCTAGTCACATAACAGGCCAACCATCCATTTATGAAAGACACATACACTTAAAATGTTAAGAGTAATAAAATGGCCTAAAAAACATGTAAAACACTTAAAACTCTATAATACATTTAAATGATTGTAATAAATAGAGCGCTAAAACACGTCTTTCTAAAAGCCAGCATATTATATAAATAGTGTATGGCCGTAAGCGAGGATTGCTCCAAAAAGTGGGCTATTTAAAGATCAGCCTCCGTAAAAGCCAGCATATTATATAAATAGTGAAGAAAAGGCAAAAGCTTACAGCAACTGGTATTCCCAGCAGGTCTCCCATCCAAGTACTAACCAGGCCCCACGCGGCTTAGCTTCCGAGATCAGACGAGATCGGGCGCTCTCAGCGCGGTATGGCCGTAAGCGAGGATTGCTCCAAAAAGTGGGCTATTTAAAGATCAGCCTCCGTAAAAGCCAGCATATTATATAAATAGTGAAGAAAAGGCAAAAGCTTACAGCACCTGGTATTCCCAGGCGGTCTCCCATCCAAGTACTAACCAGGCCCGACGCTGCTTAGCTTCCGAGATCAGACGAGATCGGGCACTCTCAGCGCGGTATGGCCGTAAGCGAGGGTTGCTCCAAAAAGTGGGCTATTTAAAGATCAGCCTCCGTAAAAGCCAGCATATTATATAAATAGTGAAGAAAAGGCAAAAGCTTACAGCACCTGGTATTCCCAGGCGGTCTCCCACCCAAGTACTAACCAGGCCCGACGCTGCTTAGCTTCCGAGATCAGACGAGATCGGGCGCTCTCAGCGCGGTATGGCCATAAGCGATGGCTGCTCCAAAAAGTGGGCTATTTAAAGATCAGCCTCCGTAAAAGCCAGCATATTATATAAATAGTGAAGAAAAGGCAAAAGCTTACAGCACCTGGTATTTCCTGGCGGTCTCCAATCCAAGTGTAACAATCGGCCTTATCAGCCGAGTTACAAGACTAAAATGGGGTCAGATTTAACTGTGAGAGATGACTAGTGGTTAAAATAATGAGACAAAAGAAGATTGGTTCAAATAGATTTGGTGTATTTACAAGGTTCACATAAAAGACTTTAAAACAACACGATAAAACTAGGTAAACTCTGTTAAAAGAATACAGTTCATTTGTCCAAACCCTAAAACAGTCCAAGAATCCCAGTGTGTTGATAAGTCCAACGTGAGTGTCCACCAGTGCATGTACAATCAACAGAAAGTTTAATCCAAAGTTTGCAGGTGGTGAATGGAAAGGTGAGCTCTAAGATTAGCAACTCCTCAATCCAACAGTTTGGTGACTGTCCGTTGTTTGTAATGCTGCTCTCTTATGCAGTTCTACTTCCTGCTTCCTGTCATGTGTCTAGTCACATGACAGGCCAACCATCCATTTATGAAAGACACATACACTTAAAATGTTAAGAGTAATAAAATGGCCTAAAAAACATGTAAAACACTTAAAACACTATAATACATTTAAATGATTGTAATAAATAGAGCGGTAAAACACGTCTTTCTAAAAACCAGCATATTATATAAATATTGAAGAAAAGGCAAAAGCTTACAGCACCTGAAATCTATTTGAACCAATCTTCTTTTATGTCTCTTTCTTTTAACCACTAGTCATCTCTCACAGTTAAATCTGACCCCATTTTAGGCTTGTAACTCGGCTGATTACAGCACCTGGTACTCCCTGGCGGTCTCCCATCCAAGTGTAACAATCGGCCTTATCAGCCGAGTTACAAGACTAAAATGGGGTCAGATTTAACTGTGAGAGATGACTAGTGGTTAAAAGAATGAGACAAAAGAAGATTGGTTCAAATAGATTTGGTGTATTTACAAGGTTCACATAAAAGACTTTAAAACAACACGATAAAACTAGGTAAACTCTGTTAAAAGAATACAGTTCATTTGTCCATACCCTAAAACAGTCCAAGAATCCCAGTGTGTTGATAAGTCCAACGTGAGTGTCCACCAGTGCATGTACAATCCACAGAAAGTTTAATCCAAAGTTTGCAGGTGGTGAATGGAAAGGTGAGCTCTAAGATTAGCAACTCCTCAATCCAACAGTTTGGTGACTGTCCGTTGTTTGTAATGCTGCTCTCTTATGCAGTTCTACTTCCTGCTTCCTGTCATGTGTCTAGTCACATGACAGGCCAACCATCCATTTATGAAAGACACATACACTTAAAATGTTAAGAGTAATAAAATGGCCTAAAAAACATGTAAAACACTTAAAACTCTATAATACATTTAAATGATTGTAATAAATAGAGCGCTAAAACACGTCTTTCTAAAAGCCAGCATATTATATAAATAGTGAAGAAAAGGCAAAAGCTTACAGCACCTGGTATTTCCTGGCGGTCTCCAATCCAAGTGTAACAATCGGCCTTATCAGCCGAGTTACAAGACTAAAATGGGGTCAGATTTAACTGTGAGAGATGACTAGTGGTTAAAAGAATGAGACAAAAGAAGATTGGTTCAAATAGATTTGGTGTATTTACAAGGTTCACATAAAAGACTTTAAAACAACACGATAAAACTAGGTAAACTCTGTTAAAAGAATACAGTTCATTTGTCCATACCCTAAAACAGTCCAAGAATCCCAGTGTGTTGATAAGTCCAACGTGAGTGTCCACCAGTGCATGTACAATCCACAGAAAGTTTAATCCAAAGTTTGCAGGTGGTGAATGGAAAGGTGAGCTCTAAGATTAGCAACTCCTCAATCCAACAGTTTGGTGACTGTCCGTTGTTTGTAATGCTGCTCTCTTATGCAGTTCTACTTCCTGCTTCCTGTCATGTGTCTAGTCACATGACAGGCCAACCATCCATTTATGAAAGACACATACACTTAAAATGTTAAGAGTAATAAAATGGCCTAAAAAACATGTAAAACACTTAAAACTCTATAATACATTTAAATGATTGTAATAAATAGAGCGCTAAAACACGTCTTTCTAAAAGCCAGCATATTATATAAATAGTGAAGAAAAGGCAAAAGCTTACAGCACCTGGTATTTCCTGGCGGTCTCCAATCCAAGTGTAACAATCGGCCTTATCAGCCGAGTTACAAGACTAAAATGGGTCAGATTTAACTGTGAGAGATGACTAGTGGTTAAAAGAATGAGACAAAAGAAGATTGGTTCAAATAGATTTGGTGTATTTATAAGGTTCACATAAAAGACTTTAAAACAACACGATAAAACTAGGTAAACTCTGTTAAAAGAATACAGTTCATTTGTCCAAACCCTAAAACAGTCCAAGAATCCCAGTGTGTTGATAAGTCCAACGTGAGTGTCCACCAGTGCATGTACAATCAACAGAAAGTTTAATCCAAAGTTTGCAGGTGGTGAATGGAAAGGTGAGCTCTAAGATTAGCAACTCCTCAATCCAACAGTTTGGTGACTGTCCGTTGTTTGTAATGCTGCTCTCTTATGCAGTTCTACTTCCTGCTTCCTGTCATGTGTCTAGTCACATGACAGGCCAACCATCCATTTATGAAAGACACATACACTTAAAATGTTAAGAGTAATAAAATGGCCTAAAAAACATGTAAAACACTTAAAACTCTATAATACATTTAAATGATTGTAATAAATAGAGCGGTAAAACACGTCTTTCTAAAAACCAGCATATTATATAAATAGTGAAGAAAAGGCAAAAGCTTACAGCACCTGAAATCTATTTGAACCAATCTTCTTTTATGTCTCTTTCTTTTAACC